>NW_006399843.1:5149900-5189687 GCF_000299155.1 Elephantulus edwardii
TAAAGAAGATCAAAGAAGAATGAATGCGTCTAAATTATGATGCTGGTGGAGGAGATTCACAATATGCCATGTCAGCCCATGCTAGGGTTAAAAGTCAATGCCAGCACCATAATTCAGAGTCATCAATTCTTCCTTGATCTTCTTTACAGATTATCAATATTTCATGCATAGGAGGTGAGTGAACGTCCCATAGAATCTTCTAGGTTGGACGAGGAGTGCTGGTGACACAGTAGTTAAATGTTTGACTGCTAACTGAATGTTCAGGTGTTCAACCCCACCAACTACACCATGAGGGGGGCAGAAATGAACCTATTTAGGTAAAGATTACAGTCTTGGAAGCCATGTGAGTCAGTTCTACCCTCCTTTAGGGGTAAGTTCTGAATCAACTTGATGGCATTGAGTTCTGCTAATTTTTACAGGAGAATATCTACATGTCCTTCTTCCTCCGAGCTTGCTAGATGAGTTTGAACTGCCAATCTTTAGGTCAATAGCTAACTGCCAATCTTTAGGTCAACAGCCAAACACGTAACTATTGTGTCACCACGACTCCTTAATACATATTTTAATCTGCTACTATCAGTTCTGACTCACAGCCACCCTATAGGATAGAATGGATCAAGTAGTTTCCACAACTATAATCTTTACCTGAGCAGATTGCCACAGCATTCTCCCTCACAAGCTTGGCAAGTTTAAACCATTGACTTCTAGTTAACAACCCAGCATTTTAACTCCTGTATCAACACACATGTTCTGGAGTCACAGCTGAATCCATAGCACCAGGTTTGATTAAAACAATACTTATTCCATGGCACTGCAATCCCAGAGGTATGAGGTTCGAATCCACCAGATGCTGTGCTGAAGAAGGAGGGGCAATCTCCTCCTGTACCAGTCAGATCTGATTTGATGGTGCACACACACAAAATAAAAACAAATAAATAAAAGAAACCCACAAAACAATACTTATTCCGAGAGAAGTATACCTTCTAACTTGTCAAGTGCTGAAACAAGCAACGACAGTTAAGTTCTCCTTGTTCCAGGCAGTTATGATCTATGACGGTCAGTTGTTGTGTACTGTTGAACTGAAATTGGCTCACAGCTGATCTACCAGTTGGTTCTCAGAGGCTCTTAATCTTATGGGAGAGCATTGTCCATCTTTCTCCCATGAAAAAGCTACTGGGAATACTGGATTAGAGAATGCTGAACCACTTCCCCCAGAGAAAACACAGGCTTAGGCTCCAGCAAGTCCAAGAGCACAATGCTTTTATCACCTGATTAAAACATAACCTTGTTTCATGTGTGCTCTATTTAAAGACATCTTATTCCATACATATTGTGTTTCATTAACATTGAGGTCATGGCCAACAGCACTATCACTCAAGTCTGAGCAAAGCTAATTGAATGCTTTGTTCTTTTTCCTTGATAAGGCACATCACAGCCTTCTTGCATGTAGGAACACTAGATAGCTCTTCAGCACTTTGTCTGGGGCTATTAAACAGCTAAATCAACAAGATACACAAAGTGGGGAAAGCTTGGCCTTAAATAGTCTACAAAGAGGACTCTTGCATTATGAGAGCTAAGGCTAGAAGGCAGAGCTGTGTTCAACATCAGCTGGAAAGGCGGCAACTCAAGAGTTCCACAGCAAACAGCTGGCCAAACAGTTTGGTGAGAATTGATTTCTTGTTACTGTTATGTGCCGTTCAATCTGAATCGACTCACAGCTGACCCTCTAGTAAGTTTGCAAAGGCTGTAAATCATATGGGAGATGATTGTGCATCTTTCTCCCTCAGAATAGTTGGCAGATTCAAACCATGTACCTCTGGGTTGGCAGTGCAAATGAATACATTTTACAAGCAGGCACATTTGCAAACACAAAATCTTCAAATAATGAGAACCAACTGTGTGAAGTTCAAAGTGACTGAATAATGGGGTTTATTGCCTTTCACCTTCACAGCACACCTTGACACACCCCTAATCTCTCTCTCTCACACACACACAGACACACACATGCACCCCCATTCATTAGAAGGTAAGACATACATGTGTCCACAAAACAAGTACATACACTTTCAAAATAGCTCAGCCCACTCAAAATTCTCAACCTTCCTCAAAAGGTTAGGTGGGGGCAGGATTCAGGATGGGGTTAGATGAAAGTCTTAGTACTTATGACTCAGCCAGGTGTCCCCTAGCCTCCAAGCCCTGTCACTCTCAGTTTTTGGCCTATCTCTGTGGTACATTGCTTGTGACAACTGCATAACGGCCAGCCCCCCAGGTAGATCATATGACACAGTACTCATGCCAAAGGCTTGTGGAGAAACAACATTTGGGAACAATCCTGAAGTAAAGGTAGGATATGTAAAAGTCTTTATGAAGAAGCAAGGGGACAATTTCCAGCAAGAAATGAGTATCAAAGCAGGAAAGCTCAGGATGTCTTTGCAGGAAGGTAAGTGGCCCTGGGTGGCTAAATTGAGGCCTAGAGGAGGGACATGGCAGGGAATTAAGGGAACAAGTTGGCCACTGGGAGACACTAGCTGCAACAACCAAACAAATGAGTGTTATAATCAAAGCAGAGGCACCAGGGGTTCAGTGATAGAATTCTCACCTTCCATAAAGGAAACCTCAGTCCAACTCCGGGCTAATATACCCATGCACAGCCACCACTGTTGATCAGGAGGCCTGGGTGTTTCTGTGATGTGAAGCAGGTGTCAATGGACCTTCGAGGCGGAGGTGGACTGAGGACAAAGACATGGCTAGAGATCTACTTCGAAAACCAAGCTAATGAAACCTCACCATGGTGTGATCTGTAGGGATCAGGAGGAGGGGGCAGGACAAGGCAGCATTTCATTAAACACTTCAGGTTGCCATGAGTCAGGGACTGATTCTAAGGCTGAGAAGAGCAACAACACCATGATCAAAGCATTATTTGTCAGAGATTAACACGGAGGCAAACAGTAAGGAAGGGGCTGAGGAAAAGGAGCAGCAGCTAGGTAGGCATCTAGCAGCCAGGCTCCAAGCATGATGGCAGCTGCAAGGGTGGAGTGAGGAAGGAACGTTAGGAACACCGTTGGCTTCATTTAACGTTCACAACACACATTGTCATTTGACACCCCTAACTCCCACTCCTCAGGGCTCACCCTGCCACACTTTTAACCACATTTGTAGATCTTCCCTACTCGTCATTGCCTGGCCTCCTCAGACTAGACAAGACCAGGTCACAATTTTAACTGTCCTTCACATTGCTGCTTTTAGCTGACTTTGACCCAGCTCTGGCTTAATAGTAATGCCAAGCAGAACAGAACAAGGAGGTGTGTGCTATTGTGATCCGAAGAGTTTTTCATTGGCTAATTTCCAGATCTTGATTGCATGTTTGGTCCATTTCAGATTGCAAAAGTTGGAAGAAATCCGCAATTTCCTCCTCTTTGACTTGAATTGTTGGTACGTATATTTGAATAATAGTCACCGAGCAGGTCTTCCTAGGATGTCTATGGATACTATCTCACAGCACTGTCCTTCAGGATGGATTTGGAAATTGCTTTTCCACTATGAACACCATTCTTCCTCAATTTTTCATTCCCAGTGTAGTATATCATGTAATTGTCTGATTCAAAGTGGCCCATGCATGTCCATCTCAGTTCACCGATGCCTAGACTGTTACTCTTCATGCATTCCATTTCATTTCTCACCACTTCCATTTTTCCTACATTCATACTTTACAATCACTTGTTATGCATCAGAGAGTTGGACAATGACTAAAGAGGACAGAAGGAGAATTGATGCCTTTGATCTGTGGTGCTGGAGAAGAGTATTGAGGGTACCATGGACTGTTAGGAAAACAGACAGATTCATCCTAGAGAGGTTTAAACCAGGAGGCAAGTATTTTGAGCCTTCGTCTAACATACTTCGGACATGTTGTAAGGAGGGACAGGTCCTTGGAGAAGGACATCATGCTTGGGAGGGTGCAGAGACAGCGCAGGAGGGGAAGGCCCTCTATGACATGGATTGATTCAGTGACTGGGGTAACCAAGATAGGTGCATCAGAGAGTGCGATTGGCACAGGACAGAGCAGAGTTTAGGGCTGTTGTACATAGGGTCGCTACGAGTCACAAGCGACTTGACGGCACACAACAACAACAACAACAACATACTCTGTGCATCCATGTTCCCATTATTAATGATTGCACCAGTTCCTATTTATTTGAGCAACTATCTATCTGAACTTTATGTCTAATACTATAACTATCCATGTTTCTCTGTTCAGAGAATTTTCAGAAGTCCATTGTTTCAGAAGTGGATAGCCAATCCTTCTTCCTAGTCTGTCTTAATATAGAAACTCTGTTGCAATCTCTCTACCATGGGTAACCATCTTGGTATCTGAGGCCCTGATGGCACAGATTCCAGCATCAAAGAACCCTACAAGCGAAACCTGAACCGCAGACTGACACACAAGTCACTGATAGGAGCAAATAATGCCCAAGTCTATACACAGCTAAGATACAACGTAATTGGCAACCTACTGATCATTCCCCACCAACCGAACTGACAGAAAATTATTGTTGTACTGCTAAAGCAAACTGTAAAGACAACTGTTGTTGTTGTTGTTGTGTACCATAGAGTTGCAACCCTCCAGTGGCGTTTTCCAAGGCATTAAATCACACAGGAGGAGACTGCCCATCTTTCTCCCACAGAGCAGCTGGTGGCCTCAAACCACATAGCTTCAGGACTGCAGTTTATTTTCTTGATACTAGGCCACCAGAACTGGCTAAAGACAATGAGGCACACAAATATCATGGCATACAAAAGCCTTTGCAGACCACAGCTGAGGTCACAATGGCGCAGTAGTAGGATGGGGTCCTGGATAGCGGTATCGGTGATTAGGATGCAAACGTTGGAAACAATGAAGAAGAAATGATAGTCAAAGTGTATGGACTTGGTGAGGCCAGAGATCAAATGATCAAGTTTTGTGCACTCATTAACTTATTCATAGCAAATACCTTTGTGCTAAAAAAAAAAAAAAACAAAAACAAAACACCAACAACTTTACACATGGACCTTACCGGATCGATTGCACAGCAATCAGATTGACTATATTTGTGGCAAGAATTAGTTAGAGAAGCTCAATATCTGCAGTCAAAACCAGGCCAGTTGCCAATTGTGGAACAGACCATTAGTTACTCATGTGCAAGTTTAAATGGAAACTGAAGAAAATGAAAATTAGTCCACAGGAATGAAAAATATAACCATATCCCAGTTGAATTTAAGAATCATCTCAAGAACAGACTTGATATTTAAACACTAATGATTAAAGATCGGAAGAACTGTGAGAGGATGTCAAAGACATCATCCACAAAGAGGGAAAAAGATCATTATAAAGAAGGAGGAGAAAGAGAAAAACCAAAATTATGTCAAAAGACACTATGAAACAAAACAACTAGGAGATATCATCTCATCCGAGTAACAATAGCAAAATATAAAAACAGCAAACATCAAATGCTGGAGAGATTGTAGAGAAGCTGGAACCCTTATTCACTGTTGGTAGGAGTATAAAATGGTACGACCACTATGGAAGGCTGTATGATGCTTTCTCAAAAAGTTGCAAATAGAAATATCATTTAACCCAGCAATTCCACTACTAGGAATATACCCTAAAAAAACCATAACTGCCACCCTGGCAGATATATGCACACCCATGTTTATTGCGGCTTTGTTCACAATAGCAAAGAATTGGAAATAACCCAGTTGCCCATCAACAAATGAATGGATAGAGAAGCTCTGGTATATTCACACAGTGGAATACTATACAGCATTGAAAAACAAGGAACTCATGAAATATTATGCAAAATGGATGACCCTGAAGGACATTACGCTGAATGAAATTTCTCAGTCACAAAAGGACAAATATTGGATAGGGCCACTGGTTGTAAAACAGGACTGACATCAGGGTTGAGGGAAGACAGAAAAGGAGGGGAGCAATAATGTATATTGCATTGAAACAGATAAGGAAGAGAACTGTTAAAAGGGACATATGAACGGGTATTCTTGTTTTTACAGAAGTCCAGAGAGAAGGCTGCATAGTGTAGTGGACTTGGGGAGAGGGATTGCATAAAAAGGAGTTTTTCTTTTCAAGGAGAAGAGTGAATGGAAGGGAGTGTGTGGGTAGGGAGAAAAGTGTAACAACGAATGACTAGAAACCCTGAGTCTCTGTATACTTTCATTAAAATTAATTTTAAAAAGTGAAATAAAATTCGAAGGTAGTTGCTGAACTTCCCCATAAAAACTTTTTCAAAAAAGAGACTATGAAAATTTCATTAGAGCATCAAGAGGCCAAAACAAAAGGAAGAGATGCAGAGGGAAACCTGAGAAGAGGAAGTAAAATATTATCATGAAATGTGCAGAAATACAGAGTCAGAAAATAAAAAGGGAAGAAATTACTCAACATTTCTCAGCTGAAAGAATTGAAAAAAAATTCAAGCCTCGTATTGCTTGAGAGATGCTATGTGTATGATCTTGAACAACTGAGGAAGCATAAAAGAAAAACAAACCCACAAACCCCCCAAAAACACAACACAATGGTAGGAATACACAGAATCACTGTTCCAAAAAGAATTAGTGGACACTGAAAAATTTCAGGATATATCATATGAACAAGAGCCAAAGTAATGAAGGATGAAGTTCAAGCTACACTAAAGGCATTAGTAAAAAATAAAGCCCTAGGAATGGATGGAATACCAAATAACATGTTTCAACTAACAGATGCAGTCCTGGATGTGCTCACAAGTTTATGCCAGGGAATTTGGGGGGGAAGTTATCTGGCTAACTGAATGAAAAAGATCCATATTTGTTCCTATTCCCAAGAAAAGTGATCCAACAGAATGCAGTAGTTATATATAAAAAAAATTATCATTAAGGTCTCATGCAAACAAAATACTGTTTATGATCAATCATTCAAATTGGGCTAGAAGAGTACATAGATAGGGAACTGCCAGAAGTTCAAGCAGGATTTAGAAGAGTCTGCAGTACCAGAAATATTGCTAATGTCAGATGGATCCTGGTTAAAAGCAAATAATACCAGAAGAATGTCTATTTGTCTTTTATTGACTACACAAAGCCATTTGACTATGTAGACCATAACAAATTATGGCCAACATTGAGAAAAATGGCAATCTCCGTTTACTTAATTGTGCCAGTATGAAAAGCTGTTGTGTGAACGGAGCAGCAGAAGGCTGCATGGTTTAAAATCAAGAAGGATGTGCATCAGAAATGTGCATCCTTTCTCCATACTTATCCAATCTGTATGCTGAGCAAATAATTCAAATAGCTGGGGTCTATGAGGAAGAATGTGGAATTAGGATTGGAAGAAGACTTACCAGCAACCGTTATATAGTGGACATAACTTTGTTTGCTGAAAGTAAGAAGGATATAAAGCTCTTGTTGCAGAAGATCAAGAACTATAATCTTGCTATTCTTACTGACGTGTGATGGTATCTCATAGTTGTTTTGATTTGCATCTTTCTGAGAGCTAGGGATTTTGAACATTTCTTCATGTGCTTGTTTGCCATCTGAATGTCTTCCTTGGTGAAGTGTCTGTTCATATCCTGTGCCCATTTTTCAACTGGATTATTTACCTTTATCTTGTTGTGGTGCTCAAGTATTTTATAAATTCTAGATATAAGTACCTTATCTGACATGTCATTACCAAAACTTTTTCCTAGTCTGTGGCTTCCCTTTTTACCCTGTTGGGAAGTTTTTGGATGTGCATAAGGATTTGATTCTTAGAAGGTCCCATTCATCTATTTCATCTTCTCCTAGTTGTAGGTTTTTCAGGATACTTGGAAGACTGTTTATGTTGTGGAGTAGGACTTCTAGCGTTCTTCCAAGCTTTTCTTTAATGAAGTTTATAGTCCTTGGTTTTAGTCCTAGGTCCATGATCCACTTTGAGTTGCTTTTTGTATATGGAGTGAGGTGTGGATCTTCCTTGAGTCTTTTGCAGATACTTTTCCAATTTTGCCAACACCATTTGTTAAAAAGTCTGTCATTTCCCCACTTAACTGATTTCATCTCCTTGTCAAAAATCAGTTGACTATGGTGGTGATTTCTATATTCTCAGTTCTATTCCATTGATCTGTATGTGTCTGTCATTGTACCAGTACCATGCTGTCTTAACCACCACAGCAGTGTGGTAGGATTTGAAATCAGGGAGTGAGATGTCTTCTACCTTTCTTCTATTTTTAAAGAATGCTTTGCTTATTTGGGGCTTCTTTCCATTCCAAATGAAACTGGAGATTGCCTTTTCCATCTCGTTGAAGAATGGGATTGGTATTTGTATTGGGATTGCATTAAATGTGTAAATTGCCTTTGGCAGTATTGTCATTTTCACAATATTGAGTCTTCCTATCCACGAGCAAGGGGTATTCTTCCACTTCTCCAGGTCTCTTTTTGTTTCTTATTCTTACTCCCATTTAAGAGTAAAATGTGAACTAAAAATATGGGACTTTAAAATAAATTGTGCAGGATGAAAACGGAACTTAAAGGTTTATATAAAAACTACTAAAATATATCCTAAAATGCTCACTTAGGACATGGCTATAAACATTTTGGCTACAAACATTTTTATTAAAGATATTAATCCCTTGTTTAATCTGTTGTTGTTGTTATGTGCCATCAAGTTGACAGAAACTCATTTCTGAAGTCATTGAATCAATCTATTTCACCTTGGGTCTTCCTCTCCTTCATTGTCCCTCCACCCTTCCAAGTATGATGTCTCTCTCCAAGGACTGGTCTCTCCTGGCCACATGCCCAAAGTATATGAGATGGAGCAAGCAACAAAGCTGGTGAGGTTGTGGAGAAACTGGAACCTTTATTCACTGTTGATGGAAGTGCAAAATGGTGCAACCACTGTGGAAGGTGTTATGACGCTTTCTCAAAAAGTTGCAATTTCGCTACTGGGAGTATACCTCAAAGAGACTGTAGCTAACACCCAAGCAGATATATGCACACCCATGTTTATTGTGGCTTTGTTCACAATAGCAAGGAGTTGCAAACAACCCAGGTACCCATCAACAAATGAATGGATAGAGAAGCTGTGGTATAGTCACACAATGGAATACTATGCTGCATTGAAAAACAAGGAATTCATGCAACATTATTCAAAATGGGTGACCATGGAGGACATTATGCTGAGTGAAGTATCTCAGTCACAAAAGGACAAATACTGCATGGTGCCACTGTTGTAAAACAGGACTGACCTTGGGGTTGGGGGGAGACTGAGAAAGATGGGTTCAATAATGTATACTGCATTGAAACAGATGAGAGAGAAAACTGTTTAAAAGGAGCATGTGATTAGGTATTTTTGTCATGACGAGAGTCCAGAGCGAAGGCTGCATAGTGGAGTGGACCTGAGGGGAGGGACTGTAAAACAATGAAAGAATTTTTCTTTTACTTTTCCAAGAGGGTAATATACGGGGAGAGTTGGGAGGGGAGAAAAGTGCAACATTGAAGGAATGGAAATCCAAAGTCTCTGTAAATTTTCATTGAAATTAATAAAAAAATTTTAAAAAAAAGAACTACAATCTTTTGGTATGGATTACCTCTCAGCAAGAAAACAAATGTCCTCATCACAGGACCAACAGTAAACATTACAATAGATGGAGAAAGGATTAAAGGTGCTAATTATTTCCTCTTCCCTTGATCAACAATCAACACCATTGGGTACCCACAGTCAGGAAATCAGGAGATGTATTGGGTAAGCCTGCTATCAGGGACCGCTCCAAAATGCTGAAGAGCAATGATATCAGTTTGAAGAATAAGGTGTGCCTAATTCAGGCCACAGTCCTCTCAGTTACCAGCTATGCAAAAGAGAGTTGGACAATAAATAAGGAAGCCAGAAGAAAAACTGATGCCTTTGAGTTGTGGTGTTGGAGGAGAGCACTGAACATCCCATGGATGGCCAAAAGAACGAACAGATATGTTTTGGACAAAGTGTAGCTAGAATGCTCCTTGGAGGCAAATATGGTGACGTTTCATCTTCCATACTTCAGACACGTAGTTAGATGAGGCTATTCAATGGAGAAGGACATCATGCTTGGAAAGATAGGGGGTCAGAAGATGGGAAGACCCATAATGAGATGGCTTGACCTTCAGTGGGCTTGAGTATTTCCGAGATGATGAGGATGGCACAGGATAGGACATGGCTCAGGTTGGCTCTTTATAGGGTCACTATGAGTCATACTCACCTTGACAACACTCAACAACAACAATTTCCAGAAGCACATTTCCAGGTCTTTCTTCCTATTCCTTTTCAGTCAGGAAGCTGTGCTGAAAGCTGTTCAGCATCCTAACAGCACACCAGCCTCTGCTGACAGTACATTGGCTAGTGACTGAACCTGGGTCTCCCATACGGAAAGCAACAAGAATTGTACCACTGAAACATCAATGCCCTCATTCAAAGCACTTGAACACTAGTGATTATTTATAAATGAGATTATGTGTGGGTGACTACCTCACCATCCACGCCCATGTTGTTTACTCTTCATTCCCAGAACAGCCCAGGTCAGCAGGGTACAAACTCAGTCGTGTCATCAAGAGTTCCACTGGGTTCCTTCATAGCTTTTCACAGAATTAAATGGCCTTGAGGTTCATTAAATGTGTTTGTTAATTTGGAGTGGTTACCTGAGTGTGCTATAGGGGGAGGGGGACAGTGGGCAAATTAAATGCTGGGAGCTTCTGCGGGGTCCCTGCGCTCACCCTGGTCTCCTCATTATCTTTTCTTTCCAAGCCCATCACTTCCTAAGCTGCCACAGACTTGCAGAAGAATTCATCATGCTTCCAAAGTGATTGACTTCTGATGAGAGGTTCAGGAGCTTAGGAAAACGCTCCCGGCTTTCAGTGTATTGTGAGTAAAAGAAAAGAAATAACAGGTACTCTTCAAGTGTGGGAGCTGAAAAAGATGCTAATTAAGTGTCAGGGCTGGAGTTTAACCCACTTGAAGGTGGTGTTTCTATTCTGGAGTCATTGAATTTCTTTCCAGAGCAAGGTACCTGGCCTGGCTATGGCCCAGGTGGCCCACGGGGGCCGAGGGCCGGGAGTGGGGCTGGGACAGCCTGAGCTGGCCTCTCCCCTCAAGCCCTTCTTCTCTTCTCGACCTGCATGCAGAAGTTCTGAGGATCTGATGGGGCCCTTGGGAGTCTAGGGGTGGACAGCCTCATCAACAAAAGCATGGTGTACAGAGTGGCAAGGTCATCTCAATCACACCCTGAGGGGAGCAAAAGAGGGCAGGAGAAGAGAGGGAGGACCCTTGCTGGAGGAAGAGGAGAAAAGTGTCCTGAAATTCTATCTGAGCAAGACAGCTCTGGCCCCAAAATGAGGGCCCAGCAAGTCTTACGGGTAGGAATGCAACAAGATCTGTTTCCCAAATCAGGTGGTCTCCGCTGGCCTAAGAATCAGCTAGTTCTTTGTACTGACTTCCCTTTGCATTCTCTCCCCACAGACAAAGCCTAATCAAGGGCCTGCAGAACAGAAGCCATACGGGTTTTACCAATGTCTGCCTGCAGGTTGCCAGCCTCATCAGCCTGCAGGGTGTGGCTAGGTCTTCTCTCTTCCTGGGGGCCCTCACTGCCCTTGGAAAGGCACAAGGACCTGCTCCCTGTGCTCCAATCCTGGCCAGTAAGGCCCGAACTAGAAGCAGACAAGCAATCATCCCTGGGAGCAGGGCTGCAGCCAATAGGTAATAAGGTTCATCCACTCCTCAACCCTGTTCCCTGCTTAGCAGTTTTCAAAGGCCCTGATCTCTTCTCTAGTCTTTGTTACTGTCCTGTAAATACAAATCCCATTGTTGTATTGCAGTTCAGAAAACGGAAGTGACAGCATGGCTCGATTCTATTCCACCCAAAAAAGGAGAAGAGGGACGCCCAGTGCAGCCCTTGCTCAGGCTTCAGAGTCACCCTGTTTGTGGAGGGATCTGCCCTTCCGCATCCAGCACCCTACATCCTGGAGCTTCCCTGCGTGTAGCAGAGGCTCCTTAGCCCACACCAGGAGCTGATCCCCATAATACTTCCCCTTTCAAAATGGAAAAACTGATTTGCATAGACCTGCAACTTCCTCATCATCCTGGCTTAAGTTAGGTTGAGGGTCGTGGACCCAGGCAATTAGGGGAGCTAGGGCTTGGTGAGATTGGGTGGAAGAAATCTTTCTTTCGACCATCCATTTTAAACTATTTCCATCATCTTTCCCTCCTGCCATCCACAGGCACAGGAGGAGGGGGTGGGGAGAAGGGAGGAGGGAAGCGGGTGAGGAATGAATGAAAGGCGAACAAGCCCCCCTCCCCCATTCCAGGCAGCAGCATAAACCACGTATTATTAACAGAGGCCCCGAGAGATTCTTGTTTTTAATATGGTTTGGATTAAGCAGAGGAGGAACACGGGCTTCCACATATACCTTAGAATGATTAAATCAAATTCCACAGCTGCTCTCCCGGCCACCCCCCCACCCCAGGCCGCAAGCTCTGGGGCAGGAAACCGGCCCCCAGCGTCAAGGCAGCCTCTACACAAGAGCCTGGCATCCAGGTTGCTTCTCGTCCCCAGGGAAGCCAAGCTCAAACACATTTGTTGGGGCCAGGTAATGCTACCCTGCAGAGCAACCAGCCAAGTCAAACCCCGCCCAGACCTCGGGCATCTCACCTCCCAGATGTTTGTTATCCCTCAAAATTGATTCTCTGTGTTCCCTGTTGACGGCAAGGAGGAGCACTCAGCTAGGCATCAGTCAGGGCTTGAGGTCTCGTCCTAGTCAAGTCAATCCATCACCTGCGTGACAGAGACATTCTCTCTCAAAAGAAACTATAAGGTGCGTTAGGATCTCATCCCATCCTAACATTGAGATAGAGAAGTGTCATTTTCAGATTTGCCCTTGGTTGTTCAGTGTTCTACCATCACCACCACCTCAAGTGCCCACCAAAGTGCCTAAAGAGACCTAAAAAATAGGAAGCCAGATTCCTAGCTCTTTGAACCTCAATGTGCTGTTATTATTAGGATAATAGTATATATAATAACAACCAGCAAGGCTGGGAGAGCAGAAGTTAGGGGAGCATTGTCTTAAGGAGGAGAGAGGCAGGCAGATCATATAGATGCATCAGCCTTGTTACAAATTCAGGACTTTGATCCTAATATTGTGAGCCCAAAGGAGTTAAAATCAAAGGGAGGTAAGATTTGCGTTGCTATCTGGAAAGATCACTTTGACACGCCTGAAACAAAGTGATTCCAGAAAAGGGGGTGGGGGGAGAAAATAAAAGGCTAGACTGACTTCAGGTAGACATGGGATTGTGAACGTATTTATGTTTCTTCCCAGATGTCACTAAAAAGATGACAACAGAATTCAGGAGGTGAGGGGAAGGGGCAGAAAACCACAACAAAGAGAACAAGAGAGGAGACAAAAGCCAGCAAGAGATGTAAACAAAGTTTTGAAATTTAGCTGGGGGGAAGAGGGGCAAATGGAAGGAGTTGAAGAGTAATCATAGGGCCCCACAATTTGATGGCTAGAGGGAAGGGTGGGTTAAGGAAATGGGAAAGATCCAGTGTGAAAAACAATGTGTACAAACTTTGTAAGTAAACCAGCATAAAATTAAAAATTCTATTTTTTTCATTAATTTTAATGGAAGTTTACAGAGAGGTAGGATTTCCATTCTTTCATTGTTGCCCACCCCTCCCCTCCAAATTCCTTTTCTCTTTGAAAAGTAAAATTCTTGCATTGTGATACACTCCCTCTCCCCAAATCCATTCCACTGTGCAGCCTTCGTTCTGGACTCCTGTCATGACAATAATACCTAATCATATATCCATTTTAAACAGTTCTCTCCCTCTTCTGTTTCAATGCAGTATACATTATTTATCCCATCTCTCTCAGCCTTCCCTCAACTCCGATGTCAGTCTCGTTTTACAACAGTGGCACTATGCAATATTTGCCCTTTTGTGACTGAGATATTTCACTGAGCATAATGTCCTCCAGGGTCACCCATTTTGAATAATATTGCATGAGTTCCTTGTTTTTCAAAGCAGTGTAGTATTCCATTGTGTGAATATGCCAGAGCTTCTCAATCCATTTTTTTAAAAAAATGAGTTTCAGAAAGTAGAGGGAGAAAGGAGTTTACTCTCCAAGATTATTAGTGTGCAAGTGAATTCCCAACGACATGAGTTTCCAGATGGAAAGATCTAGTCATCTAAAGTGCATCACGATGAAAGAAAATGACCCACAGTCAAGCCTACTCTCACGCAACCTCAGAACACTAGTTGTAAAGAGGTCATCAAAACACCACCGGACAGGCGTGCATACATGAAGGAAGGGAAGTAGGTGTGTTACATCTGAAATATCTACACTCTTCACTATCCGTCATGGTGCTGCCAATCGTCCCAGTGGTGAGAATCTTTGTTTTCTTGATGTTGAGTTTCAACCTATGTTGAAGGCTGCAATCCTTGACCTTCTGCAGCAAACGCTTCAGGTCCTCCTCAGTTACAGCAAGCAGAGTTGTGTCATCTGCATAATGCAGGTTGTTGATGAATCTTCCTCCAATCCTGATGCCACATTCCTTCTCATACAGCCCAGCATCTCAGATGATCTGTTCTGCATACAGATTGAAAAGGTATGGAGACAGAATACATCCCTAGCAGACAACCTTCCTGATTTTGAACCATGTAGTGTCTTCTTGCTCTGTTCTGACAACTGTGATACTGGAAACTGGAGGGTCTTCAAATTCTGAGGGGAAATTGTATCAAACCTACAAGTCTGTGTCAAAGAAAACTGTCAATCAACTATGGGTAGAAAAATCCCATTTTCAGAGATGAAAATTCTCAAAACTTTGGTCCACCATATATCCTTTCTTACAAAGCTACTGGGGGAAAAGTCTCCTCCAAAATAAGAGGACATAAAAAGAAAACTGGAGGATACAGAGGACCAAAACCTGACATAGGAAAGAAGAAAGAGAGTTGATTGCCTGACTGGTGAAGGGAAGCCCCAGTACAACACCCCAAGAAGGTTAAGAAGGTGATAAATCAGGACTGAAACCAGGGGCCAAGGGTTCCAGGAGGACAGTCAGCTGGATGAGGACAGTCAGCTGGAGTTCTTGAACAAACAGAAAAGAATAAATATCCTTCTACCAGACAGTTTGAGGGAAATGAACAATAAATACAGGTGGAAATGCTTAACAGAAAAAAAAATCCAAGTAAATAGTAACTTTGGGAGAACAAACCAGAAATTTGTGCTAGAAAGAAAATGTAGCTGCCATTCACCATATGACTCAACTCCAAGTACTAATCATGAAAAGATATTATGAACACTGAATATTCAGTTAACCTCAGAAAGTGTGATATCACCGCAATAGGAAAACTGAGTGAGGAGATGGGAAGACCAGAGTGAAAGAGCTAAATCCATATTTCCATTATGGAAAGTCACATCTGAAAGACAGAAATAAGAGCAGGTCACTTAAATACAGAGAACATGGCAGAAAGCTTAAAGAGTTCAAAATTGTTGCCTTGTCTGAGTGGAAAATGTGAGGAGAGGATGGATGGAGTGGAAGAAGATTTTAAATTCTGAGCCTTATGAAAGGTTTGACATTTATATCTATGTTGTTAGTAGCTGTTGAGTCAATCCCAACTGATGTACAACAGAACAAAATATTCCCCAGTCCTGCACCATCCTTAGGTGTAAGTTCAAGTTCATCATTGCGGCAACAATGTATTCTGAGTCCCTGCCAGCACTTTTCCAGTATGTTGTTATGTGCCGTGGAGTCACCTGCAACTCATAGCGACCTTATGTACAACACCCCTAAACCCTTCTCACTGTCTCTGACACACCTACCCCATTATCCCAGTTACTGAATTAATCATTTCATCTCCTGCACTGCCCCTCCACCCTCCCAAGCATGACATCCCTCTCCAAGGACTGCTCCTCCTTGCAACATGTCCAAAGTATGTCAGACAAAGCTTCAGAATCCTTGCCTCCAAGGAGCAGCCTGGTCTTACCCTCTCCAGGACAAACCTGTTCATTCTCTTAGCAGTTCACAGTATATTCAATACTCTTCTCCAGCACCATAGCTCAAGGGCATCAATTGTACTTCTATCATCCCTAGCCATTGTCTAGCTCTCTGATGCATAGCAAGTAATTGTAAGGACCATGGCCTGTATAAGGCACACTTTAGTCTCCAGATTGACATCCATTGCTCTTCAGTACTTTGGAGAGGTCTCTAACTGCAGACTTTTCCAATGCAGTTCATCTTTTAATTTCCTGGTTGCTGGTACCTAGAGTGTTCATTGTAGAGCCAAGTAAACTAAAGGTGTTAAAAATCTCAATCTCTTTACCATCCATCATGATGCTGTCAAGTGGCCCTGTGGTGAGAATCTTTGTCTTCTTGATGTTGATATTATATATAATTTTATGCATATTCTTTATCTCTACTGTAATATAGTAGTCTTTTGCAACCCACAGTTTTTATTAGCTAATTTTTGAAAGCAGGTTTCCAGACCTGTCTTACTCATCATCTTTTATTTTTCATTTAAATATTTTTATTTTATCCTTGTTTACCTACAATGTTCATACATACTGTTTTTCATACCATATCTTTCCCATTTCCCTCACCCCTCCCTCCACCCATCAAAGTGTGTGACCCTGTCCTTAACCACTCCCATTTTCCCCACTTTGTTCTCACCCTCTCCCCTCTTGGATCCTCATACGTGTTCTACAATAATGGTCATATATTTTTCCTTATGTGACTGAGTTAGTTCACTTGGTATAATGCTCTCCATTTTCTTCCATGTAGTAATTTACAAAATAATTGCTCCTGCCTGCTGTGTAGCTTTGCATTGTGTGAATGTACCATATTTTCTCAATCCATTTGACTGTTCTTGCACTGGTGAGTAACGCTGCTATGGACATTGGTGTACAAGTCTCCATTTGTGCCTCAGTTCTCATTTTCTCAGGATAGATTCCAAGCAGTGGAATAGCTGGGTCATATGGAATTCTATGTTTAGCTTTTCTGAGGAAACACCAAACTACCTTCCAAAGTGATTATATCATTTTACAATCCCACCAAGAGTGTATAAAAGTTCCTATCTCACCACATCCTCTCCAACATTTATCTTTTTACGTGTATATTTAAAAACACAACTAAAGTAAAAAGGAAAACCAAACAGCAGAATTAGCTACATTGTGAGGATCATAAATAGACATTTACAGGCAAAAGGATAAAACAAATGAAGGTTAAAAGAAGTTGTAACTTGAAACTACTTTTGCACTGGCATTACACACGGATACAAAATTGTGGTATCTTAATTTTTAGAAAGAAATGACGATTATGTGCTCTTAAAAATTGGAATAAGTGACTTAGAAAATTAGCTCTAATGATGGAAAGGGGGGAAAATTGTACTGTTGAAAATATATGTGAAGAGTTTGAGCAAAAGAGTGCCAAGAAGAATGAGGGTGGGTAAAGACTCCATTTTTAAATCGTTACTTGATTTTATATAACTTTAAATATGCATTTACAACTAAACTAACTGTAAGCTTGAACACTATTGCATAAAATAGAAAGCAGAGTATGTGAAGACACAAGCCAGACAAATGCACATTTGAAGTTGGCATGCAGGGCAAAAAATATTACACAAGACCCCGAAAAAGAATTTTCTATAAAGGGTACAATCTACAGTGAAGCTATAACAGTCCTAAATATATGCGTACCAATAATTTAACATCCAAATTAATAAAATAAAAATAAAAAATATTAAGAGGTGGAAACACATTTGTATAGCTGGGCTCTCTATATAAAGAGCAGGGAGCTTGGGTGGCCTACTGGTAAGAAACTGCACTGCAATCCCAAAGGCATGCAGTTCAAATCCACCAGCTGCTCCACAGGAGAAGGACAAGCAATCGCCTCCTGTACAATTAACCGCCTCAGACAGCCCACCGGAGAGCCAGCTATAGGTCAGTTCTGATTTGATGACACACAACAACACTGTCTATTAGTTATATCATGGGGGCAAACAGGTAACCCCCCCTACTAAGCTAAAGGAGTGGGTCTTCCATAGGTGGCAATTTGCAGTGTCAATTGCCTTTGCCAAGTGACATATCTATGATTTAGAAATTCCACTTGCATAAAAATTGTCCTGTGGGCAATTTTACCTCCATAAATGTATCTTAGGGGCAAGTTTATGCATATGTAAAAGGCACATGCAAAAATATTGATGAAAGTACTGCTTATAATAGTAAGATACCTCCGATAGTATGAAAGCTCATTACTGCAAGCATGGCCATTGGACTAGAAACAACAGTACCAAGAGCTTGTGGAAATGCAGAATCTCAATCCCTTTTTAAACCTAAGGAACTAGAATCTTTCAACAAGATCACCAGATGGTTTACAGGCACTTTAAATTTGACTAGTGCATGTCTAAGTATCCATCCAAATAAAATCCAAACTCATTGCTGTGGATCCAGAACTGACTCATAGCTGACCCTTGGACAGGTTTTTGGAGGTTGTAAATCACATGGGAGGAGACTGTGGATTTTTCTCTAGAGGAGACTCTGGCGAATTTGAAACACCAGGGAGGCACCACTTTTGGATTGGCAGTGCAACTCCTTATGGACTGCACTGCCAAAGTCCCCAAAGTCCCCATTATCATCCCATCCCACTGCTAAGCTTTATGAAGACGCATACAACATCAAGATCTCAGGAAGACTCATCAGCAACCGGCATTACGCTGATGACACAACCTTGCTTGAACTGATTGCTGCAGAGCAATCAAAGACTACAACATCAAGAAAACAAAAATCTTCTCCACCACATCAACAAGCAATATCATAATAGTGGGAGAAAAGATGGACGTTGTTAATGATTTTATCTTGCTTGGGTCCACAATCAACAGCCTTGGCATCAGCAGTCAAAAAAAAAAAAAAATCAAAAGATGTGTTGTGCTGGGCAAATCTGTTGTCAAGGACCCCTCCAAGGTGCTAAAGAGCAATTAAGTCAGTTTAAAGACAAAGGTGCACCTAATTCAAGCCATAGTCTTTTAAATTACTTACTATGCATCTGTAAGTTAGACAATGAATGACAGAAGCAAAATCAATGTCTTTGGGTTGTGGTATTGGAGAAGAGTATTGAGTATTCCATGGACTGCCAAAAACAAGCAAACAAACAGACATATCTTGGAGAAAATGCAGCAAAGGTTCTTCTTAGAGGCATGGATGTGAAACTTGGTCTCACATACTTTGTTCATGCTGATAAGAAGAGCCAGTCCTTGGGGGAAGACGTCATATTTAGAAAGGAGAAAGATCACAGAAAGAAAGGAAGACCCTCAACAAGATAGAGACAGTGACTGTAACGATGGGCTTGAGTACATCTGAAATGATGAGGATAACATAGGTCAGGCCCAGGTTCAGATTTGTTAATCATTGCACCGCTCTATTAGTTATAGGTGCACCACTTGACAGCACCTAACAATAACCTATCACTGTGGAGTCTATTCTGACTCACTGCTCCCCTAAAGGGCAGAGGAGAATTACTCAGTAGGGTTTCTAAGTGGTAAATCTTTACAGAATCAGACTGAAATGTCTTTCTTCCTAAGAGTGACTGGTCAGTTCAACCTGCCAACTTTCTGGTTAGCCACCGAGTCTTTAACCATCACACTATAGAGTGTTATGTTGTTGTTATGTGCCTGAAGTCACTTGTGACTCATAGTGACTTATGTGTAACAGTTCTGAATCCTGCTATATTCTGAGCCAACCTTGTCATCTCTGACACACCTATCACCATTACTCCAGTCACTGAGTCAATCCATCTCATCCAGGGTCTTCCTCTCTTGTTCTGTCCCTCCACCCTTCCAAGAATAATGTCCCACTGCAAGGATTGGTCACTCTGCAACATGTCCAAAGTATTGTCAGATGGAGTTTTAGAATCCTTGCCTCCAAGGAGCGGCCTGATTTCACCCTCTCCATGCTTGTTCACCTAATGATCCACGGTTCTTCAACACTCTTCTCCAGCACCATAGCTCAAAGTAATCAACTCTCCTTCTATCATCCCTAGTCATTTTCCAGTTTTCTAATGTATAGCATGTAATTTAAAGACCATGGCCTGGATCAGGCACACCTTAGTCTCCAGACTGACATCATTGCTCTTCAATACTTTGGCAAGGTCCCTGACAGCAGACTTTCCCAATGTAGTTCATCTCTTGATTTCCTGGCTGCTAATACCAAGAGTGTTGTTTGTGGAGCCAAGCAAACAAAAGCTGTTAACAATCTCTATCTCTTCACCATCTATAATGATGCTGCCAATCGGCCCAGTGGTGAGAATTTTTGTTTTCTTTATGTTGAGCTTCAGTTCATATTAAAGGCTGCAGTCCTTGAGCCTCTGCAGCAAGTGCTTCAGATCCTCCTCAGTTTCATATACTATGTGAATTATACTACATTCATTGAGGTTGAAAAATGAGTAAGAAGGACAGAAGAAGAACTGATGTCTTTGAAGTATGGTGTTGCAAGAGTACTCAATATCCCATGTTCTGCCTAACGAACAAACAAGTGTGTCTTGGAGAAAGGGCAGCCAGGATGCCCCTCAGCTGCAAGGATGGTAAAACTTCATCTCGCATATTTTGGGTGTGTTGCAGGAGAGACCATTCTCTAGGAAAAGACACCATGCTGAGAAAGATGGGTGGTCAGCCAAAGAAAGGAAGCCCCTAAATGAGATGAAACTGACACAGAGACTATAACAATAGGTTGTAGGGTATCCAAGATCATGAAGATGGTATGGTTAGGGCAACATTGAGATTTATTGTTTATAGGTCACTTTTAGTTGTAGTTGACTCCACAGAATCTAACAACAGCACATTCATTCAATGACATTTTACATGGACCATTCAATAGAACTTCTGTATGAACTAAGAGCTCTGATGGTCTAACAGGTAGAGGTTTGTGCTGCCATCCCAAAGGCAAGTGGTTCTTATTCACCAGGTATTGTAGGGGAGTAAGATGGTCATCTTCTTATTTGCGATTACAGCCCCTGAAAACCCACTGGAGGGTCAAGTCTGAGTCAGCTCTGCTTGTGAGCCAGGAGGTGTTTTGGTTCTGTTTTCTTTTCCAGAGAATGAACTCATTGAGAACCATCTCCAAGATATACTGTAGAATAAAAGAAAAACAAGAAAAGTCTATCATAAAACAGCATATTAATAGCCTACACCTATATGGAAAAAAAAATATTAATGAATCCACAACCTAACTAGCAACCTAATTAGTTGTCCAGACTCAACTGTTTCCCCAATTATTTCCAAGTTTTTCTTCCTTTTTACTCTCTGGCGGCCTTGGTCAGCATTGACCATTTTTATCTCACTCAGCATTTAGAGGAGACAGTTAAAGAAATAGGGAAGTAGCTTTGTCTCCGTTGCTAGTTGCTGTTGAATCAGCTCCTTCACACGTACAGTTAGTGGCATGTTGCCCTGTTCTACGCCATCTTGAAAATCATCTGCACGTTTGACTCCAGAGCTGTGATCCTAACAGAGTGCTTTTCAACCTGGAGGCTTGTCTTCCAGCACTAGCTTCTTTGCTGTTTCTGTTAGGTGCCACTTATCGTATGTGAGAGCCATGCAGGACTGAGAGAGATGGGGGAAGAGGTGTTGAATAGGTTAGGGCTGTCTGCACACTCACCAACACACAGACATGCACTAATGCCCTCCTACATTGTACATCAAGCCCCAACACACCCGGGCACACTATGCAAAAACAGGATGCTCGGCCGCCCTGCCAGACCCAGGGACAGCTGGGTGACAAACGGGACATTTGTCACTTGCAATTATCATCTCCTGCGGTCAATACAGTCATTTTACAAATGGTACCCTAACAGCCCCTAAGAGCTGGCTCTGAGGCATGTATTGATTAGGCGCCAGGGGGACAGAGCCCTTCCTAGCTGAACTCTGAGGCCTGTGAGCAGCTCCCTCCAGACAGAAAAAGGGAGGTGAGAGAGTAAAGGGTGATCAAGGATACTATTTACTTCTCCTTTTAGCAAAATGACTGGTAGGAAGGCATAGTTAAAACAGCCTGACTGTCCAGATCTGATAATCAGTCCTACTTGGCTGTCAAAATTAGACGGCGGCTGAGGGGCTGAGAAAGTGAATTTTCATAATATTTAATCCTGGTGTGATGTTCAGGTTATCTGTTGCTGCATAGTTAGTGCCCTTATTAAGTGACATAAAGCAAGGATCGTTTCTCTAGGTCCACTGGTTCAGTGCACAATTCAGTCAAGAATGTGCACCCATTTTCCTAAGGAGCTGGAAAGGCTTCTGTCTGTTCTGTGATGTTTAGAACGTTATCCAAGAAAATGCAAACATCTTGGAGGAACTTGGACAGCAAGAGGTTAGAATCATCTGAGACTTCTTCCCTCACGTATCTGGCACCTGAGTGGGACGATTTGAAGGCTGGGCTCAGCTGGGATTACTAACCAGCTGTCTGCATGTGGCCTCTCCATCTGGCTTTGGTTTCACAAAGCGCTGAGACTTGGTTCCAAGAGGGATTGTCCCAAGAGCAAGGCTCTGGGAAATGGATTTTGAATGGGGGGTCGGAGGATGGAGAGAAGCGACTTGCCCTTATATGACCTACTCTCAGAGGTCTCACGGTGATATTTGTTCCATCTTTACCTGGTCAGAGACAGAAGTCACACAGACTCAGAGGAGGAGACAGAGGCCCTCTCTCAATGGGAGGCATGTTCAGGAATGTTAATCCATTCTTTAAAGAGGCCCTCTACAGCAGCTTTGTATAAATTAGCTCAGACTCTAAAGAGATCAAGTTGAGGATTGAAAGCTAAATTGCAGTTTTTAAAAAATCAAATCATCTTAATGTTCCCTTGGAGCAATTAGATCTTGTCCCAAGTCCCCATTTGACTTCTGTCTGCGACTTTAAAGAGCCTCAGTTTCCTTTTCTGTGAGAAGGAATAATAACACTTTCTTCCTACCTAGAGGTTGTAAAGCTAAGGAAAGAATGGTCTTGAAAGTGTATTAACCTCAGAGCATCACCAAATTGATTGCTTCAATTGTAGGCCTTTTTCTCCCCCATAGGCAATAGTAGCAAAGACGCATTTAATATCAGCGGAAGTGGAAACAAGTGAGTTCAAGAGGTTCATCCATCCAGGCAGGTGTTCAGTGGAGCAGAGCCAGGGCAGGGCAGGGCAAGCTTGGAGGATCAAGGCAGGTCTGCAGGAATGTGAGGCTTGCCTGTGATTAGGGCTTGTGGACTTTGCTATCTAGACATGAAGAACATCTCTTCTCTGAATTCCTGTGTCTTCAGGGTGGTAAAGGAGCCCTGGTTGTGCAGTAGTAGTTAGGAATTTGGCTGATAGCAGAAACACCAGGAGTTCTAACCTATCAGCTTCTCCAGGGGAAAAAGATGTGACAATCTGTTTCCCTTGAAGTTTCCTAGCCTTGGAAACCTTTGGAATCACTTATTCTATCCTGTAGGGTGGAGATGAGTTGGAATCCATTACATAGCAACCAGTATTAATAAGAATTGAAGAGACAGAGCTTGATCTTCAGGAAAACACAATTAGGATATGCGAGGGAGGCAGAAATAGATATTCAGAGAAGAAACCAATAAGGCAGTCCTCAGAATTCCTTGTTAGTGCTTGGGAAGGCTCCTCAGTTAGCAGCGAGTGATTCCCTGGGCATTTTCCAGGTAAAGCAGGGAACTGGCTTGAGAAGCTGCTAGTGTGAAGATCCTTCAGGGGTAAGAGGTAAGAGGAGAGAGAGAAAATATTGGACAACCAAAGCTACCACCTTCTCACTTCAGGGGTGGTAACGCCAGAGGCAGGAACAGGCGCATGCAGGCCGTGTATACCAGAATGCACCATATCTGTCTCAAGGGTGCTACTTTTCTCTTCTCTTCCCTTCTGAAGCCCCCCACACCCTCTCAGAGTCACAAAGCCTTGGAACTCAGTCATCAGTTCTAGAATCTCAAGAGTGGGTAGAGAACTCACCTACCCAGCCTCTCCTCACTCTCTGGCCAGACTCAGTAGGGAAGACACTGAAATCAATTAAGAGACCGCGAACAAGATTTAGGGCAAGCATGGCTGGGTCAACAAGTCCATAGTCTTCCTTTGCTCTACTGAAGCTGAAGAAGACCAAACTCCTATAACATTTGATTCGGTTTGGAAGAGGGCCTGGTCAAGTAGGACTGACTGCAAGCTCTGGTTCATCCTCGACACCATCCATTGTTCCCACCAGTGTCTTGACCCCTTTGTCATGCTGAGAACCATGGTTGTACAGAGCTGGAAGGGATCTGCAAGTGGGCTCCCTTCTACTCTTCCAGAGTGGGAAGAAACTGCACTGCTACCCCCAAAGGCACATGACTCAAATCCACCAACAGCTTCGCTGGAGAAAGATGAGCAGTCTCCTCCCATGCACTTTAGTGCCGCTGAAAATCAGGTATGGGTTGGTTCTGACTCCACAGTACAGAACAACAACTACCACTTACAAGTAAGTTTTTCCAGTTTGGTTCCAAATGCCTCCTTGAATCTTCTCTGAACAATTCATTCCCAACTTTTCACAGAGGACACAGATATTGCAGAGTCCAAGAGGGTCTTCATCTCTGCTTTTACGCCCACCCCACCCCGACCTTCCACACATAAATAGAACACTCAGGTGTTCATCTTACTGTGTTACCTGTGACTTAACTAGACCAAGTGCTCCATGACGGCAGGGGCTTGTTACTATTGTGCTTATAGGACAATTCCTTAGAAGTATCTACAGGACTTAGGGAACTAAATATATTGGCTCAAGTTTTGTCTTCTGAGATACCCTGAACAATCTTCATTCTTTTCCCTCTCAAACGTCCTGGGGAAAAAAAAAAATCTACCTTCTTTTCAAACTAGCCAGTCTCTATTTTGTCAAGCCTGGCCTCAATTCTTTGTCCCTTTTTGTTTTGTCCTACTCTCAACCCACATAACCGTCCGTGCATGTGTCTCCACCTAGGGCACATAAGCTATTGTTAATGGCTTGCACCACACCCCCACCATATACAGCATTCCCATGGACACCCAGGTTAAGGACCTCAGCCTTCAACAGAAGCTGAGCCTGGAAGCCTGACATCGCAGTAAGAAGGTTCAATGGGAAACACAAGACACTGTGACCTTACCTCTGACAGTTGACTCTCAAGACTCAGTTTCCTTGTCATCAAGCTCCCATCAAGCTCTAAGTGTTTGTTGTCATTGTTGTTAACAGCCTCACAGCTGACCCACCAGCGGGTTATCAAAGGTTATAAACCACACAAGGAGATAGCCCCTCCTTCTCCCACAGAGCAGCTGGTGGATTCAGACCACCTGTCTTTGGATTGGCATCACAACTTGTCACCACTAAACTACCAAAGCTCCCTTCCGAGGTTTTATGGGTCAATAAATAAAAGACATTTCCCTCACTTGACAAACTTATTGATCACATGTAATGCACACCAGGTCCTAGGCTTCATGCTAGGATTTCATGGAAAAGAAGAAATAGTTCTTGTAGGGAAAAACTGCCTTCACCTTCCCCACACCCTTGTTATCCCTTAAACAAAAAATTCATACACCTTTTATTAGTACTGGGTGGAAATTGCTGCTTCTTCTCCAACACCTGTCACTGATTCTGGGCTCAGAAAAAACAGAGATCATTTGCTTCTTGAAACTAGGGAAAAGACCAGGCAGACATGCGATCTTTTTTTTTTAGTTGCCCACACACCATTTCGCGTTCGCCGCATTTAGTAGAAATTCAGTTGTTGTTGCTGTGAGGTGCCATCGAGTCAGTTCTGACTCACAGTGACCCTGTGTACAACACCACAAACCCCTGCCCGATGCCGGGCCCTCCCCACAATCTTTGCTGTGCGTAAGATACTGCAAGCGTTTGTGGTGATCCATCTCCTGAAGGTTCTTCCTCCTTTTCACTGACTCACTGCTTCACCAAGCATGATGTTTTTCTCCAGAGACTGGCCTCTTCTGACAACATGCCCTAAAATGTAAAAGAAGTCTCACCATCCTTGCTTCTAGGGGCACTCTGTTTGCCCTTCTCCTAAGATGGATTAGTTTATCCTTTTGGCAGGCCATGGGATATGCAATATTATTCACCTACATCACAATTTAAATCAGGGGACCCCAGAGGCCTCCAGATATCCAGTGGTTCTGCCTGGACTTAGAAGATTAAACTCATTCCAGGAGAGAAGGAGGAGGGAGCTCATTCAGTCCTTGAGCCAAGTCACTCTCTCTCTAATCTATCTTATAGTCAAGTAATAGAACTGGTTCCTGTGCTTATTTCTCTGTTGGTTCAAAAACTCAAAGTTAGAGGACACCACTCACTCTCATCCCCACTAGCACCAACTTCTATTTCAGAAACCTCTATTTCCTAGAAAAAAGGCAAATCAGGCACAGGGGATTGTAATCCGATGTTAGGGCCAGCCTACTTGGCAATGGTTTCCCAGCCCAAGTCCTGGAGGTAGGGAAAGACTTCTAGGGAAAAGGATTCCAAGAGACTGAATAAAGGAGGAATTAGACAATCTGGTGGTGGAGAGGCAGGGATGAGTTCCCAGAAGGAGCAGCAGCATGTGCTACATCTGGTCCTGGGATACAGAAAGGAGGCAGGGAGACTATTTAGGATGTTGTTGTAATAGGAAGGAGATCATCAATGCTGAAGTGAACTAGGGTGGTGTGAGAACTGAAGAGCTGAGCAAGGTTATGGTATATTTAGGGTGTAAATCAATGTGTCTCAGTGACTGATTTGATGAGTGATTGGAGGTGGGACAACCAGCAGGTTTCCAAATGGGACACAATGAGGTGACAAGGCACATTCCTCTTCAAGGATTTGGCTATAGATGGATGGGTATCTTCCAGACACCCCATCCTTGGCTTTACTCTGCCCTTCTGTTCCTACTGGGGGTGAGGAGTGGCAGAAGGGAGGAGGTGGCAAAGGGAAGGGGGGAGGCGGAACAAGCAGCACCCTGAAGTGGAAGACATGTTTTCCTCATCTCGATAATGCAACCCTAATTAATAAATAGGAGGCTGGGCCTGCCACTTCACTATTTTCATTCTACTGATTTGTCCCTTAGGACAAGAGGAAATTGGAATTAAGAGGAGACAATGGAATTGCCAGCAGGATTATTAGCTTCAATGAAGCTAATGAAGGGAGTAGGAGGGGGGAGGAGAGGAGCCTCAGGGAACTGTGACTCAGACTGGGAGCTGCCAGCAGGAAGGGAGGGGAACCATGGCAGAAAGAGCTCTCTGTCTTAGGGGCTACAGAGGTCCTGAGTGGCACAAAAAGGTCAGGAGCCTCACAGAAGGCATGATCCAGTGAGATGTGACCAGATATTGGGGGCCGCCCGTGGGAGAAGTGGAGTAGACATCCCCTAATAAAGAGAGCATGTCAGTGAGGCGGACAGGTTGGAGAGATGGGCATTAAGGAGACACTCCATCGAGTCCCTAGAGAGGAGATGCAGGTGTGAAGTGGTCCCAGATGCCCTCCAGGTACAGTCAAGGTCCAGGTGTGGGCCTCCAAGTTTAGATAAAGGGGCTGCATTTCTCCAAAGAAGAACCAAATAAAACTTTAGTTTTCCCCGGCAGCAAACCCCAGCCCAGGCCTTCTCTCAATGTTCCTGTTCTCAGAGAACCACACCTCAGTATTCAAGTTCAAAGTCCCAGCAGCTTGAAAGGTATAAAACCTGTAGAAAAGTAAAAATATGCAAAAAAGCAGTCAACAAAAGAGGAACAACATTCAGGTTAGTGTATATCTGTACACACACACACATTGACCCAGCTCTTGTCTTGTAGGGTTTTGCCATTAATGTTAACTGGCTCCTCTGCAGACCCACCCACAGGCCAGTTCCCCTTCCAAATGGCCTCCTAGGGACTAGGGTTTGCCGCCCCAGGCATCTGACTGGTGTGCATACTTTACCGTTTTCTGTGCCACTGAACTACACAGAGGAGGTCAGAGGGTGAGTTCACGGCAGCCGGCTTGCCAAGAAGAAAAGGTTCTGCTCTGTAAAACTGAATACCAGGAACCCTCCACTGAATAAGGAGATAAAGTGCTCAGAAAATACACCCGTTTCATTTCCAGGGTGGGGTGGTATGGTGGGGTTTTGTGGTGTGGTGTTTTTTTTTTCTTCCATGGAGCTCATGAGTCACTAGATTAGCACCTTTCCAACTGCTGGGAGGCAAAAACCCTATTATCATGCAGAATGACGGCTCTATTCTTTTTGAAGGCAGCAGCCAGACCCACAAAGAGGTGCAGAGCTCAGCAAGCTGAGAGCCCCAAGTTTCAGGTGACTTCATGTCCTTGTTTTAAAAGTGAACTTTAAAGAACTCTCAGCACCACCTCAGAAGCTGCCTCACATCCTCCGTGTGAGGTTTGAAGACAGCCCAAATAGGGAGGCTGAGGAAGGGTGAGAGGCACACCACTGTAGGGCACACCCCTGCAGGGGTCTGTAGACACTGATGAAGAATTGCCTGCCCCTGAGGATGTGAAATTCTAGGATATGCCAGAAAGAGCCCCTGGAGACCCTTCTCTGGAGGCTTTTGGCAGGCAGGTGTTTCTGCCCAAATTGGACCAGCTGAACAAATGGAGATGCCACACCTCAATGAGGCTCAAGACCAGCCATGCATTCAAAGCCTGCTGTACATCTTACTGAGATGCATCACTGCAGGTGGTGGGGTAAGCAAGAGCGTAGGCTTCATTTCTCAATAGGAAACCCAGCAGGATGCTGATATGCTCCTTTCCAACTGTGCCAGTTCACTTTCCTCTAGGTCCCATGAAGACTGCCAGCTCACTCTAGTAGCTTCAAAGAAGGAACGGGCCTCTCAGATGCAGGAAGGCTGCTCCTTCTCCTTTACCCTAATGCATTTCCTGCTGGTCCACTGCATCCATATCCCCCGACCCCCAACCCAATTCTTTCCCCTAGAATTCCAGGAATGATCTAGAACACATACCTTGACAATTCATCCTGTGTCAGGTAGTCTAGAAGGTACCAGGTAGGCAGGATGAATAGAGGTAATGGTTACCCTCTGTGGAATACTTTTCTGGATCCAAGCCCTGCATATGCATTATTTCAGCATCTCCTCTCCTAATCCCAAAGGGAATTTTCACTCTCTCCAAGTTATAAATGAAGAAATTGAGTCTCAGAGAATTTAATTTGATTTGAACTCGGGTCTAATTTTAATCAAATGTCCCCACTCTTATCTGTAATGTATTACCTTTCAGTGTAGAAGTTGGGGACGTTCCCTCAGGCACTCAGCTGCTCCTCTCCAGCATCAGGTCCTTAGGATTGAGGGATGGTCAACTCTAGACCATGGTCCTTAGGAGAATGAAGGGTCCTAAAACCTATGGACACTCAGCCTCCACCTTAGGGCACATTCTGTATGTTTTCCTGTTCTCCTTTCACCCCCCAACCCCACCCTTTCTCCCAAATAGAAAAATATTAGCAAGATCAACTCAAAAAAGATTTGAAAAATAACAAAAAGACCGCGTGAGACAGACACTGGAAGCCAGAAGACCTGGGAGGGGTTACAAACTACTCAGAGGTCCTGGTACACCCTATTTCCTCCAGGTTATAGATTCCAGGAGGCTGATAGGAGCAGCATCAATACAGCACTGTCCTTCTTTTGTGTTGATCGTGTTTGCCTTTTACCAATCTTGTTGACAATTCCAGTTTGAGGCAGCAGTTGGCTATACCTTTTGGAGAAGCAGAAGGACCAAATTCCGTCCTTCCCCACCCTGTTTCTGCTGGTGGTGTTACCTTGTCTGCTCTCTTGGAGGTGGTCCTCCGATTCACAAACCTAACACACAAAATCAGACTGCTGAAATCTGTCACATTTTCTTTACTACTTTTATTTCATTACAGATTTGGGTTTTTAAATTGTGGTTTTAGCAGAAATTTACAGAACAAATTGGTTTTGGTTTTCCATTCAACCATTCATGCATATTTTGTTTTATGACATTAATTACATGCCCACATTATAACCACACTCTTCCCAACGGTGCATCTCTCTGTGTCTTCTCTTTCTTTAGTGATATTGTACAGGTCATATGTGCTACCTCTCCATTTACTTTAATATGTGATGCTGGGGAAAGTGAAAGGTCAAAGAAAGAGAGGAAGACTCTTTGGAATGGATTGACGAGGTAGATTCACACCGTGACTACAAAATTGGCTTATTAGGCATCCTGAGGATAGCGCAGGGTAGCACAATGTTCAGTTTTGTCATTCATAGAGTTGCAGTGAATCGTTGTTGACTTGACGACACCTAAAAAAAATAACAATTCTCTATTACCTAACAATTACCAATTATCAGTTATCAGTTGATCAACAATTATCAGTTACCTAACAATGATCTATTCACTGGTATATTTTTTCCCCTTTCCTCCCCCTCCTCTCTCATCCTTGTTAACTACCCAAGAATGATCCTGTCTAAATGTAAAACTTGTCTAAGATTTTTATAATACCAGAAGCACACAGTATTTGTCCTTTGTGACTGACTTATTTCCCTCAGCATAAGGTCCTCCAGACTCATTCATGTTATTCAGCATTTTGTAAAGTCTTCATTATCCTTTAGTGTTGCATAGCATCCCATTACATAAGTGGCATAGCTCCTTTATCCATCCATGCATTTACTCATTGATAGGCATTTGATTTGCATCTAGCTCTTCATTAGTTGGCTGTTAAAAGTAGACGGAAACAGGTCTTTTTTCTTAGAGCTCCACTAAGCCTGTTCAGCGTCACAGCAAAACACACGCCTCCAATGACAGGTGGCAGCTAAGCATGAGCCAAATTGGCCAGGAAGTTAACCAAAGGCCTTCCACTGCACCACCACTGCTCATGTCATCTTTGTTCTGTCTGTTTCATCTTTGTTCTGTCTGTTTCTTACAGCTCCAGGCTAGTGGGCCAATGCTTCTCAGTGCTTGGCTATTTCTCAGCAAACACGCCCTCCACCACTCCCTAAACTAATGTTAGAGACTAATAAAGGAACATGCCATTTCACAGAGAAAGTGGACAATCTATTCATTTTTTCTTCCTGTCATCACCATAGAAACCCTTGTATTCTACAGCACAAATAACCCTCCCAGGATACCATACTGGTGACAAAAATTTCAAAGTGTGGAGGGCTCATTTCCTTTAGGACAAGAAGGTCATTTATTATTTTGACACTCATTTTTCACAAATAACCCAGTTCCATTAAGAAAATCATAAATGGCAGTGGTTCATACCACATTAATTTTTGGTGGTTACTTCTGTGTTTTTTTGGAGGGTAAAAGAGGGTTGGCAAGCTGCATCTTAAATAACTCAGTAGATGTTAACTGCATAGTTATAATTGTGTTGTTTAATTAGTTAGAACATTTAATATTCCCTCAACTGTTCCTTTGAAGTCATTTGAGCATATGTGTAACTCTACTGAAGAATAAAAGAGTTCCATAAATATTTCAATAAAAAAATGTAATTGCACTTCAACTGTTCTGAGGATCTGTTTTAATTTGTCCAGGAGTTCTCCTGTTGCGGAATGGCTACTTCAGCTTCTCAGCTCTTTCTTTACCCATTAATTAGCCAAAGAAGCCTCTTGGTACTTGTCAGGATTCAGATTCTAGTTTCCTAGAGACCGGCAACATTCAGGGAGAAGGTCAAGTCTAGAAGAGAGAATCACACAGCTCCTCGGCTTAATTGGACCATCGCCTCTTCTCACCAGACAGATACCCACTAATAATATTATAAAGTAACCAGGTTATAAGGATTTACAACTTACCACGAACTGTGATGAATACTTTAGATGCATTACCTAAATTGCTTCTTGCATCACCCCTGGGAGGCATGTATTATTAGCCCGATTTTACTGGTGGGGAATCATAGCACAGAAAGATGGTGTAATTTTTCCAGTGATGTCTAGATGGCAATGGCAGAACTGGGATTCAAACTCAACATTGTCTGACCTGATATTCACTTACTTAATCAGTGGCCAGCTTGCCTTGCTGTCCATACCACCTAAATTGTTTTTTTATGGTTATACATTGGGTCAGACCGGGTACTTCTCAAATACTATAGAGATAAATAGTAATATCTAGGAAGCTCTGGTGGCCTAGTGGCAAGAAGCTGCACTGCAATCCCGAAGGCGATGTGGCTGAAGGCCACCACTTGCTCCGTGGGAAACGGATGGACAATCTTCTCCCATGCAATTACCTGCCTCTGAAAATCTATCAGAGGGACAGCTATGGGTCGGCTCTGACTCAATGGTGCACAACAACAATATAGTAATATGTAGTATATGATGCACTCCAAAAATTATTCTCTGTAGAAGGTGCTCTCCTTGGATACTATCATTAGCTGTTGTCATGTTGGCTCCTGATTAATAACAACTCCACATGGAGTAGAACAAAACGCTACCCAACCCTGTGCCACTCTCATAATCAGGACTCTTTGTATTTGTTTTCAATTAATGCTGACAAGAGCCTGATGGTATGCACACTGTGGTTGGTAGCCGTTGCTGCGTCAGCCCAGTTTATGGCAGCCCCATATGCAATGGGACCATATCCTGCCCAGTCTATAATCAGATGCAGATTAAACAATGTTCCGTTCTAATCCACGGGATTTTTCACTCACTCATTTTTGGGAGCAGACCATGAATCTTTGCTTCCTACTCGATCTGAGTCTAGAAATTGCGGAAATCTATTCATCATAGAAGTCCTTTAACCACCATTGAAGCTGGGTAGTAGCTGTACATGAAGTGGCTCGGCCAAGAGTCAAACCCAGGTCTCCCAAATGGCAGAGCAGACATTCCTTCTGAGCCAGCATGGTCCTTCTTTCCTTGGAACTCTCTCTCTAAGCAGACAACGTAGAGCTTCTAGCAGCACCCACCTACCTCATCACAGTCTTCAACATTCTGACCTCTATCACTGAACATGGACCAGAGAATCTTAACATATTCAAATTAAAAAGAGCTTTAAACATTAACATATTCATTTTGCAGGAAATTATTTATTTTTAAATTTTTTTTATTATTAATTCTCCCTGCTCACCCCTTTCCCCCAGCAAACCTTTCTCTTTGAAAAGTAAAAGAAAAATTATTTCATTGTTTTACAATCCCTCCCCCCCAGGTCCACTCCACAATACAGACTTCATTCTGGACTCCTGTCATGACAAAAATACATAATCACATATCCCTTTTAAACAGTTTTCTCCCTCATCTGTTTCAATGTGGTATATATTATTTATCCCATCTTTATCAGTCTCCCCCCAACCCCGAGGTCAGTCCTGTTTTACAACAGTGACACCATGCAGAATTTGTCCTTTTGTGACTGAGATATTTCACTCAAGAACAGTTCAACATAAAAACAAATAATGTAATTCATCACATTAACAAAGCAAAGAACAAAGACCAAATGATCCTATCAATTGATGCAGAAAAGGCCTTTGACAAAATCCAACAACCTTTCCTGATTAAAACACTCAACAAAATAAGATTCGAGGGGAATTTTTTCAACATAGTAAAAAGTATTTATGCAAACCCAAGAGCCAACATTGTTCTCAATGGAGACAGGTTAAAGGCATTCCATTTTAAGAACAGGAACTAGGCAAGGATGCCCACTATCACCTCTCTTATTCAACATTGTATTGGAAGTCTTAGCAATAGCAATAAGACAAGAGAAGAAAATTAGAGGTATCCAAATTGACAAAGAGGAGGTAAAATTATACTTTTTCAACTTGTATGCAGAACAGATTATCCGGGAGGCTGGGCTCTATGAGAAGAAATGTGGGGTCAAGATTGGTGGAAGATCTAGTAACAATCTGCGATATACAGGCGATACAACCCTGCTTGCTGAAACTGAGGAGGACCTGAAGTGCTTGCTGCAGAGGGTCAAGGACTGCAGCCTCCAATATGGATTGAGGCTCAATGTCAAGAAGACAAAGATTCTCACCAATGGGCCAATTGGCAGCATCAGGATGGATGGTGAAGAGATTGAGATTGTTCACAACTTCAGTTTGCTTGACTCTACAGTCAACTCTCTAGGCACCAGCAGCCAGAAAATTAGAAGATGTATTGCCATGGGAAAGTCTGCTGTTAGGGACGTCTCTAAAGTACTCAAGAGCAACGGTGTCTCTCTGGAGACTAAGGTGCACCTGATACAGGCCATGGTCTTTGCAATCACTTGTTATGCATCAGAGAGTTGGACAATGACTAGGGAGGATAGAAGGAGAATTGATGCCTTTGAGCTGTGGTGCTGGAGAAGAGTATTGAGGGTACCATGAACTGCTAGGAAAACAAACAGATTCATCCTGGAAAGGCTGCTCCTTGGAGGCAAGAATTCTGAGGCTCCGTCTAACATACTTTGGACATGTTGCAAGGAGGGACAGGTCCTTGGAGAGGGACATCATGCTTGGTAGGGTGGAGGGACAGTGCAGGAGGCCCCCTATGAGGTGGATTGATTCAGTGACTGGGGTAATAGGGATGGGTGTGTCAGAGACAGTGCGATTGGCACAGGACAGAGCAGAGTTTACTGATGTTGTACATAGGGTCGTTATGAGTCACAAGTGGCTCGATGGCACATAACAACAACAACAACAATGACATATCAGATAATGGACTTATATCTAGAATTTATAAAATACTTGAGCACCACAACAAGATAAAGGTAAACAATCCAATTGAAAAATGGGCACAGGATATGAATAGACACTTCAACAAAGAAGACATTCAGATGGCCAACAAGCACATGAAGAAATGTTCAAAATCCTTAGCTCTAAGAGAGATGCAAATCAAAACAACTATGAGATATCATCTCACTCCAGTAAGAATAGCAAAATTTAGCAGAATAGCAAGCAACAAATGCTGGCAAGGTTGTGGAGAAACTGGAACCCTTATTCACTGTTGGTGGGAGTGTAAAATGGCGCAAACACTGTGGAAGGTGGTGTGGCACTTTCTCAAAAAGTTGCAAGTAGAGATACCATTTGACCCAGCAAATCAACTACTGGGAATATACCCCAAAGAGATCATAACTGCCACCCAAGCAGATATATGCACACCCATGTTTATCATGGCTTTGTTCTCAATAGAAATTTATTTTTGCAGAAGGAAACAGAAATCTAGACAGAAGTGTAAGGTATTTGCTCAATATCACATGCATAGTTAAGATCAAGAGAGGCTCTCCTTCCTAGATCTGGTTATTTTTGTTGAATACAATGGGCTCCAGCATCCAATTCAGAGCACTTGACCTCAACTGCATTGGCATTTATTAACAATTCACTTGCCTTCACATTAGGTCTAGAAAGGTCATTCCCATTTTAAGATGCTACCACTTTGACTCTATCTTCAGTTTCTATTAACCTCTGAGTGATAAGTTCCACTTATTTATAGAATCTGCATAAAACAGCAGTTCTTCTTGCTGTTCATATGTGGAGCTTCATTTGGTTCATTATCACATTTCTTAATCATCAGAAAACAGAATGCATGGGTAACTGTCTCCAGGAACAACTGTCTCCTTTGCCATGAGACTCCAAAACCTGGATGATGCCTAATAATCATTACTGAAGGTTTTGATCAAAGATTCTATGGAAAAATCTTTGATCGAAAGAGGGAAATGTGGAACAGAGTTTCAAGTCCTACTTAAATTCTGCATTTCTGGAGCCACTGAAACTTAGATGTAGTCTCAAGATTTTTATCCTGAGATAATCTATAAACCTTAAATTTTAGACTGAAAGTATTTCCTAACATCTTCTTTAAACCAAACAACAAAGTAACGTAATCAATAAAGCATTTCAGCCTTATATCTTTTAAGGTTGTTATTATGAGGTTAAATTTACTACAGTGATTTAAAAGGTTGAATAGGAAGCATACAAATCAGTGAGGTTGTGTTAATGAGACAAGAACAATTTAGAAAAGGAGAGTGAGAATGGTGGCACCACTTGCAGAAGGTAATCAGTACTACTGATTGCATGTGTGTTGCTATGCTGTTGTTTGCCATATAGTCAAAAGTGACTCATAGCTGAGCATCTAGTGTGTTTTCAGAGGCTGTAAATTGCATGAGAGGAGATTGTTCACCCTTCTCCCACAGAGTACCTGGTGGATTCAAATATCATACCTTTGGGATTGCAGCACAGCTTCTTACCAGTAGGTCACCAGAGCTCCCCTGAATGTCCACACAAGTGGATATTTTTAAATCTATGTACGTTTTGTGGTATATCATTTGTTTACAGCAACAGCAGAACAATTATCTCGATTATCTTAGCCTTTATAGGTAGTTTCTATTCTGAAATGGGAAGTTCCTCATCTCTGAAGCATTAGAGGTCCCCCTCTCCCTCTTTCCTATCTGTGATGCCTTACTGAGTTCTACTTTGTCTCCCTGTCTGGAAGAGAGCTTGATTTTCATCTCATTCATTATCTCAGTCTCATATTTGCCAGCCATGGGCTGATCCACTTTAGGTTAGCAAATATAATACATTAAAATAAATTCAGAGAGACAGAGATCTTCAGAGTTAATTCTGGTGAGTTACTCAGAATTCTTCAAGCCTAAACTTTTCTACCCATCCACATCTGTGAGTATCAGGCTGCCTTTCTCCAAGATGAAGTGTGGTCCTCTTTGCATAGGCTCACTGAGGCTCCTGTGTCCTCATCTGGAGAAAGAATATGTTTGCCAATGTCTCTTAAACACATTGTGACTCTCCAAGTTTCTGTTTCTTCATCTGTATTATGGGGATACTAATATATGTAAGCATAAGATCTAGCATAGAGTAAGCATCAAAAAATATTTTTGTTGTTGGGAGATGTCGAGTATGACTCACAGTGACCCCACAAACAAATCTGAACCCTGTCCTATCCTGCTCCATCTTCATCATCTTTGACACACTTGAGCCCATTGCCACAGTCACTGTGTCAATTCATCTCATTGAGAATCTTCCTCTTTTTTGCTGACCCTCAACCCTTTCAAGCATGATGCCCTTCTCCAAGGAATAGCTTCTCCTAACGACATGTCCAAAGTGCATGAGACAAAGCTTCGTCATCTTTACCTCAAGGAGCACTCTGGCTGTACTTTCTCCAAGACATATCTGTTTTTGTTTTGACAGTCTATGGGATATTCAGCATTTTTCTCCAACATCACAGATGGAATGGTTTGGTGTGGTTTTGTGGGGTTTTTTTAAACATTATTATTTTTTTTGTTATCTGAGAGAAAGAAATGGGTAAGAGATGATAACTAAGGCCTGTCTGCACAACTGAGTCAGAATCCTCATAGACAAATTCTCAGGAGACCTGGGTGGGATCACCTGGGGGTTGGGAGACTCACACTCCCTGGTCAGTCTTTGTTGTCAATCTGAGGACAGGGGTTCGAGGATCTGGTCCCACATGTCAACAATGGCATATCCCCATCTACCCATAAGGGACTCTGTGCTCTGCTGAAGAGAATGATCTGCTTAGGTCTTGTGTGAGTAAGAGACCAACTCGGACTTACAGTCATGGGCAAACAGAGCTGTTGCTATGAGTTCTCCCCTTCTTCTTTATTTATCTTGCCCCACACATTATCCAAGAAGGCCCGGTGTTATAATCATAAAGTGCAGTTAAGTGTGTTAAGTGATTGGCAAATTGGACCCATGAGTCACTCCCCAGGAGAAAGATGTGATCCTCCCATTAAGATTTATAGTTTCTGAAAGTCAATAGGAGGACACCGTGAGTTTGGTGTTGGTTTAATCTTTCCAGAGTAAGGGCTATTTTGTTGTTGTTGTTGTTGTCAATTGCTGTTGAGTCAAGAACAACTCATAGAAACCGTATGAACAAAAGGCTGGAAGCCTTTCTATAACTATCGACATTTATCAAAGTTCATAGAATTTCCAGAGGCTTAGTTGTTTAAGAAAGTGGATGCCACTCCTGCTTCCAAACCTGTCTTAAACTGGGAGCTCCACCAAACACTGTCCACCATGGGTAACTGTTACGGCATTTGATCCTTCCAAATGGCACAAAGTTCAGCATCACAGCAACCCCAAGTTACCTCAGTACAGCATATTGACAGAAGAGTGGTATACCACTTAAAAGAATGTTCTTCCAAAATATGACAACCAACTTTAAATACAAAGGTCCTTCCTGAGGTCTTGTTGACTCTGAACAATAGGCTTAAATTAAAAAAAAATCACACAACAATATAGTATGTTGTTGTTGTTAAGTGTCATTGAGTCACCTGCACCATATAGTGACTCTATGTACAGTAGCTCTGAACACTTCCCTGGCCTAAGCCAGTCTCACTAGTTCCAAAACACCACCCCAGACACCATATCAATCCATCTCATCCAAGATCTTACTCTCCTGCACTGGCCCTTCACCCTTCTGAGCATGATGTCCATCTCTAAGGACCAATCTCTCCTAGCCATGTGTCCAAAGTATGTGAGGCAGAGAGCTTCAAAATCCTAGCGTCCAAGGAGAGACTTGATTTCATCCTCTCCAAGACAGACCAATTTGTTTCCTTGGCACTCCATGGTATGTTTAAGACTCTTCTCCAGCACCATAACTCAAAGGCACCAACTCTTCTTCTGTCATCCTTAATCATTGTGCTCTGAAGCATAACAAGTAATTGAGAAGATCATGGCCTGGATTAGGCACACCTTTGTCTCTAGACTGACATCACTGTTCTTTAGCACTCTGGAGAGGTCTATGAAAGCAGATTTTCCTAATGCAATCCGTCTTTTGATTTTCTGACTGCTGGTGTGAAGAGTGCTGATTGTGGATCTGAGCAAGCTGTAATTGCTAACAACCTCTATATCTTCTCCATTTATGATGGTGCTACCAATTGGTCAGTGGTGAGAATCTTTGTCTTCTTGATGTTGAATTTCAATGCATATTGAAGACTACAGTCCTTGACCTTTTGCAATAAGTGCTTCAGGTCTTCTTCAGTTTCAACAAGCAAGGTTGTATCATCTACATATTGTAGGTTACTTTATATAGCATTAAAGGCAAGTTGGAATTATAGTTTAGTTGCACATTCCTAACCTGAAGAACACCCATATTGTATGTTCCATATGGTTTTCATTGGCTGAATTTCAGAAGCAGAACACCAGGTCTCCCTTCCAAGGCCCTATTAGTCTGAAAGATCCACAGAAATCTGCTTAGCATCATAGCAATATGCGCATCACAACTCACAGGTAGTGGCTGCACATGAAGTGAATTGGAGGAGACTTGAACAATGTCTTCCTCATTGTTGTTGTTGTTTTGTGTTGTTGAGGCAACTATGACTTGTAGCCACCCTATGCACAGTAGCTCTGAATGAACAATGCTCTATCCTGAGCCAATCTCACTGCCTCTGACACACCTGCCCCATTACCCAAGTTACTGTATCAATACATCTCATCCAGGGTCTTCCCTTCCTGCACTTTCCCTCCACCTTTCTAAGCATGTTGTTCTTCTCCAAGCACTGGTTCCTTCTGGCAACATGCCCAAAGTACATGAGACAGAGCTTCAAAATCCATGCCTCCAAGGAGCAGATCAGTTTCACCCTCTGCAGGACAGACCTATTTGTTCTCTTGACAGTCCATGGTTCAATATTCTTCTTCAGCACCATATCTAAAAGGTATCAATTCTTCTTCTGTCATCTTTGGTCATTGTCCAGCTCTCTGATGTATAACAAGTAATTGCAAAGGCATACCTTAGTCTCTACACTCACATTGTTCTTTAGTACTCTGGAGCGGTCCCTGACAGCAGATTTCCTAACACAATTTCTAAAACAATTCATCTTTTTATTTCCTTCCAAGAGTGTTGATTGTGGATTCAAGCAAGCTGAAATTGTTAACAATCTCAGTCTCTTCTCCATCTATCATGACGTTG
>NW_006399843.1:5190372-5195004 GCF_000299155.1 Elephantulus edwardii
TATCCTCCAGATTTCTTAGCACAGCCTGTTGAGGTAATAATTTTACCACTGAACCACCCTTGTCTCCTATCAAGAAGGTGAGCATGATCTCCTCTCTGCAGGTCATTGAGAAGTCTCCCATGATCTCTCCCAAGATTATCCAACCCATTGTGCTAGCTTTATTTGTAGGAGAACATGACTGAGAACCAGAAGTGTTTCTGCTTTCTGCTTAGAATTTGTATTTCTACCCTGACAATTTAGCAAAATCTGCAGGTGACTATTAGGTTTAGGTGAGACTTAGGAATCTTGTTAAAATGTCAATACTGATTACATCTCTCTGAGGTGTTGTTGTTGTTAAGTGCTATCGAGTCACAGCGACCCTATGAACGAAAGTCCTAGACACTTGCATGAGTGACTTTCATCCTTTCTCCAGGTTCAGGTTCATAGGGTTTCCAGAGGCTAATTATTTACAGAAGTGGATGCCACTCATGCTTCCAAGCTTGATTCAACTGGGGAGCTCCACCAAACACTGTCCACCATGGATAACCGTTATCGCATTTGACACATCAGTGTTACCAGTGTTCAGCTTCACAGCAGCCACAAGCTACCTCTGTGTGGCAAGTGGACACACCAGGGCTATACGACCTAGAAGACTGTTCTACTCTGGGGTAGAAATGTAAATTCTCAATAGAGGATCAAACAGGACTGGATCCACTTGAAATCCTATTTCAAACCCAGAAGGATATTAACATAACCAAGCAACAGCCTGACAAAGGACTTGGAAACTCAGAAGCTATAAGAACTTAGTGGGCCTCAGATTAGGCCGATAGTTGTTGTTAGTGCCAGGAACTGATGCTAGGTGACCAGAAGTTCTATCAAGGCCAGGGGTTGAATAGCCATCTGTTTCTCTCCAGGATTTGCCCCTGATTTTTTTGGGAAGTGATCGTTTCAGCACCATATTCAGTGTTGGTCATACTCACCTGGGATGTAGAGGACAGAGTACAGTCAGGAGATGAGAGATGTGGGTGAGCAGAGTTGTAAAGGCTGGAGCCAAGCCTATCTTGAGATACATCAACATAAATCCTGCTTTTCATCCAGAAAATCTCTCAAGGTTCTGAACCAAGCTTCTGAAAATGGAAGACAGAGAAAACAGTAACACATGAACAGTTAATTTCTCTGTGGTTAGGCTGGAGAAAATGTCAGGAGAAAAGACAGTAAAACTCCCAAGGGCAGAGCTTTCCTTATCCTTTTCATTCCAATCAAAGATGATCACATACCTGTTTTAAAGAACCTTCTTTTGAGGAGAAGAGAAAAAAGAGGGAAAGAGCCTAAAATGGAAACCACTACAAACTGACATTTTACATTTTTACCAACTTTTGGGAGACTTAATTGAAGTCTAAGAGCATATTTAACATACAGAATTTAATGAGTTTGAAAATGTCTATGCTCCAATAATGTCATTGTCATAATCAAGATAACCAACAGTTACTATCGTCCCCAAAGTTTCCTTGTGCCCCTTTGTTATCCGGCTTTCCTTCAGTCCCCATCGAGCAATTACTGATGGCTTCTTATCATTGTCGATTGCCTTATATGTTCCAGAATTTGATAGGAATTAAATTAGGTGATACTATTTGTTTCTTTTTCTCTCATGTTGATTGGAATTGCTTCTAATTTTTTGCATTGACAAAGTTACTATAAACAACCGCAAGTGTTTGTTAAAATAGGCCAATGTTTGCCCAGTGTTTGACAGGGTTCCAATGTTCTCTCCCATCCATGACAACTGTAGAGTCTTGTGCATTTTAGTGTTCTCATCTGCACAGCCTCATTAGATATTCAAAGCACCCCTGTAAGGTTAGGTAGGTCTTAGGCAGTTCCAATAAAAGAGAGTACTTACTATGTGCAGGTACTATTAATATTGTGGAAGTCAGAAGGTAGATAAGACATACCCTAGAGGATCTTACACTTTATTACCTTTTGGATAAGGAAACCGAAATCTCGAGCAGCTGTTCAATTTGCCCAGGGAACACCCACCTGAGATGTGTTACAGGGAGAAGTGGAGTCTAAGGGTTGAGCTCCCTTCCCGCTGCTGCCTCTGGTGTCATTGGCTCTCAAAGGTCCAAGATTATTTGGGAGATAAGGAGGATGCAAAGTTACACTCTAGCCCAGGACACTCCTTCTCCACACACATAGCAATGCTCCAGCAGACATCCCAGTACATCCGGCTCTATTTCCAACCTGACCCTTTCCTTTCCAACCTCACTGCTTGCCTGTGACCCTTGGCTAGATTTTTCTCTACAAGAAAGGAAAAGTGAGGAGGATTCCCCACACAGACAATAAACTGTCAGCCAGAGCTTCAAACTAGCTCTGCCCTCTGCTGAGAATTTGCTTTCTCACTCAAGATATATTGAACCAAAATCTGTTTTAACAAGATTCCAAGGTGATTCTTACAGATCTGTTAAAAGGTATGCTCTGATCCAGTACATCTATGGTTGCTGTTGTTAGGGGTCCACAAATCAAAGAAATGCAAATTCTGGGCAGAGGACAGCACTAGAATAAACAAAGTCCCAAACCCACTGCCATGAAGTAAAATCTGACTCATAGTGACTTTCCACAAAGAACAGATCATTTGAAAAGTTGGACTTTATGAGGAGGAATGGGGCATCAGGATTGAAGGAAGATTCATCAACAACTTGCATTATGCAGATGACAAAACATTGCTGTTCAAAACTGAAGAGGACCTGAAGCAGTTGCCAGAAAAGGTCAAGGGCTGCAGTCTCCAATACGGATTGCATCTCAACATCAAGAAGACAAAGATTCTCATCACTGGGCCAAGAGGCAACATCATGACAGATGGACAAGAGAGTGAGGTTATTAACAATTGCACCTAACTCAGATCCACAATCAACACTCTTAGCACCAGCAATCAGGAAATCCAAAGATGAGTTGCATTGGGGAAATCTGCCGTCAGGGACCTCTTCAGAGTGCTGAAGAGCAATGATGACAGCCTAGAGACTACTGTGCCTGATCTGGGCAATGGTCTCTTTAATTACTTCCTACACATCAGAGAGCTGGACAATGACCAAGGATGACAGAAGAATTGATGTCTTTGACTTGTAGTGTGGGAGAGCATGTTGAATATACCATAGTCTGCCAACAGAACAAACAAGTCTGTTCTAGAGAGTGTGAAGTTAGGTTACTCCTTGGAGGCAAGGGTGTGTGTGTGTGTGTGTGTGTGTGTGTGTGTGTGTGTGTGTACACTGTCAAATCGGATCTGACAGGTACAGGAGGAGATTGCTCCTCCTTCTCCAGCAGAGTATCTGGTGGATTCGAGCAACATACCTCTGTGATTGCAGGGCAGCTTCTTGCCACTAGGCCACCAGAGCTCCCCAGAGGCAAGGATTTTGAAACTGTCTCACATCCTTTGGGCTTATCTCCAGGAGGGACCAGTGGTCTGTCCGAGAAGGATATCATGCTTGTGAGGCTGGAGGGTCAGCTCAGGTGAGGAAGCCCTTAGATAAGACAGATTAGCACAGTGACTGTGTAATGGGGCACGTATGTTATAAACAGTGTATTGGCTCAAGAAAAGAACAGGATTCAGAGCTATTATTCATAGGATCACTACTAGTCTTAGTCAAATTGATGGCACATAACAACAAAAGTATTTGACTGTGTGGATCATAAAAAATTATGGCTAACATTAAGTGAAGAGAAATCCCAGAACACTCAATTGTGCTCATGTGAAACCTATACCTAGACCAAGAGGTTGTTGTGCGAACAGGGCATGATTTAAAATTAAGAAAGGTGCGGGGAGAAGGGTGCAACAATGAATGAATGGAATTCCAAAATCTCTGTAGATGTTCATTGAAATGAAAAATAAACAACCTAAATTAAAAAAAAATTAAGAAAGGTGTGTGTCAGGGTTATATCTTTTTTCCATCCCTATTCAATCTGTACGCTGTGCAAACATTCAAGAAACTTGACTCTAGGAAGAATGTGGCATGAGGATAGGGGAAAGACTCATCAACAACCTGTGTGATGCAGATGACACACATTTGCTGAAAACTTAAAATGTTTGCTACAGAAGATCAAACACGGCAGTATGGATTACATTTCAACACCTTTGGGGGGGGGGGAATCTCACCACTGAACCAATAGGAAACATCATGATAGATGGAGAAAAGATTGAGATTGTCAACAACTTCTTACTTGGATCCACAATCAACATCCTTGGTTTCAGCAGTCAGGAGATGTATTGCATCTCCTGATTAAGGTTAAGGACCTCTCCAAATGACTTAAAGAAGTGATAACAGTTTGAAAACTAAAATGTTTCTGATTCAGGTCTTAGTCTTTTCAATCACTTGCCACACTTTATTCCTTGAGAGTTTGACAATGTGTAAAGATGGCAGAAGAAGAATTGATACTTTTGAGCTGTGGTGTTGAAGAGGAGTAATGAATATCCCATGGACTACTAAAAGAACAGATTTTTCTTGGAGAAAGTATAACCATTGTGTTCCTTGGAGGCAAAGATGGCAAAACTTCATCTCACATACTTTGGGCATGTTGCTAGGAGAAGCTATTCCTTAGAAAGAGACATCATGCTTGGAGGGTCAGTGAAAGAGAGGAAGACCTTCAACAAGAAGGATTGTCACCCCG
>NW_006399843.1:5195669-5220185 GCF_000299155.1 Elephantulus edwardii
TTAATTACTATTGGAAAATGCTTGTCATTCCTCTGTAGCATCTGGTCCCCACTGGACCCTCATCATTTCCTTTACCTGCTCCCCCCACCGACCAAACTGTGCAGCTCTGCAACTGTATCCTGGCCCATCCTCACCCTTCTGCCCCCAACCCTCACCTCCTTGTACCCCAATATGTTTTTCCCAATAACAAAAAGAAGGATTGTCACAATGACAGCAGTGTGTTAGTTAAGCATGTCAGAAATAATGAGGATGGCAGAGGATAGGACAGAGTGCAGATCTGTTGCTCACAGGGTCACTATGAGTTGTTGTACTCTACTCAAAGGCTCTTAATGACAACAGATGAAAGCAGAGTCCTAGCCCAAACTTTTGGGACACTCACATCCTGAGGGGAATACAGTACACTCATATATGAGTTAGTACTTCATTCTTTTCTGTGGTTGAGTAATACCCTATAGTTGTGCCACATGTGTGTATCATTCATCAGATGAACATTTGAGTTGTTTCAACCTTTTTACTATTCAAAATAATGCTCTATGAACATTCACATTTTGGTGTCCCTAGGAGTGCTCTTGTGGCTTGGTGGTAAGGAGTTGTGCTGCCAACACAAAGGTACAGAGTTCAAAGCTACCAGCTCCTCCACAGAAGAAAGCTAGGCAATCTCCTCCCGTGCGATTAACTGACTGCCTCTGAAAACCCACTGGAGGGTCAATTTTGGATTGGTTCTGACTCAATAGTACACAACAACAGTAACAACAGGAGTGAATGTGACAGATAATAGAGCCTCTTGGAATAGCTATGAAGGCTGATGGGCAGCTGGGGAAACCGGGGAATTTGATACAACTGACTTTATAGAAAGACAGCCAGCCTGGAGGAAGTAATTTTTAAAAGCTCATGCAGATTGAATTTTGTCCCCCAAAGTACTTGAATATAATAATAAATTATGGAGGGTATGTAATGAGCCTCCATAATCTGATATGCCAAATAGTTGTGGGAAGATTAAAGTTGGATTAATCAACACTCCCTAATCCCATCATAGGCCTGATAGAGGTAAGGTGAGTTCTCTGGAGTGTTACCAATCATCGTCAACTATGACTCATAACAACCTTATGACTTCACATTGGAATGTTGTCCTATCCTGCATCCTCTTCAAGACCTCCTCATGCCAAAGGTCATGGTTTCAGTAGCTGTGTCAAACCATCACATTAAGGGTCTTCCACCCTTTCGCAGACCCTTTACCCTTCTCAGAATGATGTTTTTCCTAAGCACTGGCCCTTCCCCACAATCTGCCTGAACTATGTGAAAATAGAGAAGAATTGCAGTGTTGGCAAAGAGTATTGAACATCCTATAGACGGTCCAAAGAACAAGCAGATCTGTTTGGGCAGAAATGCAGCTCAGGTATTCCTTTAGAGTCAAGAAATGGGAAACTTCTTCATGTCACCACTAATACTCTATCTCAGGAGAGACAAAAGAAGAGCAAAGTGAGATAAGAAGTGGAGCATCACTTCTCCAAGAAATAATCACCATGAGTGGAGAGTTCTGCACAATGAACTCTGTGGTCTGGGGAACATCAGAAATGTGGGCAACTCCAGAGAGTGCCTGACCTACACACCCTGATGGGGAAAATAACCCCACAAAACTTTCCTTCACAAACAACAGAGAAACAGGTCTTTCCCGCAGAGCTGATGCTCTGAATTTGAACTTCCAGCCTCCTAAACGGTAAGAAAAGAAATGTCTATCTTTTTAAAAGATGTCCATTGTTCTACCTCTGTGGTAGAAGCATTAGCTAAATAGGACAAAGCCTTATTTTAGTCCAGAGAGAAGAAAGAGCTGGCTGAGGTGGGCTGATAGGGAAGACATAGAAGGGAAAGTGTAGACACTCCAGGCAGAATGAAACAATCTGATTTCCTTTGCAGTGGCTTGGGTATGGATTAGAGTCCCTGAATGGCATCATTGACCCCGCGGTCAGCTGCTAACTGAAAAGATGGTGATTTGAGACTGTGCAGAAGTGCCTCGGAAGAAAGAGTTGGTGACGTTCTTCCAAAAATGCAGCCATTGAAAACAATTGTGGAACACAATTCTCTAAAATACATGGAGGTGTCATCAATCAGAACTAAAGAGCTGACACTGTGGCAGCTACTTTAGTTTTTGTTTACTTATCTTACTTGGGGAAATGTATTGAACTATTAAGAGTAAGGAAGAGACAGGAGAACTACTCATCGTTGGGAGTTTTTTAACTCCTACAAGAACTCACAACCTCGTCCCGTTTCCCAGTGAGGCTTTCTGTGCAAAGAGCTGCGGCTCTGAAGTCAGACAGTCTTAGCTCCTCATTTAGTGTCCACGTGATTTTAACCTTTCTGAGCCTGTTTCCTCCTAGAAGATCAATCATACATCGTATCATATTGTCCAAGCCGGGCCTCATTTCCTTGCTCATTGTCTATCGACATGTGTCGTGCCATGCATGATTCTTCAGGCGTATCTGAAAAGCAAAACCATGGCCAGAATAAAAGGCCACTCAGTTCCCTATGCAGGGCAGCCTCCAGCACTGTGTCCTCCTCCAGCTCTATCCAGTCCATTCAGGGTATAGGAAGTTGTTTTGTTGGGCAATGTGAACAATAGACTTGAACTTTGTCCTGTCTTGAGCCATCTTCACACTGTCATGCTTGAGTCCCTCATTACAGTCACTCTGTGTCAATCTGTCTTGCTGACAGTCTTTCTCTCTTTCTTTGAACCTCCAGCTCTCCCAGCATGATGTCTTTCCCCAAGTGCTGACCTCTCCTGACAACATACCCAAAGTATGTGAGATGAAGGTTCAGCATCTTTGCCTCTAAGGAGCATCCTTAGTTCACTTCCTCTAAGATAGGCTTGTTTATCCTTTGGTTGGTCTATGAGTGTAGGAAGAGCTCCCCTGAAACTTGTGCCTGCCCTGGAGAAGTTGACCAGCTCTAAAGACAGACACACAATCAACCAAAGGGAAATAAACGGACTCCACTTAGAAGTCAACCTCCTTAACAAAACTGTAGGAAAACCGTTGGTCCCAGGACATCCAGAAAGAGAGGAAAGCAGCCCCCTTTTCAAAGTTTGGGACCCTACAGGGCACAAACAGCTAAACACTCTAACACTCACTGAAAGGCTAGAGGTTCAAGGTTAGCCTGAAGCTCTTCAGAAGAAAAGATGGGCAATGAGCTATTAGAAAACCAGTTATTGATAACCTTGTGCAGTGGCAGTTCTGCTCTGACACACGTGGGGTCATCATGAGTCAGGGTGAGTCGATGACAACTGGTTTGGAGGGTGTGTATATGCATTTACACAACCTGCAGAGTTGTGGTGACATGGAGACTTCTGCTGCTGTGGCTGGAACACTGCTTGGCAGGAGCTGTCTGGAGCACTTCTGACCCACACCAGGCACTCCAGACATTACCCTTGGACATGAACTTGCAGGGGGTAAGGGACCTGAGGGCATGACACTTCCCGTCTCTAGCTATAATCACAGTTAATTGAATCTCTGCTGATGTGAAAAATGGATCTTGATTGAATTCAAAAGTTTTGTTTAATTATCAGTCATCTGAAAATGACTTCTCTCCTCAGACTAAGTAGTTAACCGTTTTCCTCCTTCTGAGAACCTTGATTTCTCCTGAGCTCTGAAACATACATTAGAGGATGAATCCACTTCAAGGGACACTCTTAGCTGGAGCAGCAAAGAGGCAAAATGTCAAGGAGTCAAGAAAGTGAAAAGACAGCACAGAGACAGCAGGAGAAAATATTTGCAAATCATTTATCTGCTAAACGTTTACAGAGAAGATTTACAACCCAACCATAAAAAGACATATAATTTAATCTAAAAATTGGCAAAAGGTATGACTAGACATTTCTCCAAAGAAGATACACAAATGGCTGCTCGGGATAAGAAAAGATACCTTATGTCATTAGTTATTACAGAAGTGCAACTCAAAACTCCAGTGAGATACCACTTCACAGTCCCTAGGACAGCTGTAATGAAAAAGTCATATAGAAACTTAAATTAGAATCTTCCTACATTTCTGCTGCAGTTCTGCAGTCTAGCAGTTCTTCAGACAGCCAACCAGATGCAGTTATCATAAACCAACCCCACTGCCATTGATTCCAACTTACAGAGACCTTCCATTGGTTTCTGAGGCTGCATCTCTCTATAGGAAGAGACTGCCCATCACTCTTCTGAAGTAACTGGAGGGTTTTAACTGCTGGGGACTTGGGGGTTAATTCATTGTGTAATGCCCTATGTCACCGGAACCTTTATGGTTATTATACTGTTTGTTGGTGTTGTTGTGTGCTGGTAAGTTGAAACCCACTCATAGCTGACCCTCCGGCAGGTTTTCAGAGGCAGTAAATCACATTGGAGGAGATTTTCCACTTTTCACTCTGGAACAGTTGGTGGATTCAAACTGACATACCTTTGGGCTGACAACAAAACTCCTCACCAATAAGCCATAGTTATAGTTGTTTGTTGTTGTTATGTGCCGTCAAGTCGCTTGTGACTCACAGCCCTAAACTCTGCTCTGTCCTGTGCCAATCACACTATCTCTGATACACCTATCCTGATTACCCCAGTCACTGAATCAATCCACCTCATAGAGGATCTTCCCCTCTTATGCCGTCCCTCTACCCTCCCAAGCATCATGTCCCTCTCCAAGGACCAGTCTCTCCTTACAACATGTCCAAAGTATGTTAGATGGGGCCTCAGAATCCTTGCCTCCAAGAGACACCCGGTTTACGCTTTCCAGGATGAATCTGTTTGTTTTCCTAGCAGTCCCTGGTACTCTCAATACTCTTCTCCAGCACCACAGCTCAAAGGGATCAATTATCCTTCTATCCTCCTTAGTCATTGTCCAACTCTCTGATGCATAACAAGTGATTGCAAAGACCATGGCTTGTATCAGACGCACCTTAGTCTCCAGAGAGACACCATTGCTCTTCAGTACTTTGGAGAGGTCCCTAAGAGCAGACTTTCCCATGGCAATACGCCTTTTAATTTCCTGGCTATTAGTGCCAAGAGTGTTGACTATAGAGACAAGCAAACTAAAGCTGTGAACAATCTCAGTCTCTTCACTCATCTCACAATCTCAATCCATCCTGATGCTGCCAATTGGTCCAGTGGTGAGAATCTTTGTCTTCTTGACATTGAGCCTCAACCCATATTGGAGGGTGCCATCCTTGACCCTCTGCAGCAAGCACTTCAGGTCCTCCTCAGTTTCAGCAAGCAGGGTTGTGTCATTTGCATATCGCAGATTGTTGAGAGATCTTCCACCGATCTTGACCCCACATTTCTCTTCATAGAGCCCAGCCTCCCAGATAATCTATTCTGTATACAGGTTGAAAAGGTATGGAGATAAGATGCATCCCTGGCGTACGCCGTTCCCAATTTTGAACCATGCAGTGTTCCCTTGCTCTGTTCTGATGACTGCCTCCTGGTCCAAGTATAGGTTTCACATTAGAACTATCAAGTGTTCTGGGATTCCCATTCTTCTCAGATTTAGCCACAGTTTGTTATGATCCACACAGTCAAATGCCTTTGCATAGTCAATGAAACACAGATATACATTCCTCTGGTATTCCTTGCTTTCAGCTAAGATCCATCTAACATCAGCTACAATATCCCTAGTACCACGACCCCTTCTAAACCCAGCCTGAACTTCTGGAAGTTCTCTGCTGATGTGCTGTTCCAGTCTTTTTTGGATAATCTTCAGTAGAATCGTGCTTGCATGTGAAATCAATGAGATTGTTCTATAGTTTCCACACTCTGTTGGGTCACCTTTCTTTGGGATGGGAGCAAATATAGATCTCTTCCAGTCAGTTAGCCAGGTGGTTTTTCTCCGGATTTGTTGGTGCAACTTGGTGAGCACATCCAGGGCAGCATCTGACACAGCCATTTAATTCTAATTATAAATGCAAGATAATAAAAAACATGCATCCACACCAATTCATAGCATTATTCATAATAGTAAAAAACATGAAAACAACCTAAATATTCATCGACTGATGAAAAAGGTAACCACAATGTGGCATATCTTTATAATGTTACTTAATCATACAAAGGAAGAAAGTACTGGTACATACATGCTATAATATAAAGGAACACTAAAAACATCATGCTACATTAAACCATTTAGCCACAAAATACCACATACTGTACGATTTCACTGATGTGAAATGTCTAGCAAGGGCAAATCCACAGACAGATTAGAGGACACCAAGGGCTTGTGATTGGGTGGAATGGAGAGTGACTGCTGATAGGCATGAAGTTTCTTTACAGGATGATAAGAATGTTCTAGAATGCATGGGGAAGTTTGTGTAATTTTGTGAGGATACTAAAAACCACTGACCTGTGAGCTTTGAAAGAATGAATTGTATGTGATATAATAATTATGTCTCAGTTCTTAAAGGTGTCAAAAGAGAGCGCACTAGCTTTCCACACTCCCAGTCTCAAATGGAATATTAGCTGCAAACTGGTATTGGTCCTTTAATTGAACTGTGACACAATCCAATGCTGTATTTATTTCTGTTTAGGTGTATATTTATATTTACTTATTTATTACCTTTTATGTTGTCATTGTTGTTGTTAGGTGCTGTTGAGTATGACTGATAGCGACCCTATGAACAAAAGATCTGAACCCAGTCTTGTCCTGTGCCATTCTCACACTTCCTGACACACAAGAGGCCATTGCAGCAATCACCGTGTCAATCCACCTGGTTGAAGGTCTTCCTCTCCCTTCCCATCCCTCCACCCTTCTCAGCATCATGTCCCTCTCCAAGGAATAACACCTAGCAACATGTCCAAAGTACATGAGGCGAAGCTTCATCATTCTTGCCTCCAAAGAGCACACTGGCCGCACCCTCTCCAAGACATATCTTTCATTCTCTTGACCATCCATGGCACGTTCAGTGCTCTTCTCCAACACCACAGCTCAAAGGTATCAGTTCTTTTTCTGTCATCCTTATTCATTGTTCAGGTCTCAGATGCATAGCTCCCGTTCTCAGAAAAGGTGGGTTACCGCCCCATAGAGGGGACACCATGTATCAGGTACATAGTCTTTATCTCAATCTTTTAAGCAAAATAAACTCCTCACCAAGGAGTGCTTTTAGGTAGGAAAAAATATTAGGAGGCTCAGGTCACATCACAACCACACAGTTTCAGCTCCACATTCTCAGACAGTCATACCACTTAAATCTTCTCCTTTGTACAATATTTTTGCTGTCAATTTTTACTTGGCTCCCAAAGTCTCCTTTTCCATGTCTCCTCATGCTTGGAGCCACAGCTGGGACTGAATCAAACTAATATTGGGTAGTCTCACCATTCTGCCAGTTCATTACTTCCCCCTCCCCCAAAGCTCTGTCTTCTACTCCCCCTAAAAACACTTTTCTTCCGATTGAGCCCACCTCTGGTAAGGAATCTGTGGTCTTCTACCACGAGAAAGGCTTATGTTGTTGCATACGACTGGACAAATGTAATGATTGGTGTGCAGTTGTTAGATTCAGTGTAATCCATATGTGAATGCACCCAGGCATTCCGCTCTCAATTCTTTGTAGTGGACCAAGAAACAGCATCTAGAAACCAAAGAATTGAGAAGTAAACTCAAATTTTCCACTTTCCTCTCTAGGAGAAACAAAATACGTCCCAGTTCATAAGATTCATAATATGCAGCAACATTGTGTAAAACATACAACTTCCCCCACTCCTCTAGTTTATACCATAAAACTCATCTGAAATATCTATTTGTTCTTCTTGAATCTCATATACTTTCTCTTTAAACTTCAAGTGTATAGAGATAGAATAATCATGGTTGTTAAGAAGAATGTTTAGCTTTAATTCATGCAAGACCCATAATTTTTGCTAATTTATTTAGATGCATATTTGACTACTCACCAAAATGTCAGCGATGCTCTGGTGGCCTAGTACCAAGAGGCTGCACTGCAGTCCTGAAAGCATGCCATTCCAGGCCACCGGCTGCTCCATGGCAGAAGGATAGGCAGGCAACCTTCTCTTATTATTAACTGCTTCTAAAAACCTATTGGAGGGTCAGCTATGGGTTGGTTCTGACTCTACCACACACAACATCAACAGAGGTACCTCAGAAGGTAGGCAAGGTTACCTGCTTCCAAAAGTCTACAGACTTGAAAAACCTGTGGAATATGTAGGGTCACTATGATAGAATCAATTGGACAGCACCTAACCACATGACAACAGTCCTCTTGGAAACACCATACTTGGAAAAGTAGAGACTCAGCAAAGGAAAGGAAAATCTTCCTTGAGATGGCCTGACACAGCGATTGTGATAATGGGAGGGGCAGAGTGGTGTTCTGTTTTACAGAGACTCACTTTGAACTGGAGTCAACTGGACAATAACTACCAACACCCACAAAAAGCTGAAATGAAAACTCATCCCCTAAAATGAATATATTGAGAATAACTTACCTATAACCACATGGTAAAACATTTCTTGCTCTTGCCTCCTTTGCTTATAACCATCATTTCAAATCCCAGGCTACCTGGGCCCAAAGGTATACTTTTAAAACTTTTTCTTATTCATATTTATCTTAACTTTATCAGAGACTATCACAAAACTAGTGTTTGAGGATTTAATTTTTTTATGTATATTAAGATATTGGAGCTGTGGTGCTGGAGAAGAGTGTTGAATATACCATGGACTGCTAGGAGAACAAACAGGTTCACCCTGGACAGGGTGAATCCAGGCTGCTCCTTGGAGGCAAGGATTCTGAGGCTTCATCTGACATACTTTGGACATGTTGTAAGGAGGGACCAGTCCTTAGAAAGGGACATCATGCTTGGGAAGGTGGAGGGACAGCGCAAGAGAGGAAGACCCTCGATGAGATGGGTTGATTTTGTCACTGGGGTAATGGGGATAGGAATGTCAGAGACAATAAGACTGGCAAGGGATAGATTAGGGTTTAGGGCTATTCTACATAGGGTCACTATGAATCGCAAGCCACTCAATGGCACATAACAACAACAACAACAACAATATTAAGAACATTTCTTAGTATTGATGTGTCAGAAGTGTTTTGTATCATAATTTAAACTATAGATATTCATGTATTGATAAAATATTAACAATCATCTTTGCAGAAAACAAAATGTATTCCTGTCTATGTTTATTATCCATTTTACTGAAAGAAAGAATGCAATGTACATAGTTCACATAATAAAATACAGAAAAATCTTTTTTGCAAATTACATATGACCAATTAATTAATACAGAATGCATTTACTGGTTTCTTCCAAACTCCTATCTCTACTCAATCTGTGGTTATGTTTGATGAATTAGATTAGTTCCAACATGAATGTTTGATGTTTGTGTTATGGTAACAAATAAGATGAAAGTAAAGCAATAAAGACATATGTCAAAACTTCATGCACTTATCAGTGACATAAAAAAAATTTATTACTGAATTATATGATATATTTCCAATACTGGAAGAAAATGTTCTCAATCTTGGATCTATTCATGATGTAACTGTTAAAGACATTTTTTTTTATTACTGATCAAATTATTTTATTTCCACAAATCCATAGCAAAAGAAAGAGGTTAAAGCAAAAAGCAATTAAAAGAGACTTAACAAATATATCAACTGATTGTTAAATATGGGACATGTTTTGTTTTCTCACCTAGCGCTTTTTTATTTTCTTTGTTTTAGATTTTAATGAAAGTTTATAAAGAACTTGGACTTCTATTCATTCATTGTTGCACATTTTCTTCCCTGCTTCTCCCCCTTTTGCTTTTTTCTTTGGAAAAATTTCTTTCTTTGTTATACAGTTGTCCCCCCACCCCACTTTCCTATGCAGCTTTTTTCCTGGACTCTTGTCATGTCAATAATACCTAATAATATACTCCTTTTATAGTTATTTTTATCATCTATTTCAATGTTGTGTACATTATTTATCCCCTCTTTTGCAGCATTTGTCTTTTTGTGACTGAGATATTTCATTCACCATAATGTCCTCCATGGTCACCCATTTTGTATAGTATTTCACGAGTCCTTTGTTTTTCAGCGCTGCATAATATTCCATGGTGTGAATATACCACAGCTTCTCTATCCATTTGTTTGTTGATGGACACTTGGGTTGTTTCCTACTCTTTGCTATTGTGAATAAAGCAGCAATAAATATGAATGTATATGTATCTGCTTGAGTGGTAGTTCTGGTTTCTTTAGGGTAGACATATGTTTTTAGTTATCTTCAATTATTAACATTTTCTCTGTCCCTTTTTAGATCTAGACAATAACACTACTCTAGATAATTACGCCACCTGTCCACACCTCCTCAAAAGCCTTGATTTTTCAGTGTGTGCCCATGTCTATAGTATAAATACTCCCACAGTAATTAGTTTCAAATCTCTGCATCACTGAGTACAGAGTAGAGAGGAGATGCTCAGGAGAAAACCAACACGCAACCCATCCACCATTCTGATAGTAACTTGTTGCTGTCAATGTGCCACTGAATCAAATATAACTCATGTTGTTATGTGCCATCAAGTCATCTGTGATTCATAGCGACCTTATGTACATTAGCTCTGAACCTGTCCTATCCTGCTACAATCTGTTTGTCTCCAACAGACCTGATCCCAATTCTCTAGTCACTGAGTCAATCTATCTCATCCAGGGTCTTCCTCTCCTACCCTGTCCCTCCACCCTTTCAAGTATGATGTCCCATTCCAAAGAGTGGTCCCTCCTGGCCATGTATCCAAAGGATATGAGATGAAGCTTTAAAATCCTTATCTCCAGGGAGCAGCTTGGTTTCACCCTCTCCAAGACAGACCTCTTTGCTCTCCCAGCAGCCCATGGTATTTTTAACACTCTTTTTCAGCACCACCACTCAAAGGCATTGATCCTTCTTCTATCATTCTTAGTTATTATTCAGTTCTCAGATGCATAGCAAGTAATTGCAAAGACCATGGCATGAATCAGGTGTCCCTTACTCTCCAGACTGACATTGATACTCTTCAGCACTCGAGAGAGGTCTCTGACAGCAGACTTTCCCAGTGCAATTCATCTTTTAATTTCCTGACTGCTGGTACCAAGAATGTTGATTATGGAATCAAGAAAGTGGAAATTATCAACAATTTCAATCTCATACAAATCATAGCAACCCATAAACAACAGATCTGAACCCTGGCCTGTTCTGTGCTGTCCTCAGCATCTCTGACACAGTCAAACACATTGCTGTCAGCACTGTATCAGTTCAGCTCTTGAAAGTCTTCCTCACTTTCGCTGACTCTCCACCTTTCCAAGTATTCTGTCCTTTCCCAAGAAATAGCTCCTCCTAACATAAGAGGATGCCCATCATATGTAAGGCAAAGTGTCTGCATTCTTGCCTCCAAGGAGCTTGTAACTGAGAGGTTAGTCACTTGAATCACCCAACGACATCTTGGATGACAGGACTTGTGATCTACCTGAAAGGTCACCACCTGGAAAACCCCATGAAGTAGTTCTCTTCCGCACACGTGAGCAGTCTTAATCAACTCCACAGTAGCTCATAACTATAAGAGCACCTCCATTCAGATATAATCCATGTCAGTTTCTTCAAAAGTGTTGATAATGATAAACACAATAAAAGAATTGTTGTTGCTATGTGCCGTCGAGTCAACCCCATTGTCTCTGACATACCTACCACCACTATTCCTGTCACTGAATCAATCTATCTCACCAAGGGTCTTTCTTTCTTTCGCTGTCCCTTCACATGCCCAAGCCTGATATCCCTCTCCAAGGACTGGTCACTCCTTGCAACATGCCCAAAGTATGTCAGATGAAACTTCAGAATTCTTGCCTTCAAGGAACAACCTTGTTTCACCCTCTCTGAGAAGAACCTGTTCATTTTCTTAGCAGTCCATGGTATATTGAATACTCTTTTCCAGCACCACAGCTCAAAGGCATCAATTCTACCTTTATCATCCCTAGTCATTGTCCAGCTTTCTGACACATAGCAAGCACTTGAGAAGATCATGGTCTGGATCAGTCTCCAGACTGACATCATTGCTCTTCAGGACTCTTGAGAGGTCCCTGACAACAGACTTTCCCAGTGCAATATGTCTTTTGATTTCCTAGCTGCTGGTACCAGGAGTGTTGATTGTGGAAACAAACAAACTGAAGCTGTTAACAATCTCAGTCTCTTCGCCATCCATCATGATGCTGCCAGTTGAACCAATGATAAAAATATTTTGTTTTCTTGATGTCGAGCTTCAATCCATGTTTAAGGCTGCAGTCCTTGACCTTCCTGAAGCAAGTGCTTCAGGTCCTCCTCAGTTTCAGCAAGCAAGGTTGTGTCATTTTCATAATGCAGGTTGTCGATGAATCTTCCTTCAATCCTGATGCCACATTAATCCTCATAGAGGCTAGCCTCCCAGATGATCTGTTCTGCATATAAATTATAAAAATATGGAGATAGGACACGTCCCTGGTGTACCTGATTTTGAGCCATGCAATATTTCCTTGCTCTGCTCTGATGACTGCCTCCTGGTCCAAGTATAGGTTTTGTGTAAGTACAACTGAGTGTTCTGGGATTCCCATTCTTCTCAGAGTCAGCCACAGTTTGTTCTGATCCACAGAGTCAAACGCCTTTACAAAGCCAATGAGACACAGATAGATATTCCTCTGGTATTCTCTGCTTTCATCTAAGATCCATCTAACATTAGCTATAATATCCTTAGTACCACAGCCTCTTCTAAACAAAGCCTGCACTTCTGGCAATTCTCCATTGATGTGCTGTTCCAGTATTCTGGATAATTTTTACAGAATTTTGCTTACATGTGATATTAATGATATTGTTTAATAATTGCCATACTCTGTCAGGTCACCTTTTTTTTTGGAATAGAAAAAAATATGGATCTCTTCCAGTCAGTTCACAACTGTCTACTAGGCCAGCATAGCTCTCTGTATGTTGTTGTTAATGTTGTTAAGTGTCATTGAATCATAGACAACTCATAACAACCCTATGAACGAAAGATCTGAGCACTGTTCATAGAGTTTCCAGAGCAAGCCATTTTGGAAGTGGGTGCCACTCCTGCATTCAAGCTTGTTTTAATCGGGAAGCTCCATCAAACACTGTCCACCATGGGTAACCATTATCAATCACATTTGGTACATCAGGGTCACAGAATTTAGCATCACAGCAAACACAAGTCACCTCTGTACAGCAATGCAGTGCTATTCCACTTAGAAGAATTATGTGAACGCACCATAGTTTTTCTAGCTCTTCATTTATTAATGGACATTTGATTGCTTCCATCTCTTTACTATTGTGAATAATGTAGTAATAAATATGAGTGTCCATACATATCTTTGAGTCATGGCTTTGGTTTCTTTTTTTTTTTTTTCCCTGACTTTACAAGTCATCAGGTCAACATTTTATTGATGTTCCAGGCTTAGGTACTCAGGATGGAACACGAACATTTTCACATAACCTCCCGTATGGCCCCCCTCAGCTTCTGGATCTTGGATTTTGCAGACATGTCAATATATGTCTCTCCAATACAGACAATCATTTCACCCATGATTGATGGGTCAGTCTTAACCTCCAAGTTCAACACTTGGCCTTGATTTAGGAAGCTTTTCAGGACTGTTTTTAATTCAGAGAGAGAGGCGCTGTCATAGAGAGGCGCAGTGGTAACTGTGCAAGGAACTCTTCCATGGTGGACAGTCATGATGGTGGGAAAGGCTGAGATGACTCCAGTGGTATGGTTCAAGCAACCATTCTAGGCAAGTAGATTGATCAGGATGGATGTGAGCAGAGTAAACCTCTCTTTTGCTGTGATGTCATTTAGGCTTCTCAACTTAATAGATTCAGAATAGCAAGAGCCACTTTGGGATCCTTCAGGAGTTGTGCTACTCTCAGTAACTCCTTTTCTACTTGATCCAGTTTAGTCTGTTTGGATGCAGCAGAATAAAGAGCAGTGGCATAGTGGCCTTCAACACTGTCTATCTGAACAGTTAGCCTCACAAGTTTGGAAAATGGCCTGACCACAGACGCACTACCGCATCTGGTGGGAAAGCCTGGTCATTCCTGGGCCAGCCATCTTCTCCTGGGTCACTGTAGAACAAACCTGAATCAGAAGAGGGAAAGGCTTTAGTTTCTTTAGGGTATATTCTCAGTACGGGGATTAATAGGTCGAGTGGTATTTCAATTTTCAACTTTTTAAATTTTTTTCAATCGTTATACTACTTTATTTACAAAATTCAAATACATTGTTTTCCAGAACAGATTCTTCCAGTTTCCCTCACCCCCTCACCTTTCAAATTGTACAACTCCATGATTAATTCTCCTCACCCCCTGCACATCCTCATCCCTCTGCTTCCACCCTCCTCCACCCCAGATCCTTATACTCATTCTACAATGATGGTTTTAACAATATTTGTCCTTGTGGGACTGAATTAGTTCACTCAGCATAATGCTGTCCAGTCCCTCCCAAGTTAGGTAATAATTTACAAAATCATTGCTCCTGTGTACTGTGTCATATTGCATGGTGTGAATGTACCATAATTTCCCAACCCATTTATTTGTGGTTGGACATCTGGGCTTTTTTTGTTGTTGTTCTTGTGATGGTGAATAATGCTGCTGTGAACATTGGTGTACAAGTCTCCATTTGTGCCTCTGTTCTCATTCTCTCAGGGTATATTCCAAGCAGTGGAACAGCTGGGTCACATGGAATTTCTGTGTTCACCTTTTTTGAGGATGTGCCAAACTGCCTACCAGAATTGTTGTACCATTTTACAGTCCCACTAACAATGTGCCAGACCACTTTCCATAGCGACTAGAACATTTTATAGTCTTGCTAGAAATGAATAAAAGTTCTATTCTCTCCACAACCTCACCAGCATTTATTGTGTGCTGTCCTGCTGACATTTGCTATTGTTGCTGGACTACCTTTGTTTTAAATATGTTCTTTTGTTTTTGTTATGTGCCATTGAGTCACCTGTGACTCATAGCAACATTATGTAAAACATCTCTGAAGCCTGCCCTATTCTGAGCCAGTCTCACTGACTCCAATACACCCTACCCTCATTACTCCAGTAATTGGATTAATTAATCTTATCCAGGGTCTTCCTCTCCTCTGCCGTCCCTTCACCCTTTCAAGCATAATGTCCTCAAACACTATGTGAGATAGAGCTTCAAAATCCTAGCCTCTATGGAGATAGTTGGTTTCACCCTCTCCAAGACATAGTTTATTTTAATTGCAAGCTTAGTTTAATATTAAATCATTAACATAAGGTCATAACTTAATTTTAATTAAGCCTATGCCTGAACAATCATTCCTGATACAAGCTGGCTCCAGCATTTTTAAAAGAATTCATAAAACAAAGAGAGGGAACAGAGACAATTAGGGAAGGACTGGACATTGTCCACAGATCCTGAACCAGGGTCCAGATCTGATAAGAACTGAGATGTCTCCTTTCAGAGAGTAAGCTAGTTCAATATGAGACAGTGACATAATGGTAAACAGAAATTTTTTGGCAGATGAGTGAAATGTGTGAAGAAGGATGTAGATGGGCAGCATCCTAGGTGTTTTCCTGCGTTCGTTGCTCCTTATACAAACATGCTTACTTTGTGGAATGTAATTTTATGAGGATGCCAAGCCAAACCTCCACATTAAAAATTAAAAAGAAGGTCTGAGATATCTCCTTGAGTCTACGGTTTGGACAAGGTTGGAAGTTTGAATGTGTAGCATGAGATGAGACAGTCAGAGATTGGGGGCAGCAAGAGCAGGGATGGCAGAGGGAATCGTGGCGGACACACGTTCCCGCAGTAACAGAGCAGGCGGCAGAATCAGGCTGCTCCTGAGCTCCCTGGGTTTGGGGTTGCTCAGCCTCATTGGCTCCTGCCAGGCCATTGAGCCCATCAGCCCATGAACTACTAGGTATTTTCCCATTACAGTTATTTTGAACTTAAGTTAGCCAGAATCTGTTTCTGATTTTGAAATCATAAACTCTGATTGATATGGAAATCTAGTGTGGGAGTTGCTAGTTTTCAAGGAATGTGCACTTTTCCTTTTATTTATACTCATTGAGAAGTGCCAAAAAGCTGTTATACTCTTCGATAGTGTAGGCGAGTACTCTGTCCATAAATCCGAGCTTTATCAACCCATGTTCCTTTCCAAATGGAAAAGTAAAGATGATGTGTCCTTTACAATTCTGTCTTCTTCGTGACTAGGGAAGTTAAGCCTTTCAGAGAGCCCTCATGGCCCAGTGATACGAAGTTGCACAATCTGAATCCATGAGCTACTGTGTGGAAGGAGGTTGGGCAATCTCTTGTGTGATTTCCTTCCTTTGAAACCCAGTTGAAGGGTTAGTTTTAGGAGTTGGTCTCTACTTGACTGCATATCAGAACAGGTAGCTCAAAAGATTGGCACTGGTTCCCTAACCAAAAAGTTGGCAGTTCAAAACCATCCAGCAGTACCACAGAAGAATGACCTGGTGACCTGTTGCTATAAAGATTAGAGCCAACAAAACCTTAGAGAGCAGCTAACATATGTAGTCACCACTGGAATGGATCCAGTGCCATAGGTTTCACTTTTTTTGTTTTCAAATATTGATTATGTGCATAGGGAGTTCTAGTGGTATAGTCAATAGACAGTTGCACTACAAAACCAAAAGTAGGGCCTCTGGTGTTTGAGCCCACCAGCTGCACCTTGAGTGACAGAGGAGCAATCTCCTCCCATGCAATTTACAGCCTCTGAAAACCTGCTAGAGGACCAGCAGTGAGTCAGTTCTGACTTGATGGCAATGAGCTTAGTGACCATTTATACTTTTATATTGCCTGTCTGCCTCTCTCTCAGTTGGGAAGAAATTTTACAGAGCAAATTCGTTTTCCATTCAACAATTTATGTATACTTATTGTAATTCCCTCAAGGTAACAGCACTCTTACTCTTTATTGTGTGTTTATGTCCTTTGTCACTTTTGGTAAGGTTACGTTAGTTCCTCCCCTTTGGTTTATAGTAGCTCTTTCATTTGTCTATTAGAACTATTGGGAATATTGTCTTTCAATCTCTTAAAATTTATTTATAATCTTCTCCATCCTGCTTAGAGTTGGATTTTCATGTTTTTGAGCTGTCAGTTCTTCCTCTTCCCTTTCCGTTTTCTCTTTCTTAGCAGAGTCTGTCACCTAACCAACATTGATTTGCTGTGCTTTTTTTCTTTTACTACAGGTCATGAGTCCTAGTTGACTTTAGGGCACCTAAGAGCACAGACACAGGATTCAGGTATGATGGGCTCACAGACTCTCTGATTCTAAGTCTGAAAGCTTTGAGCCTCATCTCACCATCAGACAACTGTTAGACAATTTTCAGTTCTGCCAATTATGCCTCCACCCATCCCCTGCCCAACTTCACCAGGAAACCTACATAAAGATGCCAGGTCTGTCTCTGCGGAGCAACAGCTCTTAGCTCAGCTCTGTCTCACCTGGGTCCCTGATTTTCTGCCATATTTGCTGCTGGTCTTTCCTGTCTCAATTTTAGTCTCAATCTTGCTTCACCTGACACAGGAATCTCTGGCCTAAAGGATGTGTTACATTATCTGCTCCTTTTTCTTATTTAGTAGTAAGAGAATACTAAGATTCCAGTTTCCTGCTTGTGAATCTGTTCAAGTAAAACCTAACAGGATCACAAAATTGACCAATCACATCATTAGTGATCTACAAACCTTATTTGCATCTCTCCACCCAAAAGATGCTATTTACTAAATAAGCAAACTACTTCATCTCCATGTGAAGGCCAAAGCCTATGGCTAGTTACTATTCTTACTGTTATTCAGATGGTATTAGAGTTTTCTGGGGAACTCTAGGGCATAATCATAGGGAGTTTCTCCACTGACCCAAAGGCAGAGCATTTCTAGTGGTTTGAATCCACCAGTGACTATACAGGAGAAAATGAGCAATCTCCTCTTCTGTGATTTACAAGCTCAGAAACCTGTTAGAGGGTCAGCTTTGAGTCAGTTCTGATCCAATGGCAGTAAGTTATTGTTGTATTTAATCCATGTTGGGTGGATATTAGTAAGAGTTTCACATTAATTTTTTAAACAAATAACTAGTTGCCTCAACAATATTGAGTGGTTCATTCTTTTGATAAGAATCTGAAATGCTTATTTATCAATTAAAGTATATATACACAACCACACATCTATTTCTCAGATATATGTTCTATACTAATAATTTATTTTTCTTGTGCCAATTTTTGTTGTTCTTTTTATGATTGTTCCAATGTACGGGTGAGCCATTTTTCTTTTTAAAGGCTTTTTGGAGTGTTCTTCTATATTTATTCTTCCATATGAACTTGAGAATGGGTTTGTTTAGTTCTCTGAAGATTTCCTGTTAGAAGACTTCTATGTAAACATGGCAAATTGACTGAACGCTGTTGTAACACTTCTACTTTCTGAGACTCTGCAGAGGAAAGGAAAGCCGAAGAAAAGCAGCAGAGACGCATTTGAACTAGATGAACTGGAGAGGAATCAGTAATAGGTGGGTGGCTTTAGAACAATTCTGAAGAGGCAATGAGATGAAGAAGTGGGGAATTCAGCTGAGCAGGACAACCTTGTTGCCTGAAGAGTTAAGACTGAGATGTGAGCAGTGTGTTTTAGAAATGGGTGGGGGTGCAGACAGGAAGCTCAGAAGAGAGACTGTACCGGAAGTAGAGGTGTGAGACAACTGGCTGCTGGCTTCCTCCTCTCTTCTAACTCTAGGGGTGCTGCAAAAGGAAAGAGGAAAGTACCCACTTCAAGATTCAAAGAGAAGACTTTGCAGAGCCCCACAGAGACATTGAAGACCAGGTGGGAGGAGGACGGGGCTGCTCACAGTTTGAAAAGGCCCCCTGTCACTGTGGGCTGAGCCTCTGAGCTGTGCACTCTGCTTCCACATGCCAGGCGAGGGTACTCAACATTCAAGATAAGAATAGTGTTTCTTGTGCTTACTTTAAGAAACAACTTCACATGGGTTTCACCACATGATATGTTGAAAAATGTGTGAAACTGTTCACTACAGATTAGATATCATACTGGGAAGTGTAGAGGTTTGATAATAGAGAGCAAGACTCTCAATGAGAATGTCTCCCACAGTAGGTTTGAACATGACAGAGATCACCAGGATGGTACAAGATCAGGCAAGATTCAGATCTGTAGTTCATATGGTTGCAATGAGTCATAGACGACTCCATGGCACCTAACAACAATAACAGATGAATAAGCAAGCACAAGGAAATCCAAATTTGTCTTGGTTCCGAGTCTTCTGTCTCTGTCAGGGATTGTAAACTTGAAGAGAGGCTTTGATTCAGTAGGAAGGTGCTGTGGGGTTGAGAGAGACACAGACGCCTAGATGCAGAGTCTTTGATGTCATAAAAAGACGTGTGAAACTTTGCCCATCTATTTGTAAGTAAACACAAATCGGCCTGTGCTTATCTGCTTCTTGGTTAATCCAACACTGCTCATGACCCTGGACAGATCAGTCTTCAGTCGCTGCCCAGAGAGAAAATGGGAAAAACAACAAGGGATCCTTTGTACTCAACTGCAGTAAGGATCAGAAAATAGTAGATAGAGGAGCTTAACAAAAGGCCTTAGTTATTTTGTACTGTTATCACAGCAATAATAAGGTAAATAATAAAGACATAATAAGGGAACTCTGGTGGCCTCATGGCAAGAAACTGCACTGTCATTCCAAAGGCAGAAGGTTCTAATCCACAAGCCGTTCTGTGGGAGAAGGATGGACAATCTTCCATCCAATTAACTGCCTCTGAAAACCCGCTGGAGGGTCAGCTGTGGGTCAGTTCTGACTGGATGGCACACAACAACAATTGCAGATATACTGCAAGTGGATGACTTTAACAAACAAAAATCTATTCCCTTATTGCTTAGGAGGCTAGAAATCTGAACTCAAGGCACTGGTTCTAGAGGAGATCTTGCTGTTACCTTGGTGGGGGTGGGGGTGGGGGTAGGGGTGAATCTTTGCTTCATCTTTTTTCACATTCTTCTCAGTGTTCCTTGGAGATCACCACCTGGCATCTTCTCCATTTGTGCTGGCTTGCATCTCAGTCTAATCTCCCTTTTTCACAATTCAAAGACGATTGGCTCAAGACCCATATTGTATTGGCAGGGCCTCCCTAATATGTTCATTCTACTCCTAAATAAGATTACATTCACAGATTAACAACCACCAATACCTGCTGTAGTCCAGTAGATTTCCGCTCATAACAGCCCTATTGACTGAGTAGATCCACCTTGCAGGAGAAAGACATCATGCTTGATACAGTAGAGCGTCAACAGAAGAGAAAGAGCCTCAGTGAGATGGGTGGATACAGTGGCTACAACATGGATTTAAGGACAGCAGTGGTGGTGAGGGCGGTGCAGCTCTGGGCAGCATTTCATTCTGTTGTACGTACAGGGTCCTGTTGACTCAGAGTTGGCACAACAGCACCTAACAACAACAAGAAGAATCTTTCGAAAATCGAGTGGCTGTGACTTTCTCTCTAGGAGTACCTGGTATATCCAGTCATCACTCTTTCGATCATCAACCAAGAACTCATCCAGTCATCACCATGGCATCCGTTATAGGGGTTAGAATCTACAGCAAATATTTTTGGTACATATTAATTTTATCCATAATATTTTATCTATAACATCTCAAATTCCTTGAGAGCTCTCTCCTTCCCACGTTTCTCCACCTTTAGAGGACTTACCTATTACTAGTTAGGAAGATATATGACTCTGAAAAGAAGAATACTCAAAAGTCCCCTTGAGTCCCACAAGCTGGGTTCCTAGAGGAGGTTAGCGTACAGGTGGGGTCAAGCCCAGGTTCTGACCATCTCTTTGCCCTCTTCCCTTCATAAAACCAGCAGGAACAACTCACAAGAGCATGGATTTGACCCTCTTCCTCTGTATCATAGATTGAATCATATCCCCCCAATACAAGTATAAACTTGCCCAAACCATGACTCTCTGGGGTTTGAGTAGTCATCTTTCTTGATGAGATCTGACCAGTCAATCCACCATAAGGGATTTAGAAAGAGCTGCAAGACTCTTCCTCAAGCCATAGCCCTGGTTTGATATAAGGCAGTTTCCCTGGGTGTGGCCTGCAACAAGCAGAGAAGGAGGGGCCCACCGACCTCCAAGAATGAAGAGTCCAGAATAAGAGCTGAATAATAAAATAGACTCAGGAAAGCAAACAGGGTGGTGGGGCAGGGAGGAAAATATGCAACAGTGAATGAATGGAAATCCAAATTCTCTGTAAACTTTCATTAATTCTCAATTAAAAAGAGAGGGAGGAGGATGGTAGAGAATGAAGAGCCAGGAATGTATTGTAACCTTTGGACCAGGAATTTTTGCAATGATTCCTTCCTAGACCTAGGACATAACTGATGCTAAGAGGAATAAAAATCCCCAAAGATCACCAAGCCTACAGATGCTGAAGGAAAATAGGGCTTTCATCCTAAATTGTGAGCCAACAGAGAAAAGACTCAAGCTGCTATCCTAAATTTGGATTCCGAGCCTCCTAATTGGGATAGAACAAATTTATGTTCGCTAAAGTCACTCACTTGGGCGAGGAATTACACTGCCAACCCAAAGACAGGCTGTTCAAACCCACTCCATGAAAAAAAGATAGGCAATCTCCTCCGGTGCTATTTTACAGCTTCTGAAAACTCACCGGAAGATCATTTATGAATCAGTTCTAACTTGATAGTTGTTGTTGTTGTTGTTGTTAAGTGCCGTCGAGTCACAGGCGACTCATAGCGACCCTATGAAGGAGAGTTCTCGATGCTTGGGTGCCTTTCATCTTCTCTCCAGGTTCATAGGGTTTCCAGAGGCAAGCTATTATGGAAGTGGATGCCACTCCTCCTTCCAAGAACTTGATAGTACTGAGTTTAATTTTTGCTTTGTTTGAGAGAAAACTAAGACACCTGACACATTTAGTCAAGATAGCTAGCTAGTGCCCCCAGGGGAAAATAAACTCATAGGCAAAATGATGAGACATTTAAGAAGCACCAGTGTTTCTTTAAAGATGACCCTCAAAAAAAAAAGTCAAACTGTACCATTGATACAAGATAAATGATAACTAATGAAATAAATAGTTTATTATAAGCCTATCTTCCAAAAGAGAAGGGAGGATAATAGTAAGGTGAAGCAAAACACTGAAAAAAGGCAAAGAGAAAAGCTAGGCATGAAATATTTAACCATAGAACTAAAGATTATCATTTTAGTGGCCTAATGGCAAGAAGCTGTACTGCAATCCCAAAGGCAAGTGGTTTGAAGTCACTAGCTGTTCCATTGTACATAGATTTGTCCTGGAGAGGGTTAAACCGGGTGGCTCCTTGGAGGCAAGGATTCTGAGGCTCCGTCTAACTTACTTTGGACATGTAGTGAGGAGAGACCGGTCCTTGGAGAGGGACATCATGCTTGGGAGGGTGGAGGGACAGCGCAGGAGAGGAAGGCCCTCTATGAGGTGGATTGATTCAGTGACTGGGATAATTGGGATGGGAGTGTCAGAGACAGTGCGATTGGCGCAGGACAGAGCAGAGTTTAGGGCTGTTGTACATAGGGTCGCTATGAGTCGCAGGCGACTCGACGGCACATAACGACAACAACAACAACAGCTGTTCCATTGGAGAATGGGCAATCTCCTCCCGTGCAGTTAACTGCTTCTGAAAATCCTCTCGAGGGTCAGCGATGGGTTGAATCTGACTCTACTGTACACAACAAAACAACAATATAAATAACAACAATAGATTCTATTGGAAGAGGGATAAATGAGCTAGTTAATAGGTTAATTCCCAGAAGATGCTTGAAAGGAATAAAGAATCAAAAAAATAAAATAATTAGAATTTATGGAAGATAAAAACAAGCGTCATCATCTACACATTGGTAATTTTTGAAGAAAGAGAGAAATGAAGACAAGGAAGTGTTTCAAGGAAAAAAAAATAACTAAGGCTTTTCAGGATTAAAGAAAAATGAAAAACCTCAGACTAAAAAGCATCTCTGACTGCAGTGCCTCTTATTTTGAGGGGGAAACATAAGGAACTTTTGAAGCACAAATACAAAGGCAAAATTCTAAAAGCTGCTAGAGAAAAACAGATGGTTCTCTACAAGGACGAAGGATCCAATTCACATCCAAATTCTATCAGTGAAATTGAGGCAACAACAGAGATGTGTATGTTTTAAAAGTGTTTAAAAAGTTCAAACCTAAAATCTATATTCCGCAAAAATAAACATTTAAATTAAGAAGAGGCTATAAACATCAATTCAGGCATAAAATAAAAAGGAAGTTAGCACAATAAAGCACTCCTGGAACACACCCTGAGGGGACCACTCCAGTCAGATGGGAAATAACACCCTGAAACAGGTATCACATTAAAAGAAGGGAAGAAGCGCAAGTAAGTAACTTAGAAAAGTTAATTCTGATCTTAAAAATGGAGGAGTACCCAAAACCTTCATAGCTACTGAGCACTAAAACTTTGGAAAACACTGATGTGACTAGATTGAAAACGTTTGCTGTAAAGAAAAGAATAAAGGAAAACGAGTGTTCTTTTATATAACTACTAATGGGGAATTGGTGAGGAAAAAATAGCATCAGTATGATTTTGTGTCTGTGTATGTAAGCTTAGAATAACTACTACCAGGAGCATAAAATAAAGTTCAAAATTTTCAAACCTCAAAATCTTGCCCAATGGGGTTTGGGATAAGATAGAACCAATGTTTATCCAATGAACGATAAGAAAAGGGAGAACAAAGAAAGCCAAGAGATGATCAATAGAATCTAGAAATAAGATGACTCAATCCTAACAGATCCTTAATTACATAATTTATAAATTATCAGTCAAAAGATGCAAATTGGCTCTTTTTAAAAAAGTAGGAACACTCAACAAAGTTTTCTAAAAGGAATATTCATAAAAGAAAATAACAGAGTGATCTTAAATAAAAAGATGGAAAGCAGCTTATGACACAATTGTGAACCAAACAAAACTGTGAAATAAATTTAATGTCAAAACCAAAATTAATTCCAAGTGAAAGATTCACAAGCGGTAAAGAGCAATGTTGCTTTAAAGGGATCAAGTTCAGAGACATACAACAATTGTGACATTTATGAATTTAAGTATATCATTTCAAAATATAACATGCAACAATAGAATTGCAGAGAGAAGAATTATAGCAATGCTGTTAGAAACTTTTTTTGTACCCTTCTTTAAAATTGATACAACGACTGAAAGGTTTGAAGCCAAGAACCATGCAGGGGTAGAAATATTTCTCAGAGTTTATTGTACCTCGGGATACTCAGCAAAGGGAGTAGCACTGGGGGTTGAGCTTAGGGGGTTTAGATAGTTCACTGTCAGGGACCTCTCCCAAGTACTGAGGAGCAATGATGTTAACTTAAAGACTAAGGTGCACCTGATTCATGCTATGATCTTTCCATCCTTGCTATGCATCTGAGAGCTGGATAATGAATTAGGATTATCGAAGAAGAATCAATGAATTGTGGTTTTGACGAGTACAGAATATCCCA
>NW_006399843.1:5221920-5223147 GCF_000299155.1 Elephantulus edwardii
TTTTTGCTATTTCCTTCAAAGCAGCTTGAACTCTTCCTTCATCACCCTAGGTTCTTTCCTGATTTTCAAACATGCAGTGTTTCCTTGCTCTGTTCTGCAAGATTTTTGAATAAGTAAAAGCAAGTGTTCTGGGATTCCCGTTCTTCTCAGAGTTAGCCACAGTTGTTGAGATCCACACACGTCAAATGCCTTTGCATAGTTAATGAAATACAGACATTCCTCAGGTATTCTCTGCTTTCAGCCAAGATTAATTTAACATTGGCTATAATATCCCTAGTGCCATGGCCTCTTCTAAACACAGCCTGCACATCTGGCAGTTCTATATTAAAGTGCTGTTCCAGTTGTTTCTGGATAATTTTGAGCAGGATCTTGCATGTAATATTAATGATACTTTTTGATGATAATTTCCATACTTGTTGGGTTACCTTTTTTTGTAATGAGAACAATATGGATCTCTTCCATTCAGTTGTCCAGGTTATTGTCCTCCAGATTTCTTGGCATAACTTAACACATCCAGGACAATGTGTGTTTGTTGATATGTGTCAGTTGGCTTGAGGTCAATTCCTGGAGCCTTGTTTTTACCCAATTCCTTCAGAACACATTGAACTTCCTCTTTCATCACCAAGGGCTCTTGGTCATAGGTTGTTTCATGAAATTCTTCTGTGTCAGCCAATTCTTTTTGTGACTCTGTGTAGCCTTCTATCTTCTTTTGATGCTTCCTTGGTTAGTCAACATTTTGCCCACAGCAACCTTATGTATTGTAACTTGAGGCTTGAATTTGTTCAATTCCTTCAGCTTAAGAAATGCTGAGAAATTAATTCCTTTTGGTTTTCTAACTCCACCTTTTTGCACATCTTTTTATAATACTTTGTCTTCCCATGCTGCCTGTTGAAATCTGGTCAGCTCCTTAACATCTTGATTTCTTCGCTTTGCTTTGACTTCTCTGCACTTAAATGCACAGTTTCTTCTGACATCCATTTTGGCCTTTTCTTCTTCCTCCATCTTTTAATGACGTTTTACATTCTTCATGGATAATATTCTTGATATTCTCCCACAGCATATCTGCTCTTCACTTTGTGTTCAAGTCCTCAAATCAGTTCCTGAGATAGTCTTTAAATTCAGCAGGGATAGATTGAAGGTCAAACTTTGGGTTTTGTGCATTTGATTTTATTTTCCTTAGCTTCAGTTTGAACTTGCAAACAATCAGCATCTGGCCTAGTTTTCACA
>NW_006399843.1:5229437-5254559 GCF_000299155.1 Elephantulus edwardii
TACACCTCAGCCAGGGGCTGCACAGCTACCCTGGGCAACTTTGCTAAGGCCACCTTTGATGCCATCTCAAAGACCTACAGCTATCTGACCCCAGATCTCTGGAAAGAGACGAAGTCTCCCTACCAGGAATTCACAGATCATCTTGTAAAGACTCACACCAGAGTCTCCGTGCAGAGGACTCAGGCTCCAGCTGTGGCCACCACCTAGTGGATTTTCTATAACAAATAGAGTGAATTACGTTCTAAAAAAACAATAATAATAATCTATGCTGCAATTTGGAAGGAGGAGTGGCATCCACTTCCATAATAGCTTGCCTCCGGAAACACTATGAACCTGGAGAGAGGATGAGAGACACCCAAGCATTGAGGACTCTCCTTCATAGGGTCGCTATGAGTCACCAGCCACTAAACGGCACTGAACAACAACACGCTGCAGTACTGAAGGCACACAGTTCTAATCCTCCAGGTGCTCTTCAGGCAAATGATGGACAATTTACTCCCTTGTGGTTAGTACCTCTGAAAACCCACCAGAGGGTCAGCTACAAATTGGTTCCAACTCAATGGTACACAACAACAATTTATTAATAGTAGCATTCTCTTCAGAAATCGTTCATAGTCGTACATAGTCTATTTCATTTCTAGGAAATAAGCTAATAAAAATGTGCATGGTTCTATAGAGAGAAATTTCAAAGTCTATTAAGTTTTTGATAGCTTATTTAGAAGACACAAAAGAAGATGAGTAAATGGAGTGTCTCATTTTGCTCAAATTATCTTAATGTCAGTACAATTACATAGAGAAAATTCAAGAATTTATTTGGAACAATTAGGATACTAACCACAAGAAAATTAATTTTCAAATACAGCAGAATGTTTATGAGATACTGCATTTCAGTTAAGGGTGATAGAAAAATCTGGGAATGGATTATGGAACATGTTTTTGTTGCTGCTGCTGTTGTTGTAATGTGCCATCAAGTTACCTGCAATGCATAGCCACCCTATTTACATTAGCTCTGATCCCTGCCCTATCCTGAACCAATCTCATTGTCTCCAACAGACCTAATTCCATTTCTCCAGTCACTGAGTCTCGTCCTCGGTTTTCCTCTCCTACATTGTCCCTCTACCCTTCCAAGCATGATATCCTTCTCCAAGGACTGGTCCTTCCTGGCTATGGTGTGCCCAAATTATGTGAGACAAAGCCTCAAAATTCTTGCCTCTAGGGAGCAAACTGGTTTCACCCCCTTCAGGATAGACCTATTTGCTCTCCTGGCAGTCTAAGGCATGTCCAACACTCTTCTCCAGCACCATAACGCAAAGGCATCAATCTTTTTCCTATTATTCTCAGCTATTGTCCAGCTCTTGGATGCATAGCAAGTAATTGCAAAGACAATGGCCTGGATCAGGTGCACCTCAGTCTCCAGACTGACAACGTTGCTCTTCAGTACTTTTGAAAGGTCCCTGACAGCACACTTTGCCAATGCAATTTGTCTTTTGATTTCCTGATGGCTGGTGCCAAGAGTATTAATTGTGGAACAAAGGGAGCTGAAGTTATTAACAATCTTAATCTCTTCTCCATCTATCACAGTACTGTCAATTGGCCCAGTGGTAAGAATTTTTGTTTTCTTAATCTTGAGCTTCAATCCATATTGAAGACTACAGTCCTTGACCTTCCACAGCAAATGTCTTCCTCAGTTTTAGCAAGCAAGGTTTTGTTGTTAATGAATGAGTTTTTCTCCAATCCTGATGTCACATTCCTCCTCATAAAGTCCAGCCTCCCAAATTATTTGTTCTTCATAAAGATTGAAAGGTATGGAGATACATGTTATTGTTTTTGTTAAGTGTTGTAGAGTCATAGAAGACCCATATCAACCCTATGAATGAAAGTCTTGAATGCAAATCTTTTCTTCAAGTTCATAGTTTCCAGAGGCAAGCTTTATTTGGAAGTGGATACCACTCCTGCTTGCAAGCTTGCTTTAATCAGGGAGCTCCATCAAACACTGTTCACCACAGGTGACCATTCTCACATTTAACACATCAGTGTCACAGTGTTCAGCTTCACAGCAACCATGAGTTACCTCTGTACATCAAGTGGACAGACCAGGGCTATAGGACCTAGAAGAATGTTTCACCAAAAACAATTAAAGACAGGCCTGAGGGCCCTACAGGATTTTAAGCTACCACCTCAAGCAAGCTCCACCCTGACTTATTTTTAGTCTAAGGCTCTGGGCCGCCCACCCAATTTTGAAGGGCAAAAAGAACAGCAACACACAGCAAAAAGGACCCCAGAAACTTCCCTTGCCTGACTGCCACCAAGTTGAGCTGCCATCAAGATGCCAGCCATCCTGCCAGTTAGTCAGACTACTCCCAGAGTCCTTAGAGCTGCGACTGTACTAAAATCTCCAGAGAGGTGTAATCTTTGGGTCAGCAGAAAAAGTAATTTTAGTCTATGCCACCAGAGTTAGCATAGTCAGGAACACACATGCAAATCTCATTCTGATATTCTCTGCTTCCTGCCAAGATCCATGTGACATAAGCAATGCTATCCCTTCTTCTAAGTTCTTTTCTGAATCCTGCTCAAATTTCTGGCAGTTCCCTGTTAATGAACTGCCACATTTTTTAATCTTAACTACCTTCAACAAAATTTTACTTGTATGTGATACTAATAGTATTTCTCAATAATGCCCACATTCTATTGGACTGTCTTTCTTTGCTGTGGGACAAGCATTTGGGTTGCTTCTTCTATTCAGTAGGCCATGTAGCTGTCTTCCGAATTTCTTGGCATAAATGACTATGTAAAATTATGGCACAGATACTGTATTTACAGCTAGAAGAAACAGAGATTTCTCATTCAATTAAACAGAGATTTCTTTCTCATTTTATCATCTCCATCCAATCTGTGCAAATCCTTTTAAGTGTTCCCATTTAAGTATGCCAACTCTCTGCCATAGAGGTGCTGCCAACCCACTCATACCTGACCCCTCAGCAAGTTTTTAGTGGTTGCAAATCGCAAGGGAAGAGATTGCTCATCTTTCTCCAGTGGATTCGAACCACCACAGAGACACTATCTTTGGATTAGTAGTACAACTCCCTATGGAGTTTATTTCATTTTTGAGTATGTATAATGGAGATTTCCACTTAAGTATGTAGAACTGTGGGTGGTGACTGAAGCTCTGTGAAATAAAAGAGTATTGGAACTTCTAATGCTTTAAAATCATCTCAGCCTTTCATTTCTTTGTTTTCTGCATAAGATTTAGAACATATGGCAGTACAAATGTGTGTGTATTCAATTTATTACTTAAATCCGTAAACAAAAACTAAAGTGTGCTCTAAAAATTTTTACTAATTGGAAAACATGATGAAAATTTTAGAGGCCCAGGACATTAAAAAGTCATGCAGTCTGTTATGCCAACTACAACTCCTGGTACAATCCCTGTTGTACCATTTACAGTGACCATAACAATGGGCTCAAGCATATCAGAGATCATGAAGATGGCACAGGATATTAATAGGTTCAGATCATTTGTTCATAGGGTCACTAAGAGTTGTAGACAACTCGATGACACCTAACAGTAACTTTTGGTGGCCACCATCAGGACAAGCCCATGGGACATCAGATTCTGTGACCTGTTTAGTTAACTTGAGGTCATTCAATCTCAGTCATATAGACAAAGGGAGTGTCTGGTAGAACAATGAATGGAAACAGGCTGTCAGAAACAGAGACTGGGAGGGAGAATTGGCTCTTCCAGGTCACTAGCTCATTCATGGGCAACATCCCAGGATCTAAAAATAGAAGAGCCATCTGCAGTTTGTCTCCTGGAGGTGGAGCTTGGAAGAGCCCCAGGACTGGCCCTCAGACTGGTGGCCTCGCTAATAGCAGTGGCTTCCTCAGGTGACCCCAGTAGACAGTGGCCAAGGGCCAAAGTAGAGATACTTCCAAAGCCAAATCTGTGGGGTGAAGCCAAGAGAATCTGGGATAAGCTGGGATCTTGTACTTTAACCTGAGAGATGCCTCTTGTTTCTGGATTCAGAGACTGGCAGCAGTCTTGGGAAAGGAATGGGGAAAAAATACAAAGGGAAGTCAGAGGGAGTATCAGTGATTGATTACACATTACATCAATGAGTACTCTAAGCCATCATTCCTTTCTTACCTGTGGATTTTCCTTTGTTGATTTGTCCTTGTAGTTATACAAAATTACAGTGTGCAAGAAAAACAGTGAGAGTTTATCAGTGTATGTAAGCCCTGAGACTGGGCTCTGAAGTGAAAGAGTTTGCTGATAACTTGATTCAGGAATTAAGAGAAGGATCCCAGGAACATAGTTGTGCCTCTTATTCATGTCAAGTTAGGAAGAATCAAAGATTATGAAACCACAACTTTCTTCTTAGAAAAAAAGGGAAGAAGTGAGGAAGAAGGAAGGAAGAGTGGGCTGGACAGAAGAAGAACTCATAGCCACCTTGAAGTAAATGAACAGAATGAGGAAAAAAGACCTCAGGCTAGAAGTCTCCTTCTTCTATCCCTTCGTACTCTGTTTACTCGTCTCACAAGTTCTCAAGTCTCCCACTCTTTCATCCTTGCTGGATCTGCATTTGACATCCATCTTTCCAATTTCCCAGTGGATCTTTTCACCGTTATCTACATGAATTGCTAGCTAATAGTCATAGTGGTGGCCTACTGGTGAGCACTGGTGGCCTAGTGGTAAGGAATTGTGTTGTCAACCCAAAGGCATGGAGTTCGAATCCACCAGCTGCACCACTGAGAAAGATGGGCAATCAACTCCCATGTGATTCACTGCTTCTGAAACCCCATCAGCTATAAGTCAGTCCTGACTTGATGATAAACAACAACAGTAATTATTTAGTTGGACGTTTTTCTCATCTTATTCTTCCCTTTGTTCCTGGAGAAAAAAAAATGAAGTTGCTCTGTTGAAGACAAAATAATGAGTTCATGCTTGCTAACTCCTTTAACTCCAAACACATAATAATAAAAAATAAAATTAATTTTTAAAAAAGTATATAGCCAAGTTCAAATGTAAGATAAGTATCGCCATTGATCAGAAACAGAACACAAACATGAAAGGAGAGACTGATTGGAGCCGTGAGCTTGCGGGACCTTGGGCTCTGGAGCAGAGAGTGATGCTCGGAGTTGAACTATTGGGGATAAAAGAACTTAAAATCCTTCACACAACACAAGATTTCCCTGAAGATTTCCCTATCCCACTTTGCAAGATTACTCCTCTGCCAGCCAGAAAAGTGACAGAAAATAATACTAGCAAATGATTTCTAAAGGCAGAACTCTTTGTAAGCTGTAGCCACAGAGGTGTGAAACCAGAGACATGTTACATATCAGATCCTGGAGTCTTAGAGAGCCCACCACTACCTGGGATCAGAACTCTCAGTAGCTGTTATAAGACTTGGTATGGGGTGGGGGGGCGGTGAAGAAGAAGAAGAACATAGTAGATGAATGACAATCAACAAGCAAGCCCATTACCACTGATTCCACTCAGATTCATAGTGACCCCATGTGCTAGAGAGTAGAACTGCTCCACTTGGTCCATTTGATCCTAATCTTTATTGAATTGGATTGCTAGGCCTTTCTTCCACAATTTCCACTGGCTGCATTTGAGCCACTGACTTTTCAGTTAGTAGTTGAGTACAAACCACACCACTCAAGAATCTAGTGGAGAAATAACCCTAAAATGAACATGTTGCTATAAAGTAGATTCTGGCTCCTTGGGACCCTAAAGGACACAGCAAAACCACCTGTGGGTGGTTTCTACGGCTGCAGTCTTTACTGAAGCTGTCAGGTCTTTTTTTCATAGAGTCTGTGACTAGTGATCCCTGAAAATTCACGTCCTCAGAATGTGACCTTCCTTGGATATACCATCTTTGTTGGTGTTAATTATAGATCTCAAGCAGAAATAATCTAGGCTTAGTCTCAGTTTTATCAATAAAACTGGAGTCTAACCCTTTAGGTGCTTCTTCCTCTAAGAGCCCTTCCATGTCCAGCTTTTAGGGGTTACTAGAATGAAAAAAGCTGCCTGGAGGGTTACAAAAAGATGATGGAACAGAAATGGTCCAGAGCATGTTACCACATCCAAGATTAGTATTGTGTAATATTCAAGGAAATGTTGCGGGGGTGGGGAGGGTGGGGGTTGTTTCTCTAAACAAGATATGTCAAAGTCTTAACCCTTCGTACCTGTGAATATGAGTGTATTTAAAATAAGGTCTCTACAGATGCAATGTAACTAAAGCGAGGGAATACTGAACTAACTGAACCCTGAATCTAATAACTAACGTCCTTAAAAGGAGAGAGAGAGAGAGACTTAGAGACACAAACACACAGAAAGGCATGCTGGCCAAATGAAAACAGAGACAGAAATTAGAGATACTGTTACAAGACAAGGAACACAGAGGCTTGCCAGCAACACCAGAATTGAGCAGAGGTGAGGAAAGATTCTCCCCTACAGCTTTCAGAGGGACTGCGACCCCACCAACACTTTTATTTCAGCCTTCTAGTTTCTAGAACGGAGAGAGAATAAATTTTAAGCCAACTAGTTTTCTGATCCTTGTTTTAGAAGCCTTAGGAAACTAATAAATGGTGAACACCTTCAATATTTAAAAACTAAAGGTAAAAAAAAAAGGAACAACAACAAAAACGAAAAGTAAGCATTTCAGTATTAAAGCATCTGCAGCCCCCTTGAGTGGTTGTTCTACGGAAGGTCTACTTACCAGTGAACAATATCTATAGATTCCAGCCCCTATTCCATAAGGCCCATGTCAGCGAGTTATGCCAGATATTTTAGCTATTCTGTTTCCTCTTTTTAAAAGTAAAACAGCAACTCACAGGCACTGTGAAACATCTGTAGAATGAGCTATCTCACATACGCTCAAGTCCCAGTTCACTTTGGCCTTAAAAGAAAAGACATTTCCTAGATCAGAAGTGAGTCTTCCATCTAGGGAAATGGAACTGCCTTTATTGATATAAAAACAGACTGTAAAACAGCATCACTTCACCCCATCAGTAGAATTGTGATAATGTTTCAGGAGCAAGGGAGAGCTTTTCTTTAGTTTCTCTTCCCAAATCCTAAATCATAACAGAGAAACCAATTAATTTCAATAGTATGGGCTTTGTATTATTTTCTTTCAAAAAATACACAAATATGAACACTTTTTTTTTTTTTACTCTTTGTTAGTAATGGTATAACTGAGTTCTGGAATATTTAATTTTTTAAATCTTTGGAAATTTTCCACACTATCTTGAGGGCTCAGTTTCCTCATTTTTCAAGATGAGGGTTTGGACTACATCTCTAAGCATTCCTGGCCCACAGCCTTTGGGGTCTGGATGTCAAGTCCTTAAGCAGTATCACATGAGAAAAAATGCAAAGGAAACTACGCATGAGCTTGAGCTCTGAATGAAAGTGCTGCTTCCAGGCGTATCTCAGAGGCGTTTGTATCTGGGAGCACAGCAAGTCCAAAAAAAAATCTAATTGCCATCAAGCCTATTGTGACTCATGGTGACTCTTTTCTGGTTTCCAATACTGACAATCTTTACAGGAGCGAACTGCCTCAGCTTTCTTCCCCAGAGCGTCAGTTCAAGCCACCTCCCCTTCAGTTAGCAGCCCAGCAATCCTGCTCCTCTCACATGAGTTTTTCATCGGATTATCTGGGCTTCAAGAAGCTCTGGTGGTGTGATGGCTAAGCATTCAATGACGAACAAAATGTCTAATGGTTCAATCCCAACACCTCTACTTCCACAAATGCCACAGCCTTGGAGACCTTATGAGACAATTCTCTTATGTCTGATAGAATTGCTTTATAACAGTGGTACTATGCACTATTTGTCCTTTTTTTGGTAACTATCTCCCTCATCATGTGTTCCAGGGCCTCCTATGTTGTGTAATGTTTACAAGTTCATTGTTTTTCAGTGCTGTGTAGTATTCCATTGTATTAACATACCATAGTTTTTGGGTTTTTTTATCCATTCATTTGTTGATGAGCACTTGGATTGCTTCCATCTGTTTGCTATTATAAATAACGCAGCAGTAAGCATGGGTGTGCATACATATGTTTGGATGGCAGTTATGGTTTCTTTAGAGTGTATTTCCAGTAGTGGAATTGCTGGGTCACATGGTATTTCTGCTTCCAACTTTTTGAGAAAGTGCCAAACTGCTTCCCTTAATGGATGCACCATTTTACATTCTCACCAGCAGTGAATAAGGCTTTCAATCTCTCCACAATCTCGCCAACATTTATTGTTTGCTGCTTTGCAGAACTTTGCTATTGTTACTCATAGTTGTTTTGATTTCTTGACTTCTTATGTCAATGGTGCTGATTGTGGATCCAAGTAAGAGGAAATCGCTGACAGCTTCAGTGTTTGTTTCAACTATCATGGTGTTGCCTATTGACCCTGTGGTGAGACTTTTTGTCTTCTTGATGTTGAGAAGTAATCCATATTGAAGGCTGTAGTCTTTCATATTCTGCAGCAAGTATTTCAAGTCCTCTTTGCAATAAAGGTGTGCCATCTGCATAATGCAACTTAGTGATAAGTCTTCCTCTGATTCAATGCCATACTCTTCTTCATAAGGCTCTGCCTCCTGGATGATTTGCCCAACGTACAGATTGAATACGTATGGATTGAATCACAACTGAGGAAGCCAGCTGAACTGTATGCGTCCCCCAGCCTTGAATTCCTGGGCCTCGCCCTGGCACCACCACCAAAGAACCAGCCACCACCACGTGTGTCATGGTATCTCCGTCTTGGTGAAAGCTGAAAGAGTTTGCTGAAGATCCTCCAAAAACTAGACCAGTTAGAAAAGACTGTAGCTCTAGAAATATCGTTGTTGATGCCAGATGGATCTTGGCTGAAAGCAGACAATACCAGAAGAATGTTTATCTATGTTTTATTGGCTATGCAAAGGCATCTGACTGTGTGGATAATAACAAACCATAGCTAATAGTGAGAATTCCAGAACACTTAATTGTGCTCATGCAAACTGTTGTCCAAACAGAGCAAGGGAACATTGCATGATTTAAAATTAAGAAAGATGTGCATCAGGGATATATCCTTTCTCCATACCTACTCAACTCACCCCTGGTCCAACAGACCACATTGTGATAGATGGAGAGAAGTTACCTCCATTTTATCTTACTTAGATCCACAGTCAACATCTTTGGTGCTAGTTGTCAGGTGATCAGGAAACATATGCTTGGGGAAAGACTACCAGGCTTTTTTACTCACTTGCTATGTATCAGAGAGCTGGACAATGAAAAAGGATGACAGGAGAAGACTTAATGCTTTTGATCTGTGGTGTTGGAGAAGAATATTGACTATCTCATGAACTGCCAAAAGGATATATAAGTCTTGGAGAAAGTATTGCCTGAGTGCTCCTTGGAGGCAAAGATAACAAAGCTTCACCTTACATACTTGGGGTATATTCTTAGGAGATGCTATTCCTTGGAAAGGGACATCATGGTTGGAAAGGTGGAGAGGAAGACCCTCCACAAGATAGATTGACACAGTGAATGTAGCAATGGATTCAAGTATATCAGAGATTATGATGACAGGATAGGGCAGGATTTGGATCTGTCACTCATAGGGTCGCTATGAGTCATAGCTGATGGCACCAAATAACAACAACTGAGAGCTGAGCTGAAGCCACAGAGCAGAGTCCTGGCCTCCCACCACATGATATATGTATGCTTGCTTGTTTGCTGCTGTCTCCTTAGAGATTAAGCTAATATTTGTTTTCATTTCTTTTCATAAAAGTATACAAGTACATTTTGGAAGTAGAAGCGGCATCCACTTCCTAAATAACATGCCTCCAGAAACTCTATGAACTTTGATAAATATCGATAGTTATAGAAAGGCTTCAGGCCTTTTGTTCATAGGGTCACTGTGAGTCATGCTCGACTCAAAGGCAATCAACAACAACAACAACATATAGGAACATGCATATACTCTCCTCTGTCTCACTGTTTTACACACACTGTAACAGAATAGTCACATTGAAACTTTTGGTTAATTTAATAAAGTATAATTTTCTACTAGTCTACTAGTAAATTTAGATGTTATGTGCTTTTTTTTAACTTAATGGCATTTTGGCTCTATACTATTCTATATATAACAAAAGTAATTTAAGAATATTCCATAAAATTCTTTTCAAACTATAATTTTACAAGAAATTTATATTGCAAATTTTTATGGTAGTTCCCATAGATAACAAAAAGCAGTTTCAATTTACATTAAACTTATTTTATCTTAAGGCAAAATCTAAAACTCGGGAAAAAAAATACCTCTAAAATCTATTAAAATTTCTTATTCCTTGTTTCCCTTTAAAATTTAACATAAAATACACCCTAGAATATACCCAAGGGTAACAATATCCTTGGACCAAAAAGAACTGCAAAAAAGCATCTCATGTTTTCAATGATCTTATTACTTGTAGAAATGTGGAAATGTTATTCTAAGACTGTTGTGTGATAAAACAAGTTAATAATTTTGTTGATGTCCTTAGGAACTAAGGTTTTCAGTATACAGTAAAGGGAGCTAAAAATGTAACATCAAACATATGATGGTAAAACATCAAAGCATTGAAGGTAAAACTTTGTCATTCTAAATTTGTATCAGAAATATCAATATGAACTAACGCTATTATCTTTTTTTAACGTTTGCCAGCTCTGCCCACCACAAAGTCCTAAAGACAATGACCAAGCCATTAAGAAGAGGCGCCACTAAATTGAGGTCCTTAAATGTCATTTCCTGCTAAAACCAACCAAGGCACTGAAGAGAAATAGCTAATTCCAGGTCTCAGGAAGAAAATTGACAAGATAAGTGTGGGCAATCTCGTCTCACCAGAAATCTGTTAGAGTTAACCAGGGGGACATCAGGAGAAAATAAGAGGCAATTTAAAGAGGCTTCTACTGACCAAAGAGGGAGCGAATTGAGTACCAGTAAGAATAACTACAGGGACTTTTTAGGGAGCTCTGATGATATAAACCATATGGAGTTGTCCTGCTCACCCAGAGGTAGCATTTCTCAGAGCTAGAATCCACCAGCTGCCAGATGCGAGAAAAATGAGCAATCTTCTCTTATGAGATTTATAGCCTTCGAAAACTCTCTGGAGGGTTAAGTATGAATCTGCTCCAACTCTACATCAATGAGAGAACAACACATTTAAATATATTGTTGTTGGTGGTGGTTGTTGTTGCTGCTACGTGCCATTGACTCACATTTGACTCATAACAAACCTCTGAACAACAGATCTGAATCCTGTTCTACCCTGTGCCATTCTTACCATCCCTTGGCACACTTGAGCCCATTGCTGCAGTTACTGTCTCAACCTATCTCACTGAGGGTCTTCCTCTCTTTCATTGACCCTTCACCTTTCCAAGTATGATGTCCCTTTCTAGGAAATAGCCTCTCCTAACAACATGCCCAAAGTATGTGAGATCAAGTTTCACCTTCTTTGCCACCAATGAGCTCTCTGACTGCACTTTCTGTCCATGGCATATTCAGCATTCTTCTTCAACACAATTTAAAGGCATCAATTCTTCTTCTGTCATCCTTAGTCATTGTCCAACTCTCAAATGCACAGTAGTTGGAAAGAACCGTGGCTTAAATCATCCATGCCTTAGTCTTTTAATGGATATCATTGTACTTTAGAGGTCCCTGACAGCAGACTCTCCCAATGATCTCTTGACAGCTTATAGCAAGGCTATTGATTGTGGATCCAAGTAAGATGAAATAATTTTAAAATCTCAGTCTTGTCTCCATCTATCATGATGTTGTCTATTGACCCTGTGGTGAGGATTTTTGTCTTCTTGAGTTGAGATGTAATCCATATTGAAGGCTATAGTGTTTGATCTTCTACAATAAGCATTTCAAGTCCTCCTCACTTTTAGCAAGTAAGGTTGTGTCATTTACATAACAAAAGTTTATCTTGATAGCACATTCTTCTTCATAAAGTCCAGCTTCTCTAATTTTTCCTCAAGGTACAGATAGAATATGTATAGAGAAAGGATACAGCCCTGACACACACCTTTCTTAAAGTTAAACCATGCCGTTTCCCCTTTTTCTATTCAAACCACAGCTTCTTAGTCTAGGTAGAGATTTCATATAAGCTTAATTAAGTGGTCTGGAATTGCCATTCTTGTGAATAGCTTGTTATTTTTTTCACATAGTCAAATGACTTTTCATAGTCAATAAAACACAGACAAGAGTCTTCTGGCACTCTGTTTTCATCCAGGATCCATCTGACATCAAATCGCGCTTCCCTGGCTGCTTCTAAATTCAGCTTGGACTTCTGTTCTCTGTCAATGTTCTGTTCTAGTCATTTTAGGATGATCTCCAGCAATATTTTGCGTATGTGTAATACTAATGATATTATTTGATAATTTCCACATTCTGTTGGGTTACCTTTTATTTTGGTACAGAAACAAGTATGAACCTCTTCCAGTCAGTTGGCCAAATAGCTAGCTGTCTTCCAAATTTCCTGACACACACTTAAGAGCATGTCCAGAGCTACCTTTGTTAGTTGAAACATGTCAATTTGTATTCCATCAATTCCTGGGGCATTATTTTTTGCTAATTTTGCTAATTGAATCTTGAACTTCTCTTATCTTCATTGTTGTTCTTGTTATTGATTGCCTTATAGGGACCCTATGAACAAAAGGCCTGAATTCAGGCCCTCTACAACTATCGACATTTATTAAAGTTCATAGAGTTTCTGGATGCATGTTGTTTAGGAAGTGGATGCCAGTCATGCTTCCACACCTGTCATAGTATGTTATTGTTGTTATGTGCCATTGAGTCACCTGTGATGTAGAGCAATCCTATGTACAGAAGCTCTGAACCCTTCCCTGTCCTGAGCCAGTCTCATTAATTCTGACACATCCACGCCCATTGCCCCAATTACATTTCCTCCAGGGTCCTCCTCTACTGCACTGTCTATCCACCCTTCCAAGCATGAGGTCCTTCTCCAAAGACTGATTGCTCCTGGCCATGTGCCCAAAGTAAGTGAGGCAGAGTTTCAAAATCCTAGCCTCCAAGGAGAGATTTGGTTCACTCTCTCCAAGATTTGCTTTCTTAGCAGTCCATAGTATGTTCAAAACTCTTCTCCAGCTTCATTGGCTCTTTATTATATGGTACTTCCTGAAATATTTCAGAATCAATCAGTAGTTTTGGTTTTATAGACCCTTTTAGTACATATATATATAATAAAAATAATAAATATTTATTTTATCAGTGAAGAAGACTTACACAGTGTATACATTTTGTCAATTTCAGCAATAATTCCACTTGTGGAAGATTCTAGATTATCTGTATTTTCCCTGGGATTAGGGATGGGATATCTAGTTAAGAAATCACCAAGAGTTGTTTAAACACGTCTATTGCAATACTTGCAGATACTTCAGGCAGAATATTAAATGATCCAGGAAACATTAAAAGAAAGTGGAAAAAGTATACAGTCATTGTACCTAAAGGAGTTAGCGGACACAGAAGAATTTAATGAAACAGCGTATGAGCTAGAGCCTGTGATGATAAAGGAACAATTTCAAGCTGCTTTGAAATAACTGGCAAAAAACAAGATCCCAGGAGTTGATGGCATATCAGTTGACATATTTCAACAGACTCTGCCCTGAATGTGCTGACCAAGTTGTACCAAGAAATCTAGAGGACAATCATCTGGCCAACTGACTGGAAGAGATCTATATTTGTTCTCATTCCAAGGAAAAGTGACCCAACAGAGTGTGGAAATTATAGAATAATATCATTGATCATATGCAAGCAAGATTCTGCTGAGGATTATTAAAAAATTATTAGAACAATACATTAACAGAGAACTGCTAAATGTATATATTGGTTTAGAAGAGGCTGTGTTATACTACGGATATAGCTACGTTAGATGGATCTTGGCTGAAAGCAGGAAGTACCAAAGGAATGTCTATCCATATTTAATTGACTATGCAAAGGAATTTTACTGTGTGGATCACAACAAACTGTGGCTAACTCAGAGAAGAATAAGAACCCCAGAACACTTGATTATGCTTATACAAAACCTATACTTGAACCAGGAGGCAGTCCTCAGAACAGAGCAAGGAAACACTACATGGTTCAAAATTGGGAAGGGTGTACACCAGGGATTCCATACCTTTTCAATCTATATATACAACAGATTATGTGAGAAGCTGGGATCTATAAGAATGTAGCTTCAGGATTGGAGGAAGACTCATCAACAATCTGCGTTATGCAGATGACACAATCCTGCTTACTTAAACTGAGGAGGACCTGAAGAGCTTGTTGCAGAAGGTCAAGGACTGCAGCCTTCAATATGAATTCAATATTAAGCTCAATATCAAGAAAACAAAGATTCTCACCACTGGGCCAATTAACAGCATCATGATAGAGAGATGAGAAGATTGTTGACAGTTTTCATTTGCTTGGCTTCACAATCAACACTCTTGGTCCCAGAAGCCAGGAAATTAAAAGACAAATTGTATTGTCAAGTCTGCTGTCAGGGGCATCTCCAAAGTACTGAAGAGCAACAATGTCAGTCTGGAGACTAAGGTGCACCTGGTACAGATCATGATCTTTGCAATTATTTATGTGTTATGCATCAGAAAGCTAGACAATGACTAGGGATGATAGAAGGAGAATTGATGCCTTTGAGTTGTGGTACTGCAGAGGAGTGTTGAATATATCATGGACTGCCAGGAGAACAGGTTCGACCTGGAAAAGGTGAGGCCAGGCTGCTCCTTGGAGGCAAGGATTCTGAAGCTTTGTCTGACATATTTTAGACATGTTGCAAGGCTGGACCAGTCCTTGGAGAGAGACGTCATGCTTGGGAGGGTAGATGGACAGCACAAGAGAGAAAGATCTTAAATGAGATGGATTGATTCAGTGACTAGGGTAATGAGGGTAGGTGTTTCAGAGACAACAAGATCAGCACCGGACAGAACAGTATTTAGGGCTATTGTGCATGGGGTTACTATGAGTCACAGGCAACTCAACAGCATATAACAACAACAACAATTGTAAACGGTGTCTTTAAAATATTAAAAAGCAAAAATACTTTTGAAATTTAATTTTATTCATTTTAATAAACGTTTACAAAGATTTTGGATTTACATTTATTCATTGTTGCCTTTTTCTCGTTGCCCACCCCTCCCCCCTTCACTCTTCTCTTTGAAAAGTAAAAGAAAAATTCTTTCATTGGTATACAATCGCCCCCGCAAGTATACTCCACTATGAAGCCTTCATTTTGGACTCTTGTCATGACCATAATACCCAATCATATATCGTTTAAACTGTTCTCATCTGTTTCAATGCAGTATACATAATTTATCTAATTTGCTGTATTTTTGTTTTACTTTATGGTATTTTCCCCCTACATATGTATATGATATCTGTAAACATATATTTTCTGTTTATATTTTATATATGTGTACTTTTCTATCCTATCCTGTTGCCTTGCTTACCTTATTTTATTTCCTGAGCAGGTTACTGAATTCAGCAGCAGATACTGTCAAATATATGAATTATGTTTTCATGCTGCTGCATAATATTTACATCCATCTTGTTTTACAGCTGCATAAATGTATTAGAGAGCTGGACATTGACTAAAAATGATGGAAGAATAATTGATGCTTTTGAGTTGTGGTGCTGGAGAAGAGTCTTGAACATGCCATCAACCTCCAAGTAAACAAATAGATCTATCTTTGAGAAGGTGAAACCAAATTTCTCCTTGGTGGCTAGGATTTTGAAGCTTCGTCTCACATACGTGGCCAGTAGGCACCAGTCCTTGGAGAAAGATCTCATGCTCAGAAGGTTGGAGGGACAGCATAGGAGAGGAAGACTCAAGATTAGATGTGTTGATACAGTGACTGAGGGAATGGGAATAGGTGTGTTGAAATCAGTGAGACTGAATCAGGACAAGTCAGGCTTCAAAGCTGTTGATTCACAGGCGACTTGGTGGCACATAACAGCAACAACAACAACAATGGCTCATTGGATGGCTTACATAATATTCTTGAGTGAACCCTTACTCACTGCAGTCTCCCAGCTGACAGCTCAGACAGCAAAGTTATAATTGAGTTGAGATTCCAGCTCTGTGACTTACTTGCACGATTCACTTAACCTTACTAAGGTGGTGGTTCTTTTTATGTGCCATCCTGTGGCATTACTAGTTTCTTATTGTCTAAAATGTGACTGGTGATAAGGCTTAATTTAAAAAAAAACTATTGCAAGGAGAAAATGACATAATATATGTACAATATTTATATTGAGCCTAAGAAAGAGTAATCTTCAATGAAATTATTTATTATCCATAACCACTACCCATCTTGTCATACTGCAGTAGTTCGCTGTGTGCTGCTGTGATGCTGAAAGCTATGCCATGAATAGCTTATATATCAACAGAATCATTCATGGTAGGCAGGTTTCAGTGGAGATTGTGATTAACAAAAATTTAGTGATCCCCTTTAGAAAATAGGCAATAAAAGCATTCTTGATTAGAACTAAATATTATCTGACAGGCTCACACATGCCAAAAATCATAAAGTTGGTGTCAAACTATCATTGTTGTGTTCCGCTGTACCCCAACTCAGAGCTGAACTCACAAGAGCAATATTACTGGTCAAGCTATTTCTTCCTACTCTCTTTTATTTGTAATACCACACTTAATGTCTAGATGAACATCATTTTCCCTCTTTTAGATTGTGTCCTGCTACTAAATATTCTAGAAAATAATTTGCTATCAGAAACAAAATAAATGAACATTTCTACAGCACCTGTCATATATGCCAGTTGCTGTCTAAAAGCTCATGCCAGTTTTCAATGCACTCTGTTTCACTGCTTTTGCCAGCTTTGGATACTATAATTTGAGTTTACTAGAAGTTCTATGTATTTTTATAAAATTTTTAAACACTACTAATTCAGGTTGCTATTTATTAGGTGCCATAGGCTTGGCTCTACCTCATACCTATTGAATGGCACACTGACCAGTCCTGTATCATCACATGTGTCCATGGTTACATGGTTACAGCCATTGGTCAATCCATCTGTTGAAGGTATTACTCTCTTTCACTAGCCCTCTACTTTTCTAATTTTGATGTCTTTCTCCAGGGACTAGCCCCTCATGACAACATGCCCAAAGTATATTGGTCAGAGTTTCTTACCATTCTTGTTTCTAAAGAGCCATACTGGTATATTTCTTTCAAGACATATTTATTGTTGTTTTGGAAGTCCATAGTCTGTTTAATAATAGTAATTATTATTATTATTACAAATTGCAATTCAAAGCCATCAATTCTTCAGTTTTTCCAAGTCATTGTTTGTATTTCATGTGCAAATGAATCAATCAGAAATACCATGGTTTAATTCAGGTGCACTTTGGTCTTTAAAGTAACATTTTTGCTTCTTAGCACTTTAAAGAGGTCCTTTCTTTTTAAAATTTTATTTCACATTTTTGTTTTGTTTTTGTTTCAGACATAGAAAAAATTTTCTTATGTTTAAAATTAAGACTCTTTTATCGATGTTAAACATTTTATACAGTTTTGTAATTTTCAGTGTAGTTTCTTAATCTACAGAAAATTATTTCAAAATCAGTATTTTCAGGCAGCATCTATGTTCTTTTCTTTGGCTTCTACTTCTTTAGGGAGCAATGGCTTGATCTTAAATAATAAAACTTCACTTGTTGAGCTATGAAGAAAAGCTCATACCACAAAGGGCCCTAAACTCAATGTTCTGTGCATATACACATCTTTGATTACAGTTTGCAGATTGGTAGTTATCTGATCACTTGGCATATCCAGTGTTGCTATTTTGGCCTTGAGAATGTCCTCTTTTTCTTCATCGACTTCAATTTCATGTCCATATTTAAATAATTCAAGCACTTTAGGGATGTCATGGCCTATAAATTTTTGAGTAAACTTTGGGAGTCTTTTATTTAGTTTTTTCTTTAGTGGATTAAGCTCAGGTATTATTTCTGGAACAGTTATTATAAAAGTCTGCATGAATTGCATCAGTAAAAATCCTATGAATCTGAAAAACAAGGAACTCATGCAATATTATTCAAAATGGGTGACCCTGGAAGACATTATGCTGAGTGAAATAATCTCAGTCACAAAAAGACAAATACTGCATAGTGCCACTGTTGTAGAATGGAACTGACATCAGGATTGAGGTGAGACGGAGGAAAAATTGGATAAATTATATACACTGCATTGAAACAGATGAGGGAGAGAACAGTTTAAAAGTGGTATATGATTGGGTACTATGGTCATGACAAGAGTCCAGAATGAAGGCTGCATAGTGGAGTGTACTCGGGGCAGAGATGGGGGTGTAGGGGGATTGTATACCAATGAAGGAATTTTTTCTTTTACTTTTCAAAGAGAAGAGTGTACTGGGGCGGGGGGCACTGAGCAGTAAGAAAAATGCAACAATGAATGAATGGAAATTCAAAATGTCTGTAAATGTTCATTAAAACTAATAATTTGTTTTAAAAAATCCTATGAATCAGATCTCCTGCAAAATCAGCTCCATTTTCTTCTGCAATTTTAGTCAGTGATGCATTCCCTGTGAAAACAGCAACTTTATTGATTTCTGAAGTGAATGGGTATGGAAGGCTAAGGAACACTGGCAAACAGCTAGTGACAAATCAAGATAAACACCTTGCTTTGGGTAAATGAAGTCCAGAATTTGACATTTCTTGAGTAGCTGAATAGCTTTTTCCACTTCATGTATTTGTTTTGGGTATAAGCATGCAAAATATGCACCGTCTTTAGGTCCTTCTTCCACGTAGCAATATGACTTTATTTTTTATATTCATCTTTTTTTTCTTCTGAAGTCCTCTCTCCAGGGCCTCTTTGTTGTTCTCTTTACAGCAGCAACATAATGTCTGTTTGGCACTTGAATATATACAGAACAAGGAGAAAGAGATTTTTGATAAGCTGTTTGGAAAGATTATGCCTCTGATGTTATAGCAAGACTCTACTTAAGCATCTTACAGCCACTGCCATGTTGATGACTCTGGATTGTGTTGTTCATATTTTATATTGTTGTGTATGCAAAAGTCATATGTGTTTGGTTTATATACATTGTGTTTTATATATTCCTCCATCCACAGATTTCACATTATCATTTCTATATATTGTGTTTTATAAAACTAATCACCAGTGACCTATGCCCATCATCACCCCATCTTTTCAGGTCTTCAGTGGATCTTTCCTAATTCCTTCATCCCCTCGCTCTGTTCACCAAACTCAGGAACCTTGAGATTTCTCCCTCGCCTTTCCTCAATCCTCCCCTCCCTGCTTTGAATTTTGGTACACATCTTCCTAGTAATCCCATTTTTACAAGAATGGTTTTATGCAGTATTGTCCTCATGAGACTGAGTTCACTCAGCATAATGCTCACCAGCCTCTCCCATGTTATATAGTATTTTTCAAAATCATTGCTCTTGAGTGCTACATAATATGCTATCATGTGAGCATGCCACAATATCTCAATCCATTCATTTGCTGGTGAACATTTGGACTGTTTCTATTTTCTTGCTCTTGTGAATAATGCTGCTATGAATAACAGTATACAAGTTTCCATTTCTGTCTTGGTTCTACTTTCTTCGGAGTATATTGCTACCAGTAGAACAGCTGGGTCATGTGGAATTTCTATGGTCAGCTTTTTGAGGAAATGCCAAACTACCTTCCAGAGTGATTATACCATTTTACAATCCCACCAACAGTGTTTAAGGGTTCTGACCCCTCCACGTCCTCTCCAACAGTTATTGCTTGCTATCCTGTAAACCTTTGCCACTGCTGCTTCTGGGGTCATATGGTATCTCATTGTGGTTTTGATTTGCATCTCTCTAATTTCCAGTGATTTTGTGCATCTCTTAATGTGTCCGTTGGCCATCTGAATAATTTCCTCTATGAGAAGTTTTTAAAAGGTTTTTAATAGCAAACTATTCTGATGTGATACATTATTTGATGTCTTGACTTCTTCCCTGGACATTGACTGCCGACCCAAGGAAAATGAAATCCTTCACAGCTTCAGTCTTATCTCAATCTTTCATGTTGTTGTTTATTGTTGTGACAATTTTTGTTTCATTGTATTGAGATATAATTAATATTGATTTCTATTAAATGTTTCAAATCCTTTGCACTTTCTGCAAACCAGGTGTGTCATCTGCACAAGTTAGTTTGTGAAGGGATCTTCCTCAAACCTTGATATCACATTCCGGTTCATTTAGTCTAATTTCTCTGATTATTTTCTCAGTATACATACAGATTGTGCATACAGTACATACGTACTGTAAAATGAAGCAACCCTGATGAATAACTTCTCCGACTTTAAAACATGCAGTATCCTCTTGTTCTGTTTGAACAACTACTTCTTGGACATATACAGAAGGCACATGAACACAGCTAACTGTTTATGGATTCTCATTCTTCTTGATGCTGGCATAAGTAAACTTTTCCTGTTACTCTCTGCTTTCAGCCAAGATCCATCTAACATTAGTGATGGTGTATCTCATTCCATGGCCTCCTCTGAATCTAGCTTAAATATCTGGCAGTTCCTTGTCACAAGCCTCCTGCCATTTTTAAATTGATCTTTATATTGTTTTACTTGCATGTCATGTTAATGATAATGTTTTCTAAATGTCATTTTCTGTAGGATTACCTTTTTTTTTTTCTGGAATGGGTGCAAGTTCAGGTCTCTTCCAGTTTTCTGAATCCCACATTTTCTTTGCATGGATGATTGAGCATACCTAGGACTATATATCTTTGTTGAAACACTTCAAATGGAATGCAGGCAATTGCTGGAGCTTTAATATCTTTTTTTTTTTTTTTGCCTTTGTTTTCAGTGCAGCTTGGACTCCTTCCTTCAGTACTGTTGGCTCCTTATCACAGTCTATCTCCTGAAATGTCAACCAATTTTTTTTTTGTACCATGACTCTGTATACACCCACCCAATCTTCTTTTGCTTTTTCCTGCATCATTCAACATTTTCCCCACACAATCCTTCAAAACCGAAACTTGAGGCTTAAATTTTTTTCTCCTGTTATTTTTCAGCTTGAAATAGTCCTTCCTTTTGGGTTTCTAATTCCAGGTCTTTTCCCATTTTATTATAATACTTTGTCTTCTCAAGTTCCCTTTGGAATTGTCTGTTTAGTTCTCTGAACATTTAATTTGCATGCAATCATTATCACTCATTGGTTTTGGTCTCATTGTGATTTTGAACTGGATGATTGGGTGCATCATGGTGTCTATGACAGAAAATTCAGAAAAAAATAGCACATTAGGAGGAGGCTTGTAAATTTAGATTTAGAGAAGCCCAACTTGTCTAAGTTTCTATTAATAGAAGGAGTTGGCTAGGAGAAAGTTGGACATAAATTTTAGAGCTCAAGGGCTAGGTCTCGGAGAAAATAGAAACTCCAAGGCTATAACTATTAGCAGTAGATAATGGCTGGTCATGGAGTCTAAATAAGGTTATCCAGAAAATATATTTAGATAGAAGTGAAGTAGACAATGGACTAAACCACTAGGTTCATATCAAACACCTTTAACAGTTTACAAAATTCATCTTCTAAAGATTACAAAAACTCATCTTCAAAACTGAAGGAATTCGGAGACTGGCCTCATAACCATGGTTATTTTAAGACAAAGTAGAAAGAGAAGAAGAAACTAGGATAAGGAGACTAGCTTTTTCAGCAATTATTCTGATTTTTATTTCCTTAAAACCATATCATATCTGTGTATTACTTGAAAAAATCTAAAATGAAATTTTAAATCTGTACAAGTGTTTCCTAAATCTCAAAGAGTGAGCATAAAAACTCACCCAGTAAACTTGTTTGGTGTGGATCCCAGCAAGGGATCAAAAACAACAATGGATCAAGTTCAATCAAACATAGTGGGGAGGGGGTCGGTGAGGAAAGCTAAAAAGATAGAGCCCCAAAGGTCCAGACAGTTCCACTCCAATTTATCTCCAAACTTAAAACAAATCCTGTATTCTGACGATGGAATGAGTTGACTCTGGTATTAAATCTTGAAACAATAGACAACATTGTGGCCAGATACACTATGGCATTTTTCATTTGTTTGTTTGTTTTGGGTTGTTGTTGTTTTCTTTTTTTCACTAACAGGCCAGTATCAGAAGTTGTTCTGCATGTAAGTCATATGACTGTTTTACTGAGGAGGCAGTGAGTTGAGAGAATAAGCTCCATTAGTGTAAGGTCAGTCCTGTGGCCATGACTTAGTTAAAGCATTTTCATTTCGTTTTCACAGCAATTATTCAAGGCAGCACGGTGGGTGCGTCCCTCTTCACTGAGAAGAGACCCAGAGGGTTTTGTTTTACTCCATTTCACACAGCCACTACTGAAAAGGCAAGGGTTTTAACCCAAATCTTACGACTTCCAATGCCCTTACTTTCATACATTATTTTATGATGTATTTCTAATAACTAACCTGTTTTTCCAGTTGCTGTTAAGTAGATTTGGATTCATGGAAACTCCATGAACAGGCTTCAGAACAGACCTTTTAGTGGTTCATTCGGGGATGTAGATTGCCAAGTCTTTCTTTCCAGATGCCTCTTGGTAGACTGAAATCACTCCCCACTGGTTTAGCAAGTGAGCATGTTAACCACCAAGGAGTACATGCATCTCTATCTCTCATATCATCCACACATACGCTAATTTTAGACTGGATTCACAAATCAGTCAAAAATACCATTAATTAATGAATAATTATTTTTGTAATTATAGCTGTTGTTGTTGTTATGTGCCGCAGATTTGCCTGTGACTAATAGTGACCCTATGTACAACAGCCCTAAAACCTGCTCTATCCTGTGTCACCACTCTTACTGTCTCTGACATATCTACCACCATTACCCGAGTCACTGAATCCATCTCACTGAGGTTCTTCCTCTCCTGCACTAACCCTCCATCCTCCCAAGCATGACATCCCTCTCTAAGGACTAGTCCCACCTTGCAGCATGTCCAAAGTATGTCAGTCAGACAAAGCTTCAGAATCCTTGCCTCAAAGGAGCAGCCTGGCTTCACTCTCTCTAGGATGAACCTGTTCGTTTTCTCAGAAGTCCATGGTATATTCAGTACTCTTCTCCAACACCATAGCTCAAAGGTATCAATTCTCCTTCTATCATCCCTAATCATTGTCCAGCTCTCTGATGCATAGCAAGTGATTGCAAAGACCATGGCCTGCATCCAGTGCACCTTAGTCTCAAGACTGACATCATTGCTCTTCAGTACTTTGGAGAGGTCTCTGACAACAGACTTTTCCAAATGTAGTAAGTCTTTTAATTCCCTGGTTGCTGGGACCAAGTGTGTTGATCTTGGAGTCAAGCAAACTAGAGCTATTAACAATCTCAATCTCTTCACCATCCATTGTGATGCTGCCACTCGACCCAGTTGTGGGAATCTTTGTTTTCTTGATATTGAGCATCAATCCATAACGAAAGCTGCAGTCCTTGACCTTCAGCAGCAAGTGCTTCAGGTTTTCAGTTTCAGCAAGTAGTGTTGTGCAATATGCATTATACAGATTGTTGATGAATCTTGCTCTAATCCTGATGCCACACTTCACATAAAGGCCAGCCTCCCAGATAATCTGTTCTGCATACAGATTGAAAAGGTGTAAAGATAGGATGCATCCCTGAACCAAAAAGTGTTTCCTGGCTATGTTCTAAGGACTGCCTCATGGTCCAAGCACAGATTTCACATAAACACAATCAAGTATTCTGGGATTCTCATTGTTCTCAGAGTCAGCTACAGTTTGTTGTGATCCACACAGTCAAATACCTTTGCATAGTCAAAGAAACACACATAGACATTTCTCTGGTACTCCCTGCTTTCAGCCAAGATCCATCTAACGTTAGCTACAATATATGTCCCTAGTACCACGACCCTTTCTAAACGCAGCCCACCTTCTGGCAGTTCTTTGTTAATGTGCTGTTCCAGTCATTTTTTTTTTATAATCTTCAGCAGACTCTTGCTTGCCTATGATATTAATGATATTTGATAATTTCCACATTCTGTGGGATCACCTTTTTTTGTAAAGGGAACAAATATAGATCTCTTCCAGTTAGTTGACCAGGTCTTGGTGAGCATATCTCAGGCAACATCGGTTTTTTAAAATATATTAATTGCTATACTGTCAATTCCTGGGGACTTGTTTTTTGACAGTTCTTTCGAAGCAGTTTAATTTCTTCATTCATCACCACAGGCTCTTGTTCATACATTGTTTCATGAAATTCTTCTGTGTTTACCAATTCTTTTTGGTACAACAACTCTGTATGCTCTTTCCATCTTCTTTTAATGCTTCCTGGATCATTTAATATTCTGCCCAAAGCATCCTTGCAACTCAAGGCTTGAATTTGTTCTTCAGTTCCTTGAGATTAAGAAATGTTGAGAGAAAAGGAGAAAAGTGCAACAATGAATGATAGAAATCCAAAATCTCTGTAAATGTTCATTAAAATTAATAAAATAAAAGAAAAAGAAAAGTTGAGCAAGTTCAGTCCTTTTGATTTTCCGACTCCAGCTCTTTGCACATTTCATTATAATACTTTACTTGTCTTCCCATGTTGCCATCTGAAATCTCCTGTTCAGCTCTTTAATATCTTGAATTCTTCCCTCTGCTTTGGCTTCTCAGCACTCTAGTGATTACACTAGAATCTTAATATTAATTCAGAGTCTCTTCTGACAGCCATTTTGATATTTTCTTCCTCCTCTGTTTTGTAATGTCCTTTTGCATTCTTCCTGGATAACATTCTTTATATCCTCCCATAACTCATCTGGTCTTCCCTTATTAGTGTCCAAGGTCTCAAACCTATTCTTGAGATGGTTTTGAAATTCAGGTGAGATAGACTCATATTTTGATTCCTGTGGAGTTGGTTTAATTTTCCTTAGCTTCAGCTTGAACTTGCATATGAGTAGTTGGTGGTCTGATCGAAAATCAGCACCTGGCCTAGTTTTCACAGCTGATATTGAGTTTCTTCAGCGGTTCTTTCCACAGATGTAATTGATCTTATTTCTGTGAATACCATCAGGTGAAATCCATGCGTATAACCTATGTTTATGTTTCTCATAAAATGGATTTGCAATGAATAAATCGTTGATTGTGC
>NW_006399843.1:5255939-5257568 GCF_000299155.1 Elephantulus edwardii
CAGCCTGGACTTCTGGTAGTTCTCTGTTGATGTGCTTTTCCAGTCATTTTTGGATAATCTTCAGTAAAATCTTGCTTGCATGTGAAATCAGTGAGATTGTTCTGTAGTTTCCACATTCTGTAGTCACCCGTTATTATTAATGCATCATGATTGCAGGTCCGATCGATCTCTGACTGCAAACTTTGGTAGAAATCTTCTATTTCATCTTCTTTGGCTCTGGTTGTTAGTGCAAATTGAAGGGACGGCAAAAACCCCATTTTTTTTTCTAAATCCCCATTAATGCTGGAAGCGGAAGCAGGCCATAAAAATTTTAGCTTAAGGCAAACACGAATGCCCTGGGTAAAGTCTTGTCTGTCCTTGCAAAGTAAAGAATTAACTAGTGTCTACGTGACACAGAAGGAGTAAAGACGGGCAAAGTAGCCAGCCCATCAAAAGCCAACCCACATGACTGATGCCCTGACCCACCAACCATGATTTCAATCCCCCTGCCCCGACAGAGTACCCCCAAAAAAGCTATAAAAGCATTTGGGAGGGGGGACTCGGGGCTTTTTCCCTCACTACCATCTATGGAGGGAGAAAGTCTCCACATGTGGAATTAATAAACACTCTTGAAATTTTCAAACATGTGATTGGATCTCCTTTGAGGGGCATTTCATGGGCAGAACACATATATCTGAATGATAGTGGTGTTCACTGGGCTTCCTTGTATGTGTATGGATATTATCTTCTCAATCACAATATTGTATTTCAAGACAGATCTAGACATTACATTTTTTAACTATGAAAACAACCCCATTTGTAATTATTATCATTTTAATTAATGATTAATAATTTTTTTTAATAATGCTCCATTTTTTGTTCTCTTTTGGTGCCTTGTTACTCAGTGTAGTCCTCAGACCAACATTATAGGCATTATCTGGAAGCTTGTTTAAAACAGAATCCCACTGAATCAACAAGTATTGTGTTATATCAGTATATCTTACAATACTCATTTAACAATCACTACTAAAAAAAAAATTCCGGAATCTCAGGCCCCAGCCAACATCTACTGAATGGTAATGTACACTAGAGCAAGATCTTCAGGTGATTCTTACATGCACTAAAATTAGAGAACAACCACTTGAGTGACTTTAAATGTGAAGAGTTATAATTTATGTAATGGCTATATCCAATTTTAAAATATAGTCATTAATTGATTCCAGCTTCTCAACATAATTATTTTAGGTCCCTGGAAAAGGATATCATACTTAGAAAAGTAGAGGGTCAGTAAAAAAGAGGAAGACCTTCGATGAAATACATAGAGTCAGTGATTGCAACAATGGACTTGAATGTAGCAGAAATCGTAAGGATGAAACAGGGTTGGGCAGGGGTTCATTATATTGTGCATAAGGTCACTATGAGGTGGATGGGACTGACTCAACAGCATCTAATAACAATAAAAACACAATTACTTCTATTTCTGAGTATTGTATTGTTGTTGTTAACTACTGTCCAGTTGTAGGTGATTCATAGTGACCCTATGAATGAAAGACCTGAACACTTTGTGATCTTTTCTCTAGGTTCATAGGGTTTCCAGAGGCAAGTTATTTCTCGAGGATACCACTCCTGCTTCCAAGCTTGTTTCAACTG
>NW_006399843.1:5258007-5266850 GCF_000299155.1 Elephantulus edwardii
GCTAGGCTGCCAGAGCTCTCTAATAATGGAATAAGTCAATTAATATAAAAAGCTAAGGAAAAGTTTACACAAAGACAGAATCAATCTGTGGGGGTTAAAAGGGATGGGAAGTGATGGGGGACATTAAAATTAATAAATAGGTAAATTGGGTGAAGGGAAAGCCAATATGCAAGAAAATTTTGGTTAGACATTGGAATGATTAATCAATTTTCGTTCATGTTAAACAAACTTTCTATAAATAATTTAATGAAAGCAGAATAGGATTTGTTAACTTTTACTCAAATTTAGAAAAATCTTACCAGGGTAGTTCTACAAATAAAGATTTTAAAAACTCTTAGGTAAATTTCATTTAGAGAATGATGTTAATTACAGAACAAAGTTCATGTCTTTTGTTCATAAGGTTGCTATGTATTCGGCTTGATGACACTTAACCACTGCTAAGTGAGACTAGTGTTTCTATATTCTGGAGGAACATTCTTGTACTTTGTACATAACTCCTTGTCAATTTGCTGTTCTGAGGTAATCTGGGTTTGCTGTGATGCTGAACTTGTACCATTGTGGTATCAAATGCCATAATGGTTTACCTGTGTGGACAGTGGTGGAGCTCCCAGTTGTAGGACAGGTTTGAAAGTAGGAGCAGCATCCACTTCCTAAACCACATGTCTGTCAAAACTCAATGAACTTGGAGAAAATTAAAGGCATTAGGTCTTTTGTTCATGGAGTCACTATGAGTTGTGCTCAACTCGACAGCAATAAAAAACAACAACAACAATGGCCTAGTGGGTAAGGAGTTGTGCTGCCAACCCAAAGGCAAGCGGTTCAAATTTACAAGCTGAGAAAATGCCATTTTCAGCCTCTGAAAACCTGTTAGAGCCATACAATTTATACCTCTGAAAACCTACAGGAGGGCCAGCTATGGGTCAGTTCTGACTTAACAGCACACGGCAACAACAGATCTCATTTTTCCTGTTAGGTTTCTGCCCACTTTTCGAACCTCTAGGAAGTGAAATCACCCAACTAAGACTTCAGAGGTAGAATCATCCCTACTTCCTCTATCAAAGTTTCAGTGATTCCAGCCCCCTCATCCCACCTACTGGGTGTAACTTGGTATCCACCTTGTAGAAAGGTGAACTGACTACTCTGTTTCAGAAGTAAGTATTCCTTGCCCAAATCTGCATGCTCCCCAACATTTCCCTAAATCCTTGACATAGATTGGTCAAGTTCTGGTCAATAGGAAACAGTTGATAGTGCTGTGTGCCACTTCCAGGCCTGGTCCCTACCCTGTCCCACACCAAATATCCGTCCCAAGAACCTGATTGTTGTTGTGTGTCATCGAGTTGGAATCGACCCATAGCTGACCCTCCAGTAGGTTTTCAGGAGCCATTAATTGCATAGGAGGAGATAGACCCTCCTTCTGTGGATAAACTGGTGGATTCTAACCATGTGCCCTTGGGATTGCCGCACAGCTTCTTACCACTAGACCACCAGAACCTGGAAATGGAAGGAGCATGTTTGTCCTGGAGTCACCACATGAAGAGTGGACCTGATCATTAGAATAGCAGAATCATCCAGCCTCTGTCTAGTGTGGTGAGTGGGAGTACGTGTGTGTGTGTGTGTGTGTGTGTGTGTGTGTGTGTGTGTGTTGTGTATTTGTTAATTATATGTCTACGTAAGTATTTGAATGTACTAGATAGATTCAGGTGTGTAGTAAAGCATATAAGGGTAAAACTATAAAAAAGTCTTAGTCATAACCAAAAACGTTTAGAGACCAAGACAATGGCTTAGGGTTTAGACTCATAATCTTAGAGCGCATCTAAGTTAAATGGCACCATATAGTCCACAAACAAAGTGTTCTACATACTGCTTTGATGAGTCTTACTTGGGTCTTAAAAGTTAATGAATGACCATCTAAGATGCTACTATTTGTCTCTCCCTGTCAGGAGCAAAGAAGAATGAAGAAAGTAAAAATGTAAGGAAAAAAATTAGTCCAAAGGACTAATAGGCTACGTAAACCACAGCCTCCATTAGCCTGAGACCAGAAGAACCAGATAGTGACTGGTTACCATTATGGACCTCTATGATCAAGGTCATAGTATAAGGTTCTAGAGAGAGAGTAGGAACAAAATTCATACAGAGAGAGAGAGAGAGAGAGAGAATGGTCTAGACTAGAGATTGGTGGAACCTTGAAGATTATGGCACTTAGACGCCTTTCAAATCTAGAACTGTGAGGATTGTACTCCTCTGAACAATTATACAAGAGCAAAAGGGAGCCATTTACTAAAAAATAAAGTTCAAAAGGCAGAAAAGAAGGATGAATGGAAATGGAAGCCACAGGGAAGATATTGGAAGAGTGTCATTATTAAATTATTGTTGTTGTTGTTGTTGTTAGATGCCATCAAGTTGAGTACAACTTATAGGGACCCTATGAATGACATTTCTGAGCCCTGTTCTATTCTGTGCCATCCTCACACTTTCTGCCACATTAGAGCTTATTGCAGCAGTCACCTTATTGTCAATTCACCTGCTCGAGGGTCTTCCTCTCCCTTGCCAACCTTCCAATTTTCCGAGTATCATGTCCCTCTCCAAGGAATACCCCCTCCTAGCAACATGCCTGAAGTATTTGAGCTGAAACCTCCTCATCTTTGCCTCCATAGAGCACTCTGGCTTCACACATCATATCTCTTTGTTCTTTGGAGAGTCTACAAGATATTCAGTACCCCAACATCACAAGCAAAGGCAGCAATTCTTCTTCTGTCATCCTTACTCATTGTCCAGCTTTCAGACACATTGCAAGTGATCGGAAAAACCTTGGCCTGAATCAGATGCCATTACATTAAGGAGATGGCTGTTAATGACAAGAAACAAGCTGTGTAAATGGCTGAATGGGAATTATTGTGCTCTGTAAACTTTTACCAAAGTAATAACAAAACATTTTTTTTAAACCAAGTAAATCCATCCTCCATTTTCTGCGTGAGGCAAAAAAAAGATATTGTTGAGCCATAGAAACCTGACGGTTGTTAGTTCCAGTGGCTACTTATCCATTTCAGTGGTAAGATAATCTTGACTAACACATGCTCCAATATGGAATGGAGCCCCCTGGACAAAGAATGAGTAGAAGTCACTGTTTGGATGTTACTCAGAGTTGCTCAGATGTATAAAATGAACTTCTGCAAGAAAAGAATTTCACTTTATGTAGTTTTTGTGCCTAAATTTTGTGCATAAACCTGCTTCATAAATGATAAAGTTCCATGTTAAAATTAAGAAAAAAATCATACCTCTTGAGATTGTTAAGAGGCAGGGAGTCCAAGTTAATGGTAGTGAAATAAAAGGGGTGGAAATAATGAGACTAGTACACAATGAGAAGTAGGTAACCATTGTCAATGAGCAGGCCTTGTGGATATTTTTCAAAGGATCTGTGTGTGTGGTTCTGTGTATTTTCACCAAAAGTAAAAATTTTTTTAAAAACTCACATTTCAGGCTAAATAATTGTCAATTTAAACCAAAAAGCATTTATTTGCAGAGCAGTGGAGGACTAGAAAGGAAATTAGCATCTCGATGCTTCCTAAAACAGTCAAAAATTCTTTTCCACATAAATACCAAATATATGTTTGTTGTTAGAATTAATGGTCCTATTTTACATAGTTATTGACTATAATTAGAGTAGGCTAGAAATCTTATCTCAAGTGGAATATAAAGTGAAAAGCAACTATTTCTTGAAACAGCATGGAACACATATAAACACTACTTATGAGAGCTGGGTATTAAACATTAGAAATCATAATTACATAAAAACAAATTTATTTCTAAGAAGGAAATGGAATAAACATGAGAAGTGCTGCAGCATATAGAAATAGAGCAAGTGTCTTTGTCCAAATCCATTGCTTGATTTTCATCAACACAGGCATTCTGTTTAAACAACCCTTTACCATCTTGGTAGGAGTTCAAATAATGAGTGGAAGAACAATGTTGCCTAGCTGTTTGTTTTCAAAGAAACTGATAAGTAAATTTTTTTCAAAGAAACTGGTAAGTAAATTTAAATGCAAATGAGTTTATCATCATCCAATTTGTTAACTTTTTAATATATCAGCAGACTCCATTCCAGTAGTTGAGGTAGTTGATTCTGACTCATGTTGATTCTATTGTATAAGAGTAAAAGTGGGTTTCAATGGCTAGTTTTTCAAAAGAAAATCACCAGGCCTTTATTGTATCTGGTAGAATCAAGACTCTCCAACCTTTCTTTTAGCAACCAAATATATTAACTGTTCTCACCACTCAAATACTCCAGGAACCCCATTGCGAAGGGTACTTTGGGGTTTTATGGTCATTGTTAAATGCTATGGCTTTAGCTCTGACTGACACAGTGTACAGCAGAATGAATGCCTATTGGCCCCTGTGTAGTCTCACCATCTCAATTGTGCTTAAGACCATTTTGCAGTCACTGTCTCTCCACCTCTTTGAGGGTCCTCCTCTTTTTCACTGACACTCTACTTTTCCTTCAGGGACAGGTTCCTCCCAATAACATGCCCAAAGTAAATGAGACAAAATCCCACCATCCTTTCATTGAAAGAGAATTCTGGCAATATACCGAAACAGACTTGCTTGTTCTTTTGGCAGTACATAGAATATTTTTTTTATTTTATTTTATTTTAGAATATTTAATATACTTTCCCAGAGTCACAATTCAAAGGCAGCAATTCTTCTTTCCTCTTCCTTAGTCATTGTCCAATTTCCATATGCATGTAAATGCATGTATATGTAAATACATGCAATTGAAAATACTAAGTCTTGGGTCAGGCACACCTTAATCTTTAAACTGACATCTTTGTTCTTGAACTCGATCCTAGGGCAGCAGATTTGACCAATCCGGTGTGTCATAGAATTTCAGAGGCCTTTGGAATTATTTTGTTTTGTTTTGTTTTGCTTTGCTTTGCTTTGCTTTGTTTTTTAACATTTTATTGAGATTTTAGTGAATGTGTACAAAGACAAGCTATATTTCCATTTGAAAGTCTCTACATAAATGTTTCAGTTAGTCACATTGATCACAATGTTGTCAACATTTTTAATTATGTTCTGTTTCCTCCCAGAAACTCTAGTTTTCTTCTCCTTTACCTTTTCATCTTTACTTTTGAGAATGCCTATTCTCATTCTGATGATTTTAAGTAGGGCAACACTCTTACAAGGAATATCCTTTATTTTGTATGCCAACTAGCTATTTCCTTAAAAGGTGATCTCAACGAATGGGCTCTGTTCTAGGTTTAAAGAATATCTCAAGGCGACAGTCTCAATGAGTCTTCTAGTGTTCCAATTTGTTAGGCCTTTCTTAATAAAAAACTTAAGCTCTGTTCCATATTTTTCTCCCATTGTATCTAAGGCCAAATGATGTGACCCTGGTCAGAATGATGTGTGATGGTAACAGGCATTATCTAGCCTTTCCAATGTCGGGCTCAGTGGGGTGGTGACTCTGGCTGACTTACTCCTTCTTTATACTTTTACTACAAATTCACGTACTGCCGTCACGTTAGTATCTGGAGCAATAGCAGTGGGACTGGAAAAAAGACAGGAGATGAAACAAATTGATTGATAAATTGAAATGATAGACCTGAAGTGATAATTAGATAGATGAAAAGAAGAAAGAGTACTGAAAACTTACACCTGGGAACTTACACCAGAAAAGACCACAGAGGCCAGGCAAATGTTGAAAGTTGCTGCTGGAGGCAGGATAAAGTGAATGATGAGATGCCAAGCACAGAAGTCTAAGGCATCAGAGACAAGATCCATCTTGAAAGGGAAGCTGTGCTTCCATAGCTTTAGAAGCAAGAATGCAAGCCACATGTTTGTAAAACAAAAAGTATCTGGGCCACCATTAGAGAGGCTTCTTGCAGGCAACCTTGGTGTCCAGGAAGGACACAGCAAGCAGCAGCTACAGACAAGGCTAATGTTGAATTCTGGCTCCATCCCTAAGAAGCTGTGTGACCTTGCACCATTTACTTAACCTCTCTAGACCTCAGTTTCCTCATCTATAAAACAAAATAAATGACAGATTAGGTTAGATGTTAAATTGTTGTTGTTATTGTTAAGTGCCATGAATCTATGGACAACTCATAGCATCCCTATGAACGAAAGACCTGAACACTCCAAGTTCATAGGGTTTCCAGAGGCAAGCTATTTTGGAAGTTGATGCCCCTCCTGCTTCCAAGCTTGTTTTAATTGGGAAGCTTCACCAAACACTGTCCACCATGGGTAACTGTTACCTCATTTGACACATCAGTGTCACAGGGTTCAGCATCACAGCAACCACAAGTTACCTCTGTACAGCAAATGGACAGACCAGTGCTATAGCACTTAGAAGAATGTTTGATGAAAACCAATTAAAAGTGGCCTGAGGGCCACAGACTAAAGTCACCCACCTTTGGTTTGGTAGCATCACTTTTTGTCCACTAGGCCACTGAGCTCTCTCGTCATTGTTAAATGTCGCTGAGTCGTAGACTACTAGGTTAGTTTATATTAACCAGAAGAAGTGATTATGTTTTCTTCATTCTTTGATACTTATTTCAAGTCCATCTAAGGATCAGTCATTGTTAGAATTATAGAGTAAATCATTTTTAACCTTCACTTCCTGAGTTCATCTATAATACAGGTACAATGCTTACATAATGAATCTTGAGTATTGTATACATGTCAAAATTGTGTATGCAGATTCTTGAACCTTCAATCCAAGAATTTCTGATCCAGACACCCTATATTTCCAGAAGAAAGCTGCTAGTCTCATATTATAAAGCTACAGGGAAGATCAAATATAACCACAGTTGCAAATACACATAGCACAGTCCTTGGCACATTACTCACTCATTCACTGCCATCAAATTGGGCCTAATTCATAACCAGTGCATAGCTGACCCACAAGCAGGTTTTCAGAGCTTGTAAATTGCACAAGAGGAGATTACCCATCTCTCCCTCAGAGCTGCTGGTGGATTTGTCTTTTGGTTAAGGAGCGCACTCCCCTTCCAACTGCACCACCAGAGCTCCCTGAGGCTATTCTATCTAAGGCCAGAATAGCCTGAATACAATTTCATCTGCTTTCAGAAGCTAAGCGGGGTGTGTCCTGGTAAATACCAGGATGGGAGACTGCTATAGAAATACCTTCACTTATCAATGTCAAAGAAAGTCAAACCCATTCTGTAGAGTCAGAATTGACTTACAGCTTACCCTCTGGTGGGTTTTGCAAGATTGTAAATTACACTTAGGAAATTGTCTATCTTTCTCCTGTGGTGCCACTGGTGGATTTGAGCCACCAAGGAGACACCACCATTGGGTTAGTAATATAGCTCCCTACCGACTAGGCCACCAGAGCTCTCCCTGGCATATAACACATGCTTAGTGACACCGGTTGTGAGTGAAGAAATCAGAGGTAGGATGGGTAGTGCGAATGGGTTGAGGTAGAAATGGGTAGTAAGGATTAGGCTAGGCAGAGTAGAGTAAGACAAGTAGGGATAGGATTGGATAATAGAGGTGGGGCAGAATAGGGTGGATGATGGTGACAGATGGTGAGCAGTGCTGGTGGAGGTGGTGTGTAATGATAGTGCAGGGAGTTCCTTGAAGGTCCCTGATTTAACAAGAAGAGTTAGATTTTTTTTTTCCCTGCTAGAACATGAGGTGGCTGTGAGTAGGATGTTCCCCATAGGAACAGATGTTCATCCCTGTTTCCATTAGAGAGTTTTTCTTAGATTCCACTCTAGGAGAGGCAGCCCTTTGGAGATCAAATGTTCCTCTCCTCAAAGGTAAGAAACAGAATCAAAATCACAAATCCCTAACTTGCTAACTAGCCAAATTGTACTGAATCATAATTAGAAATACACTCTATGATCCACTTAGTTTACAATACTATGCATCTGATCCATGGACAAAATTATTTCACAGTAACTATATGGATTCAAGTTTGAGAAATTCTTTCACAAAATTGAAATAATCCATGTACAAAGCTTGCCTACTAACTTCTGCCCTAGGATCTAAAATTAATTTCAGCCCTCAAGACCCCCTGACTTTCCACTTTGGGCCCCTTTTTGAAAGTCTGCCACAGTGATGCTCAGTAGGTAGAATAAGATCAATTTTGAAAAGTCAGTAGGTTACTCAGTAGCCTTTATAAGAGAGTCTGGGTGTTAAGGAGTTGTCCTGCCCTCCCAAAGACAAATGGTTTGAATCCACCAGCTGCTCCTTTGTAGAAAGATGGGAAATCTCCTCCCATGCAATTTATAGCCTCTGAAAACCACTAAAGGATCAGTTAGTTATAAGTTGGTTCTGGCTAAACATATGTATATATGAACAAAAGCTCTGAGCCCTGTCCTAGTCTCACTTTCTGACACACTAGAGCCCATTGTGGCAGTCATCATGTCAATTCACCTGGTTGAGGGTCTTCCTCTCCTTCACTGACCCTCCACTCTTCCCAGCATCATGTCCCTTTCCATGTCCTCCTAGCATCAAGCCCAAAATTTGTGAGGCAAAACCTCATCATTCTTGAAATGGATGGTAGTTATGAGTGGAATGTGCTATCCTGGTGAAGTTAATTATTCCTATCTTTAAATTTCTTATATGTAAAATGAAAATAGTAATTTTACCTAAATCCTTGGGTTTTGATAATAATTGAAGATATATAACATTTTTTTATATCTACAATATCACCTAGTAGCAAGGACATGTGCTGCAATCTCAAAGGCACACAGTTCCAGCCCACTAGCTGCTCTGCAGGAGAAGGATGGGAAATCTCCTCCTGTGTGATTAACGGCCTCTGAAAACTCACCAGAGGGTCAACTGTGGGTTGGTTCTGACTCTACGGTACACAACAACAA
>NW_006399843.1:5270881-5301843 GCF_000299155.1 Elephantulus edwardii
GAGGACCTGATGTGGGCCACCTTGGCCAAGTGTCCTTCAGAGCCACACTTAAAGCAAGTGAGTGGGAGCTTCCTCTCTACTCCCTTTTTGGTTAACAGTCAAACACTTCACCATTGTGGCACTAAGGTTCCTTCCTTCCAAGTTATCATCAGTAAAAAAAGTAGCAAACTCCAAGGTCTTAAAGAATAGAATGTTGGAAGGAAGCAATACCAATCCTCATCCTAAAAATCTTTATCTTTTTCCTCCTCTCTGAACCCAACCAAATGTCATTCTGACACTCTCCTAAAGCCATTCTCTACTGAAGAGCTGGAGCTACCAGTAGTGCCCTTTAACTCTCTAGCTCTGTTTCCTCAGGGAAAAGGAAAGGAAGGGGGGGAAAAACAAAAAAGAGTAGTATGGTGGAATGTTGGGGAGGAAGGGAGAGCCTCTGGCTAGGATAGACGCCCAAGCTCCAGATAAGTGCAAGCCTCCCAATGGCCTTTAATATGGGGTAGAGAAAGCTCCCCTGTGTTTGGCTGTACTGGCTTGAGAAAGCTCACCACCTGGGAAGATGGCTGCCTTGTCTGTTGAGCTGAGAGTGGTCCCTGGAGGCTGAGTTTCTCCTAACAAACCCACATGTCCCATGTCTGTAAGCACATCATATACGATCTTCCTGTTTACATGTTCATACATAAGTGTACCGCAGATCCTAATAAAATTGAGCTAGATTGACTGTCTTATCCTCTCCCAGAGTGGTGTATCTCCATCACGCTTACCCCCATCAGGGTGTCACTGTCAAGTTGCCCGTGAACTGATAGCAACAGAGTAGATATTTTGACCTTGGATCCTTCTGGTATTCTAATCATAGAGCTGAAGTTGTTTGGTCTGGAAACCACCATTTCTGTTGCAAGACCTCTGTCCAGTCCTCACTTGTCTATTCAGGGAATATTTCATCTTCTTCACCTTCTCAGTTGCAGTCTTGTTGTTAGATGCCATCAAATTGGCTATGACTCATAGTGACCGTACAAACAACAGATCCGAATCCTTTCCTATCCTGTGCTAACCTCACAATCTCCAACACCCTCAGGCCCATTGCTGCAGTCACTGTATCAATCCACCTGTTTAAAGGTCTTCCTCTCCTTCACCATCCCTCCACCTTCCCAAGCATGATGTCCCTCTCCAAGGAATAACCTCTCCCAATGAGAAGCATACCATGCCCAAAGTATGCGAACCGAAGCTTCTTTGTCTAGTTTGCCCTATTTTCCTGCCTCACAAGCATTCTCTCAAGGCTGATCTTGCTCATTTTCTAGATTAAGTCTTTGTTATCCTCTAACACATCTCTGCCTTTAGGGAAAAGCTCTCCACTCTCATTCCCAGGCTCAGGGCACTTCTGTCTCCCTTGAAGAGGACAGAACAGTATTTTCTACTCATTTATTCACCAATAATTAACCTCATTATTATTTAACTGAAATGCATTTAATATTTCAGCATTCATAGCAAAAAAAAAAACAAACCCACAAAGATATGGCACCAAATAATAACATTTGGAATTCAGCACATCCCATCACCAGCCAAAAAGTGAAAATAAGGGGAAAGAACTTGCTGGAGGGTTTCTCTGCCTCCCCCATTAGAGCTGACAGATGATCCCCTATCAAAAAATAAAAATTAAAAAAAACATCAGGCACACTTAATAAAAATGTGCATGTCCAACCACAGAGACAGTGGTGAGGAGCAAACCGACAATCATTATTACTACCGTTTATGTTTTATATTCAAAGCCACGGCTTGTGTGCATCAGAGCCAACACCATAATAGTCAATATCATAATAAAAATCCCACTTGCCTCATTTGAAAAGAGAGGCAGAAATACCATTATATGCTCAGGGGAATTTTTTCAACAGACAAAGCCCAAATATTGGACTATTCTATTCAGATGCAGCATGGTGCCTGTGGGGATCAGAATGCAAAACAAAGCCAGGGGTCGGCTTCCTGAAGAACAGCCCAGAGAGTGGGGTGGGGAGAGGGCATCACTGTGGGCTACAGAGGATGAGTTGCTTCCGGTGCCTGCCACCTTATTGGAACTCCCTTCCTGCCCTCTCTCATGGACTGCCTTTGAAACTTCCTCTCTGGCCTCTGTGTTGGCTTTCTCCCAGAGTGTCAGCAGTGTTCTTTTATTTCCCATGGGTGCCTGTGGGAGCAGCAGCCTCACCCCTGACTCACCACCATCCGGCAGGACTAGGAGCTACAGATGACAGGGTACTTAGGGGAGCTGTGAGGGCCACTCTCCCCCCAAGAGCTTATTGCAGGACTCAGGAGGTTTCAACAACTGCTAGAAAGCAGGGAAACATCAAATAGAGGGGGAAAGAAGTTGCTCTGTTTCATGTCTGCCCTGGGGACTCTCTGCAAGCCATCCAATAGTCTAAAGGCTAGAAGCAGTGCTCTCCCCAGGGGTACTTTGCTTTCACAAGCCCAGAGACCAAATAAAAACATTTGATTCCAGAGCTTCTAAGAACCCCTGAAGAGCCTGGAGTTCCTTCAACCCAGGCTCTGGGGTGAGGAAGAACTGCAGGAGGTCTGAGGCTGAGGTTGTTAGTGATGGGGGAGTCAGCTCTGATTCTCATGGCGACCCCACACATCTTAATGTACAACATAAGGAGTGCTATTTAGTCCCGACCCATCCCATGACCACTGCTGTGTTGAGTCCATTGTCCTTGCTATTATGTCAATTCATCCCCCTGAGGGTTTCCTCAGTCTTCACTGCTTTAGCAAGCACTCTAGCAACTGGTCCATCCTAATGACATGTCCAAAGTGAGTCAAAACCTTGGGCAATTTTTTGTGATTCTTATGATGATTCTCACTGGCTAATTTTCAGAAGCACATCACCCCTTCTTTTCTTCCTAGTCTGTCTTAGTCTAGAAGAGCCTCTGAAACCTGTCAACTATGGGTGACCCTGGTGCTACCTAAAGTATTGGAGACATATCCTTCAGCATCATACTTGCTACCCATCACCATCGAGTTGATTCTGACTCAGACGAGCATCCCTCAGGTTTCTGGAAATCATAATGGGGAAGATTGTGCCTCTTTCTCCTGGGGAACTACTGGTGGATTTGAAGCACAAGAGGCAAATGACCTTTAGGTTAGCAGCATAAACAAACAGCTCGGTCACCTGAGCTCCCTTCCAGCATCATAGCAACATGCAAGTCACCAGAGACTGATAGACAGGAGCGAAGGCAGAGGAAAGGGGGATGAAACCTAAGGGCTTGGATATACAAGAAGTTAGCAGTTGCCACCTTCCAGGTCTCTCAAAAGCCCAGACAGCTTCAAACAGGACAGGTTTGCAGACATTCATTTAGCATTGTTATTGCAGGGCAACAGCAGTAATAAGAGAAAACATTGTCTGCCCCATTAGAATTCTTTAAATTTATGTGTTGTTGTGTTTTTTTGGGTGGTTTGGTTTTTTTGTTTGTTTGTTTGTTTGTTTTTGGTGTATACCATTAAACTGGATCTGACTAGTACAGGTGGAGATTGCCCCTCTTTTTTCCAGCAGAGCATCTGGTGGATTTGAACATATCTCTGGGATTGCAGTGCAGTTTCTTGCCACTAGGCCACTAGAGCTTGCCTAGAATTCTTTTAGTGGGAAGATAGACAGCAGACTTATGATTATAAAACACCTGGTATGTTTTCTCTAAAATATGCACATTGAGGGTTTGAAGAGGGAGGAAGATTTAGTGCCCCAGGCAAGAAAGGATTCCTGGTGGAAGTCATGTCTAAACTGAGAACTAGAGAAGAGAAGGAAATGGCCACAGGAAAGGAGAGGAATATTTTCCCAAGGGCCTGAGAGCAAAAAGAAAGAGTTGTCTTATTCTGTGGGTGCAGGAGCCAGTGCCTGCCATCTGTCTGAAAAGCAATGATGTCGATGCAAAGAGTAAGGTGTGTTTATTTCCAACTATAGTTTTTCCAAAATCATTTGCTTTGCATCTGAGAGCTGGAGAATAAATAAGGATGATAGAAGAATCAATGCCTTTGAGCTGTGATGTTGAAGAAGAATACTGAATATCCCAGGTACTATAAAAAGAACAAGCAGATATGTCTTAGAGAAAGTGCAACCAGAGTGCTCCTTGGTGGCAAGGATGTCAAAGCTTCATCTCACATACTTTGGACATGTTGTTGAGAGAGGGTATTTCATGGAAAGGGACATCATACTTGGAAAGGTAGATGGTAAGCAAAAGAGAAGAAAAACCTCAATGAGAAGAATTGACACAGTGACTGAAGCAATGGAGTCAAGTGTGTCAGATAATGAGGATGGGACAAGATAGAACAGGGTTCAGATCTGTTGTTCATAGTGTGTCTCTGAGTCATAGTCGATTCAACAACAATTAACAACAAGATCAACTCAGGATAGAGGAAGGGTTCAATTTCTTGTTCACAGAGTTGCCTTGAGCCATTATCGACTCACAAGTACCTAACAACAACAACAATGATATTCAAAGACATTTCCTTGGAAGTATTATGCTGTTTGAAGTCAGACATTAAAGAAGTTTAAATACGGTCTGATTTGTATAAAGTATTAAAAATAGACAAATGCAGAGAGACTTAAGTTTATTATGGTACCAGCAGCAGGTGAGAGGAGAACACAAGGAGGTATTGCTTACAGGGTTCGGAGTACCTGCTGAAGGTCATGAAAATATTGGAGATGAATAGTTCTGATTGCACAGAATGGGAATTTAAATCATGTCACTGAATGACACACATAAAAAAGGTGGAAACAGCAAATGTTTAATTATATGCATTTCAACACAATACCATTTGTTTTAAGTTCTATTTAGTTGGAATGGAGAATAAGAAGAGGGCTGGTGAGTCTTGAGTCTGTCAAAGGAAGTGCCAACTGCCTGGTGAATAGAAGCATTTTAAGACTTTTTGACATTCTTCTGAAGGTACTTGAATAGTCATCAGTGGAAGAAGAGAAAGAAAACATAGAGTGAATGTTATGATAAGAAAGGCAATTGATGATGATTTCTCTTAGAAGCACCAGCACCTTGAACTTGGGACTTTTCTTGTCTTTGCCACATTTAAAATAATGTCTTGGTAACTGGCAAAATAGAAAATGTAAACAGAACAAAACAGAAGGTAGCAGAGAGAGGCTTTTGGTATTCCTCAATGTTGTTATAGAAAGCCTGGGTGGTGGGACCAGAGCACTGAATCAGGCTGGATGGTATAATAGCGCCCCAATGGCAGAGGAAGGATCCCCGGGGGGGCTTCCTTCTCTGTAGCCCCCATGCTAAACCTGGGCTACACTTTCCCTCATTTTTCTGCCAACTAAACCCCAGCAGATAAGGAAAGCCAAGGCTGTGATTACAGAAGATAACATGAGTCTAATTATTTACATGACATTTCCAATAAGTTGGTGGTGTTGACAGAACCTTTTCAAAATAATAATTTTAAAAATTATTTTTAAAATGATTGTTTCAACAACATGAGGCTCTCTCCACATCACGATGCCCCATGCCCAGAGATGAACCTGCACGTCTCACCCCCACAGGCTCTCAGTCGTTTCAAAGTCCTCAGTTCGCACCCAGAGTGAGGCTAGTGGTTTGCTCTAGAAGGTTCCCAGGGAACAGCCTGATGTGAATACAATCAGATGTCTTTCCCACAGGACTAGGACTCCTGCTGCTGCCCGACTTTGCTCACCTGGGAAGGTTAGATTCTGGTGTCTGAGCCCAGAAGGGTTTGTAGCCTGGGGCTGAGGGTGTGAGTGGAAGTAACCAGTAACCAGGAACCAGCTCCAGGCCAGGCCCGAGTAAGTGCCTTCTGGGAAACCTACAGTGGTCTAGACCTTTCCTGTGATGCTCCTTCTCTCAATGAAAGAGTGGGAAGTAGAGCTTTGGGATGACTGGGCCTGAAGGAGAGATGGAAAGATTTACGATACAGCGGTGAGTGCAGAGTAAAGGAGGGTTCATATAATTCTTCACATAAAGACAAGCCAAATGATCCTCACCTCAGGTGAGAGTCATTGGAAGCTCAGTGGTAAAAACCGTGTCGCCTGTAGAGAGACCCAAGTCTGCAAGTGCACCTCATTCATTTACATCCGCCAACTGTCAGCAGAGGCGAGCATGTTGCTGTCATGACGAACAGGTTTTAAAGGAGCTTCCAGACCAAGCAGGGGGAGGAAGAAAGTTCAAGCTGTTTACTTCTGAAAATCAGGTGATGAGAAGACAAGGGCAGGACTAGACAACATTTCACCCCATTGGGCTGGTGGTTGCTGTCACTCAACCAACAAGAACAACATGTTTTTAAGCTGATTGGTGTCTTTACACTTGTAGGTAAAAGCATCCTAAGCTAGAAGCCGTGGTCAGCTTGGAAACAGGGCACAAAGTGGCAACAAATGAGGCCCAGTAGAGGCACGCCTGCTCATAGACTGGGTCGTTCAGGAAAGAGTGACAAGCATAGCCCCTACATACTAATCACCTGTCTGGTTCTTTGCCTTTCTGCTTCCAAAACTCTCAAACCATCAGTGACCCTCCTTTCAAAACTCTCAAACCATTGGTAACCTTCATTTCACACACTTTTCTATGGTTCTTTCTTAAGAGTGAAGATCCTCTGCTAAGTAAACTTGTCATTGTATCTTATCAGACCTAACTGGGTCACAGACATTTCTGAGCTAATGATATGTGTGATTCGCATTGGCCTGAATTGCTGAACCCAAGGGAACGGGACTTTTCTTGGGCTCATCAGGCTCAATCTTGGAGCTGAAAATGAAGACAGCTTTGCCTTAAGCACATGGCTGTGCGTAGACAAGGTGTGGGTCCCAAAACAAAATACGGCAATTACCCAGTGAAAGGGAAATGAATTGCCAGAGGCAACTATGTTGTCTGTTGAATTCATCTGCTTTACCAACTTCTGTATATAATTCGTTTTCCCCTTCAGACCTAAACAGAGGAGAGGATCTTTTTAATGTGTCAATATGAATATTAATGTCCAATTAGAGTTTCATACTGTATGTTTATTGCCCTTGTAAAGTTTTTTAAAATATTTTAAGCAGCTATTATTACAAACAAATCTAGAAATATCAGTGGCTTAACAGACCAAAAAGGAGCCCTGGTGGCCTAGTGGTAAGAAGCTGCACTGCAATCCCAAAGGCATGCAGTTCACAGCTGGTCCCCAGGAGAAGGATGGGCAACCTCCTCCTGTGCTATTTACTGCCTCTGAAAATGGCAAGAACACCAGCTATGTGTTAGTTCAGGCTCCACGGCACACAACAACAACAGATTAGTTTCTTGTTGATGCAAATAAGAAGAGGATGATTGTGAATGAGTGCTCTACTCTAGAGTGAATGGGGGTCCCTGCCTTTTTTAGTAGTGTCTTCAAAGTGCATCCTAGACATCGGCACACAACCAGAGAAGGAAGGGAAGAAGTCGAGGGAAGTTATATGGGTCAAGGCTGGAAGAGGGGTACCTTAGCTCTGCTCAGAAATGTGTGACATGTATTTGCAGGGAAGGCTACGAATGGTACTCTGTGTGCCTTGGAGAAAGGAAAAATTGGCATGTAAGCAGTGGGCCATCTATCTACCGTGGCTTCTTGAATACCTTTCCTACTGCCACCTGCCTCACCCTTCCTGTCCCTTGTAATTCCTTCCTGCTCATGAGAATTTCCAAAGTGGGGTAGGGGAAGAGAGGAGAAGATGGAATGCTAAGGAATAAAATTTAGTCCATGAAGCAAAGAGGAAAAGAAGCCTGAGAGAAGACCAAGAGAGAAAATACCAAAACAAAGAGATTGAAGCTAAAAAACTCAAAGGAAGTGGGAATTCCAAGCTAGGGAACAAGAATACATAATCCAATTTCCTATCTAATCAGATCGTGCTGAGAATGGAATGAGCTGGTATGGAGGAAGAGTTTTCAAAGTGGCAAACGGCTGAACCAGTCAGTGGAGGAGAGCTCTTGCCTCAGTCAGGGGCCCAGCCTGCAGCATTCAGTCTCAATAAACACTAGATCTCACCTTCCTCCACTCACAGCAGATGGAGTTCCAAGTAAAGTTGGGCAATGACTGTCCAGTGTGTGCAGAAATGCCCTAATTCAGACCCTCAGGCAGAATTTCCAAAACGGAGAGATGTTCCTACACCCCTAACAGGTCGTTAGGGATGAATTATCACCAAGATTTAATTCCTCTGGGTCCTGTAGGTATAAGCCCACCCAGACTGCACTAGACTGCACTGCTCTTGTGCTTCAAGAGAAAATATAATAAATAGAAGAAATCATTTGTACGAGGGGCTAGGGTAGGAGGGAAGGAGGAGAGTTTCAAGAGCTTTTCTAAATTTAATTATATGTCATTTTCTAATTGTATTTCATAATTGTGTAATTATCTCCAAGTATTTTTCTTTAAGTAATAGAACTCATAATTACATACTAATTGAAATGGGTAATCTCGTCACTAGGATATGTAAATATGTAATAGTGTGAAGATAAGTTAATTAACATTCCAAGCATGACTCTGCCATAAAACCTGGCAACATCTTGTATCCCAGGATTCTCTGCTCCAATAGGCATAGAAATCCCACCTGGGCAAGGAGATAAGGTCCAAGTCTTGGAAACATATAATGAGGCAGTGTGTTTTCCAGCAAACACAAGCCATCAGACAGAAAGAGAATCTGCAAGTACAATTTCCACATCCCTCTCCACACACAGTCCTAACCAGAATATCTCATAAGAATGTCCTACTTTGACATTCCTCTAGTCAGAAAGGAAGCTTCTGAGGAGTTACCGAATACTGAAGATGGGGTATCTGATAACTTTGTCCACCCCACCTTGAGGTAAGCAGGGAGTGCTGACTCCAGACCTAATAAATGCATAAGAAGAAATAAAGATGGTACTTCCCAAACCCAAAATATCTGTTGAGCCTAGAGTCAAGCACAGATCGATATCTGAGGTTTTCTTCACATGTAGCAGCATGTTTTAAGAAGACCCTCTGATCAGGATCACTTTGAAAGAGACTTAGCCACCCAGACTGCTCCAAGGTGGACACTGAGGACCAACCTCAACCACAGCTACCTTCCCTAAAACTCAATGGCCTGGACATGAGCAAACCTGCCCAAACTGAGATGGTCCCATGGCCTGCCCTAGAGAGTGATAGATGTCCTTATGGAGCAAACCCAAGACGCTAAAGACACTCAGATTAGAAGGTACCTTTATCCAGACATGGGCAAGGGGAGTAGGGTATGTGCTGGAAGAGGTATTTTGGAGGAAATGACATCTCGACTCAAGCCTGAAAGGATGAATGGAAGATAGTCATGATACTGAAGTCAAAGTAGAATAGAATGTGTGACAGAGGGAACATGTGTCACTGCTGGGAGATAGAAGTGTGACATGGTCAATAGAGTGTAGACCATGAAGTAGAACATGTTGACCATAAAGTAGAAAGTCATAAGAAATAAGGCTAAGGAGTACATGAGGCTTAGATTGAAAGGACTTACAACCTTCATCAGGGCTTTCCTGAGGAAGATTTCTTTTACTAATTTAGAAAAAAATATAAATGGATAGGTGGGTAGAAAAGTAGACAGTTTAATGGACTCATGGTTTGATGGTGAGTGAGAAGATCCTAGATATCATATCTGGACCTGAGGAAGGACTATCTATAAGCTGGGCTTTTCCAGGACTATGGTACTTAGTTGATTTCCAATATCTCAGTCCCAGAAGGACTAGGCAGATAGTCTCAGAAGCTGAACTTTGTGAAGAAGAATGTGGTGTCAGGATTGGAGGGAGACTCATCAACAACTTGCATTACGCATAGGCATGACATGACCTTGCTTGCTGAAAATGAGAAGAACATGAAGCACTTGCACAAGATAAAAAAACTACAGTCTTCAATACAGATTATGTCTCAACATCACTAAGATAAAAATCTTCACTACTGGGCCAATTGAAAGCATTATGGTAAGTGGAGAAAAGACTAAAATTACAAATAATTTCATCTTACTTGGATACACTATTAGTACCCTTGGTACTAGCAGTCAAGAAATCAGAAGACGTATTACATTGGAAAGTCTTCTGTCAAGAATATTTCTTAAATGTTAAGGAGCAACAAAGTCAGTTTAAAGACTACAGTTTACCTGGTTCAAGTAATTGTCTTTTTAATCACTTGCTACGTATCTGAAAGTTGGACAATGAATAAAGATGATAGAAGAAGAATCAATGTCTTTGAGTTATGGTGTTGGAGAACACCAAACATTCCATGGATTGCCAAAAGAACAAATACATATGTCTTACTTAGAGAAAGAGCAATTAGAGTACTCCTTGGAGGCAAGGATGGTGAAGCTTCATCTTATGTATTTTGGGCATATTGCTAAGAGAGGGTCATTCCTGGGAAAGGAACATGATGCTTGAAAAGTTGGAAAGCCAACGATAAAGATAAGCCTCTCAATGAGATAGAGGGACTGCAGCAATGGACTCAAATGTGTTGGAGTTGATGAGCATGGTACAAGATAGGACAGGTTCAGATCTACTCTGCATAGTGTAACTATGAGTCATATTTGACTCATCGCCACCCAACACTAACAACAGTCCCAGAAAAGAGAGCTCTTGGTGAAACAATCCATAGGGAGTTGCAATGCTAACTCAAAGACAGTGCCTCTCGTAAAATTTACAGCCTCTAAAAACTCATTAGAGGGTCAGCCATGAGTCGGTTCTATTCGAAGGCAATGATTGAATTTGATTCCCAGAAGGTTAAAGTTTGAAAGGCAGAAAGTATAACCCATAACTTAGTGCTCTTTTTGTTCTGTGTTAATTACTATTGAAAACTTCCCCTTTGTTGTCTGTCCAACACTTAATGAGCAACTGCTTTGAATGGGCCCACACACACTCCAAATACTTCCTACCACACAATGTAGCAAAAAACTTTTCATTCCAAATGCCCAAGGAAGGACTTCCAAGCTGACAAACTCACAGAGGATGTCCAAAGATTGAATGTGCAATTTTATTTTCTCCCCGTCATCATATGAAATACTGGGATTTTAAGCACCCTCTTTTGAGAAGCAGTTTGTAGCTCTCAGAAAGAAATCTCAGGGATGCATAGATCTACAACCCAGATATGGCGAGAAGACCATATCTGGAGTGCAAGGCTTGAACCTTGGAGCAGGAATACTGAAGAGTGACTTGAGTGACAGAGAGGAGGAGGAGGGCGGCTCCCTGCAGGGAACCCAGTGGAACCCCTTGCTGACAGCTTGACTGTGGGAGGAAATGGGATGGGAGAGTGTCATGTCAGAAATTAGAAGGAACGTAAGAGGAGTCCCTGCTTGAGTGTATTTTAGGCATCTTTTCTTTTTTCCCCTGTATACCAGCAGATGCACTTTGAGTTATGATTTGACCCAAGTTCCCAGATACCAGCAATCTGTTAAAAGATCTCCTCCAATCATTTATACTGGAAAGAACTTATTACAAGTAGCTTGTGGTTTTGTTTGGGTGTTGAGGTTTTTTTCCCTGAGATGCATTTGTATTAAAGTGAAAAATTTGACCAACATGAACCCAGAAATTTCCATGCAGAAACTGGAACAGCCTCAGACGGGACTGCTACCTAGATAGGTAAAGATGGAGACAAAAGGGCTTCCAAGCAGCTCCTACAGGGATAATGGACATTCTCTCTGACACTTTTTTGGGTACTTTCTGCAGTCTCTGAAATCACAAATGCCAGCCCCTGGCCAGAAAGTTTACATCCAATCCCATTTGTTCAGAAAGGTAACAGTGGCCTCAGTTTAGATGTTTTCTTTCTGAGATTCCCTATAATCAACTGCCTCTGAGGCACATACAATAGGGTTTGCATTAGTAACAATACAGCAGTGCATTAAGTTGCATTACATTTTGAAAACCATTATCTAACTTAGAAGTCTTTCCTATCAGGTGCAGAAGATGAGGTTGGACAGCTGAGTCACTACATAGGGCTCTTAGTAGAAATCTGTGGGTGAGCAGGAACAGAGCAGGGCAGAGAGTCTCTCCAAGAATAGAAGAAGTGGATCTGATGTCTTTGAGGCATAGCTTGAGGGCTGAGATCCTATTGCCCCAGTGTGGTTCTTATCTTCCCAGGAACTATCTCTGCTAAGGGTTACAAAGGAGTCCCCAGGCTGTGCAAACAATTAATGTGCCCAGGTACAAACTGAAAAGTTAAAGGTTGGATTTTACTCAGAAGCACCTCAGAAGAAAGGTCTGGTGATCTACTTCCCAAAACCCAGCTGTAGAAAACCCTGTGAAGCAAAGTTCCACACTGACCCACACAGAGTCTCCCTAAATCAGAATCCGAATCCATTTGATGGCAACCAATTTTGCTTCTGTTTTGCTTATATTTCCCTTCATTTGTTATTGTTGTTTCAATGCAAAATACATTATTGAACCCATCTTTCTCAGTCTCTCCCCAACCCCAAGGTCGATCCTGTTTTACAACAGTGGCACCATGCAGTATTTGTCTTTTTTTATTTTTATTTTTAATTTTTTTTTCACAGAGGTTTTGGATTTCCATTCCTTCATTGCCGCAATTTTCTCCCTGCCCACCCCTCCCCACCAGCTCGCTTCCCTCTCTGAAGAGAGAAAAAAAGAAAAAAAATCTTTCATTAGTATACAATTCCCACATCCCTTCCCCCCACCCCCCACCCCGAGTACACTTCTCTATGCAACCTTAATTCTGGATTCCTGTGCTAACCATAATACTCAATCATATATCACTTCTAATCTGTTCTTTCCCTCATCTGTTTCAATACAATATACATAATTTATCCAGTTTTTTCTGTCATACCCCCACCCTGATATCAGATCCATTCTACAACAGTGACACCATGCAGTATTTATCCCTTTGTGACTGAGATATTTCACTCAGCATAATGTCCTCCAGGGTCACCCACTTTGCATAATATTGCATGAGTTCCTTGGTTTTCAATGCTGCGTAGTATTCCATTGTGTGGATATACCACAGCTTATCTATCCATTTGCTTGTTGATGGGCCCTTAGGCTGCTTCCAACACTTTGCTATTGTAAAAAAAGCTGCAATAAACATGGGTGTGCATATATCTGCTTGGATGGCAGACATGGTCTCTCTGGGGTATATTCCCAGTAATGGGATTGCTGGGTCAAATGGTATCTCTATTTGCAATTTTTTGAGAAAGTGCCACACCACCTTCCACAATGGTTGCACCATCTTACATTCCCACCAACAGTGAATAAGAGTTCCAGTTTCTCCACATCCTCGCCAGCATTAGAAGTTAGCTTTTTTTAAAAGCCATTTCAGTTAGCCCACTCTGGTCCCAAGGTACCTTAACAGCACACATGGTCTTGCAGATTAGGATGGTCTTGCAAATCATAAACAGCTGTGGGACTAGGATAAGAGAAAGAGTACTTCCCACATTAAGCAGCAAGACTTGAGGCAAGCAAGTCTTGTGGCAGCAAAACTTGAGGGAGATTGGAGCAAGACCCTGGACATGGTGGTGTAGAGACTTTAGCATTGCAGTGGAGAAACTGTGACAAGGTGTGACCTGCGGCTTCCTGCATTTGTGCTTGCCACAGTTAAAGGTTTTTGTTGTTCTTGCTGATGCTTGAAGGAGAAGCTGACATATAACTGCTTTGATTTGGACTTGACTGCTGAAATGAAAACAGAGCCTGGACTAATTGAGAAATTGTGCCTTGAAACTTGAGCTAAAATCTGGACTTGTATTGGCTGGTATTCTTTGTCTCCCCCATTCTCCAGCTTGTTTCCCTAAAAAAACCTCATTCTAAGTACCACAACTGAATCTATGAGTCAACAACAAATAAATGAACCTCGTGGGGCTCTACAGGCACCATGGTCCTGGGCTAAGGGCTCATTATCTTCTTTCTACTTTGGGATGATAAGGGGCTGGGTAATTATCACTCCCTCTGGCCCTTTCAGAGAGATGCTCACAGTCCTGTGTCTCCATGTTCTGTTTTCCCCTCTTTAGATATAAGTTGTACCTTAAAATAAAAACTTGGCAATCTGCTTTATACAGTCATAACTTTGACAGCCCTATATGGTCCAGGTCTACTCTTCAAATAATGAATTTGCAATGAGCTGGAATTTACTCAATGGTCATTAATTTAATTTTTGCATTTCCTATTCTAGGATACAATAGAAAGAGCCCCTCGGGGAAAGTTCTACAAAATAAGTATATCAGAATTTAATATCTTAAGATAAGTTATTCCAAGTTGATAGTAAAGAGGGAAAGAACAATATAATTCGAAAGAAACATGTTAACACAGTTATCTGAACAGAGAGAGCTTGGTGTCTTCAGAGGATTCCAAGGTTTTCTATGCCTGGGTCAGTGTTTGCATGAGGAGCATTGAGAAAGATGAGGCTGGAAGATTAAGTGTGGACCAGGTCACAAGGCTCTTGCATGCCATGGAGAGAATCTTGTGAATTTTTCCGTAGATGATGAGGATTATTGAAAGAGTTTCATTTTGAGAGCAACATGTATTGTAATTTTAAATATATTGTCCTTACTGTTATATGGAGTATAGATGATATAAGGAAGAAATTGGAGGTAGTGAAATTATCGAGGGAAATATTGCAAATACACCCACTTCTCTACACAGTGAGGTTCCAACGACCTTGTTGTTAGACAAAAATTAACTTCACTTAAAAAATGAAAGATGACATCAGATCACAAAATAGAGTTTGATTATATCATTACATAACTGCCAAACTGCATTCATTACTTTACCATTGAACCGTAGAAAATCATGGCATAGCTATGATACACAACCTTAATTATCACAGCCAACATTATTTTTGACTCACATTTCCCTGTTCATTACTGTGATATGTGTGTTGTTAATGTGCAAAACAGGTGGACGATGGGTTCTTGTAACTATTGTAAGTGGGAAATGTTGGGTAACTAGATAGTTGGTAAGTGAAGAGAAAGAGTCATTCAAGCAAGAGGTGGTGAAGACCCAAATTGAAGCAATTGCAATAAGATAGAGAAAGGGGGCAAATGTGCTATTAAAATCACCCCCAGGGACATTTAGATAATGAGCACAGCAGTGTGACCAGTGGATGGTGATACCATTCAATAGGGTAGAAATAGGTTTGTTTGTTGTTAATGTTACGTACTGCAACCCATAGCGACTCTATGTATAGCAGCTCTGAACCCTGCCCTGTCCTGAGCCAATCTTACTAATTCTGACACAACAACCCCCATTGCCCCAGTTATAGTATCAATCCATCTCATCCAGGGTCTTCCTCTCCTGCACTGTTTGTCCCTCCACCCTTCTGAGCATAATGACTTTCTCCAAGGACCAGTCTCTCTGAGACACATGCCCAAAGTATGTGAAACGGAGCTTTAAAACCCTAGCCTCCAATGAGAAACTTGGTTTCACCCTCTCCAAGACAGACCTATTTGTTTTCTTGGTGGTCTATGGTATGATCAAGACTCTTCTCCAACATCACAATTTGAAGGCATCTATTCTTCTTCTGTCATCCTTAGTCATTGTTCAGCTTTCTGATGCATACCAAGTAATTGTGAAGGCCATGGCCTGGATTAGATGCACCTTAGTCTCTAGACTGACATTGTTGTTTTTCAGCATTCTGAAGAGGTCCCTGACAGCTGATTTTCCCGATGTAATTCATCTTTTGATTTCCTGACTGCCAGTACAAAGAGTATTGATTGTGGAGCTAAGCAAGCTGTAATTGTTAACAACCTCAATCTCTTCTCCATCTATTATGGTGCTGCCAATTGGCCCAGTGGTGAGAATCTTTGTCTTCTTGATGTTGAGCTTCAATCCATATTGAAGACTACAGTCCTTGACCTTCTTCAGCAAGCACTTCAGAACTTCTTTAGTTTCACCAAGCAAGGTTGTGTCATCTGCATAATGCAGGTTGTTGATGAGTCTTCCTCCAACCCTGATGCCACATTCCTCCTCATAAAGGCCTACGTCCCAAATGATCTGTTCTGCGTATCGAAAAAATAAGGAGACATGCATCTATCTCTGATGCATTCCTTTGCTGATTTTGAACCATGCAGTGTTTCCCTTCTCTGTTCTGAGGACTCCTTCCTGGTCCCAGTATAAGTTTCACATAAGCACAATCAAGTGTTCTGAGATTCCCATTTTCCTCAAGGTTAGTCACAATTTGTTGTGATCTGATCCACACAGTCAAATACCTTTGCATAGTCAATGAAACACAGATAGATATTCCTCTGGTACTCTGCTTCCTGCCAAGATCCATTCTAACATTAAAAATAATGTCTCTAATGCCTCAACCTCTTCTAAACCCAGTTTGTATTTCTGGTAATTCTCTGTTTATGTACTTTTCCAGTTGTTTCTGAATAATTTTTAGCAGGACTTTGCTACTGTGTGATATTATTGATATTGTTTGATAATTTCCACACTCTGTTGGGTCACCTTTTTGGTTTTTGAATGGAAATAAATATTGATCTCTTCCAGTCAATTGGTCAGATAGTTTTTCCAAATTCCTTGACACAATTTGGTAAGCACATCCAAGGAAGCATCTTCTTGTTGAAATAGGTTTGGCAGTGGTAGGAGTAAGTTTTTAGATTTTAACACACTGAGTTTGATCTATCTGTGAGGTGTTCAAGTAGATAGAAAATCTCTCTCATTGCTATTGGGTCAGACCAATTCATAATTGACCCTCCTGTGCGTTGCCCATCTCTTTTCTATATAGTCACTGACAGATTTGAACTGCCTATCTTTTAGGTTGATAGTGCAATTCCATAGCCACCAGAACTCCCAGATATAAAATAGGGGGTTGGAAATATATGACTAAAACTCAAGAGAACAGCTTAGGCAAGAATCATCAGTTGATAATGTTTGTTAATCAATGCCATGGGAATGGATATGATTACCTGGATAGAAAATGTGGATTGAGAAAAGGTCAAGGACAATGATCTGAGAGAAGACCAGAATTTTGAGAGAAACTATTGTGAAAATGCCTAAAAATGGGATGAAAATGAGACCAAAAAAGTAAGAGAAATATGAAAAACCCTTTGGAAGATGTGAGAATATTTCAAGTTATGGATAATAAATAGTATAACAGATTAGAGAATTCTTTTGAGATATTTGGCAACATAAAGGATTTAAGTATTACCAAGGTCTTAGTTCTGGAAAAGGAGGGAATGATATCAAAGTTAGAGACTTAAGAATTAGAGTTGCTAAGGAGAAAGGACATTTCCTTTTTCAAGTATGCAAAGAAGGAAGAAAATGGGAAGTGCTACCACATCTAAATGCCCTTCTAGCAGCCCAAGCTACATCTTCTGTTATTTTTTTCCTACATATAGGGGATAGGTAGAATGAAGATTAGAGATCTATGAAGCAGGTGGAAAGGGAGAATTTAAAAAGAATTTCAAAGATTCAAGAGAAAGACTAGGGAGGTGCATTTGTGACTGTGGTTGTACCATTTTAGAGAACTCCCAGTTGGCTATGGAAAGAAGGAACCCTGGTGATGCAGCAGGGAAAGTTCAGGCTACTAACCAAGAGGTCAACAGTTCTAATCCACCAGCCACTAAGGGAGAAAGAGGAACAGCCTGCTCCTGTTAATGGTGTGGAAACTTGATGAAGCAGTCCTACTCTGTCCTGTACTGTTGCCATGAGTCAGAATTGGCTTGAGGGAAAGGAATAAACCATGAGTAGAGTCATAGATTAAGATCTTGAAAATAGGTATAAGGTTGAAAGGGAAGGTGAATGGCAAGTGATAAATCTAGTGGGATAAGGGAAGCAGAGAACAAATTTCTGGAGTTAGGTCCTAACGGAGACATTCCAGTTGATGACAAAGTGCAAGAATTGTCTAACAGGGTGGATGAAAATATTGAATACAGGAAATAAGAATTTCCTAGACCATGCACTAACCACTCTACATGTTGTTATTGTTGTCAGAACCAACCCATAGCTGACCCTCCAAGGGAGTTTCAGGAGCAATTAATCACATGGGAGGAGCTTGTCCATCTTCCTCCTGTGGAACAGCTGGTGGATTTGAACCCCGTGCCTTTGAGGTTTCAGAGCAGCTTCTTCCACTAGGCCTCTAGAGCTCACTACCACTATGCATACTGTCTACTCAAAAAGACAGAGAGAAACTGGAGAAAACACGTGCATATGCAAACCAAGCATAGCTAAATTCCTGTGAGTGCCTGATTAGCAGGCCAGCCATAGTGGTGTATATGGAGCAGATGCCAACTCAGACGAGCATGCCAGAATAAATGAACTGAAACAAAATGTGTATAAATTACTAGATCCTCTGTCAATGTTCACCCAAACCCTAACTTGAAAAGTCATCAATTAGAAAAAAAATCAGTGAACAATATTTGGTAATGCAAAGTTGTTGTTGTTGTTGTTGTTGTTGTTGTTGTTGTTGTTATGTGCCGTCGAGTTGCTTGCGACTCATAGCGACCCTATGTATAACTGCCCTAAACCCTGCTCTATCCTGTGCCAATTGCACTGCCTCTGACACACCCATCCCAATTACCCCAGTCCACCTCACAGAGGGTCTTTCCCATCTGCACCATCCCTCCACCCTCCCAAGCTTGATGTCCCTCTCCAAGGCTGGCTCCTCCTTACAACATGTCCAAAGTATGTCAGACAAAGCCCCAAAATCCTTGCCTCCAAGGAGCAGCCCGATTTAATCCTCTCCAGGATGAATCTGTTTGTTTTCTTAGAGAATGAAGGAAATATATTCCACAAAATAGCCTGAGAGCTAGCTCAATTGTTACTAAAGACTTCTAACTAATCTTCTTGTCCCAAGAAGCTAAATATGGATTTAAAAACACATAAATTCCAGCTATTCTGCTTCCAGGAGCCCTCAGAGGTACAGTTAAAACCCTCAGCTGCCAGCTAAAGCGTTGGAAGTTCAAGTCCAACTAAACCTCAGAAGAAAGATCCTCAAGTCTATTTCCAAAACATCAGCTGTTGAAATCTTGTGGATGGGGTCACCAGAAGTCAGAACAGACTCAAGAGAATTTTTCCTTTTTTTAAAATTCTGCTTAGAAGTTGGTGACATTGGACAAGTCACAATTCTTTTGAACTTTCTTGTTTGTAAAGTAAGGAGATATATATATATATATATTTTTAGTTGACACAATTTTTTTTAAATGAGAAAACTATTTCAGGAGCTCTGGTGGAGTTTCACTGCTGACTCAAAGGCTGTGTATGTCCAGCAATCAGGTTCCTTCAGTGGATCCAGGGAAGAAATCTGGGCAGTCTCCCCCCATTGTGATTTACAGCCTTGGAAACTGATGGAAGGTTACCCTGAATGTGAATCAACTAGACCCCAGTAAGTGTTCTTGTTTTTTCTTGTGAAATTGGAACCAACTCTTAGCTGACCCTCCAGAAGCTTTTCAGAGGCAGTAAATCACACAAGAGGAAACTGACCATCCTTCTCCCACAGAACAGCTGGGAGATTCAAACCACATACCTTTGCATTGGTAGCAATTCCTTGGTGGTCTAGTGCTAAGAATCTGAGCTGAAATCTCCAAGGCACCCAGTACCAGCATCCAAGTACCAGCTGCTCCATGGTAGAAGAATGGGCATCCTCCTCCCCTGCGATATATTGTATCCAAAAACCCACTGGAGGGTCAGCTGTAAGTGAACTCTGGCTCAATGGCACACACCCACCAATGACAAATCACCTGACCTCCCAAACTGAGTAAACAGCACAGGCCAAGGACTCACAGACTAAGCCTACATATTACAATCACCTGAATGGGTTTGAGAATTCCTGACTTATATGAAGTCAGCATGAAAGACACTCTCTCTGCACCCATTCACCTCTACTGCAGAAGCTGGCCAGCCAGCGGGCTAGGTGGGACATGCTGTATGAGTCATTTCCCTGGCACATGTAAGCAAGAGGATAAATAGAGGACAATTGGCATTCTTTCCTCAAAATCTTCAGTGACTCCCCAGTGCCCACTAAATAAAGCCCAACTTCCCTAGCCAAACATCAAGCTCCCTCATAATCTCCACCAACTTCCCAGCCTCTTCTTCCAGTCACTGCTCACACATGTCTACCTGAAATGGGAGTCACTCAGTACCACTTGTTTTCTAGCCCATTGCTTCTGCTCAAGTCATTTGTTTGTCACAACACTCTCCCAGCCTTACCTCTACCTTGGGAGATTTTCCTTAGCCTTGATTCAAGGTCTGTCTGAAATGACACACCCACAATGATTACCTCCAACCAAGAGAAATCCTTCTTTCTCCCTGTTTTCTGCACAATGTTTGCACTGATACTAGCCCTCACCACACTCCGTCTCCCATCTGTCACTCACCCTCACTTGCCCTATGGTAAGGTTATTTGTGTCCATGCATTACCTCCTCTTAATTACACTGAAATTTCCTTGAGGATAGAAAACATATCTTATGTCTTTTCATTCTCCAGTGCTCATTTCTTTCTCTGATTCATACATTCTTCTTGCTTCTCTAAATTCCAGCTCTAATTCTAACTCTGGTTTTCTCCAAATAGCTAATTCAGTATACAGCTACCACAACTATTTGCATAAGGCTGAAATGTATATCCAGGTTTCTCCCACTATCTCTCCCACTAGATTGAACTGTGTTCTACAAAAAATATGTGTCAGCTTTCACCATCACAAGAACATGGAAACAGCCCCAAAGTTCAACCACAATCAAATGGATTGAGAAATTATGCTACATTCACATGATGGAATACTATGCAGCGTGCAGTATCAATGATTTTGAAAATCACTACCTAACTTGGGAGGGACTGGAGAGCATTATGCTAAGTGAATTAATTCAATCCCATAAGGACAAATACTGTAAAAGATGACTATTGTGGAAATAGAAAGATAACTAGTAAAATGTATATGAGGAACGGGGGTGGGGAGGAGGAACAGAGGGGTGAGGATGGGCAGGGGATAATCATAGGGTTGCACAATTTGATGGGTAGAGGGAGGGAAGGGTAAAGGAAACAGGAAAATTCAGTATGATCAATGTATATGAAACAGTGCATATGAACTTTGTAAGTAAACCAGTGTAAAATAAAAATTTTCTTTAAGAAAAATTTATTAACTTGACTGAGACATGATTCTCAGTGGTTTGGCAGTTATAGAATTATGTGATCATTCCTGTGAGGTGATTAGGGCTAATACAGTATACTCACTATATGTCGGCAAAGACAAGAGCCCTGGGATGTGCCCTGCATCAACCTTTATCTTAAAAGAGATAAAAGGAAAGAGAAGCAAGCCAAAAGACTTCAGTGCTACTAAGAAAGAAAAGCTGGAAGAAGGGTGTACCTTTTTGAGTCGAGGTCCCCATTCTGAGAACATCCTAGACCAGGAGAAGACTGATGCCAAGACATATGGAACTCTCCAAGGGACTATGGGCTTCCAGATCATGAAAGAAAGTAAAGACTTTCCCCGGGAGTTGAAAAAGCCTCCCTGGGAGGCCCTGAATTCAAACTTCTAGTCTCTAAAACTCTTAGAGGCTATATTTCTGTTTGTGAAAACCTTCTACTTGTAACATTTCTGGTTTAGTGCAGAAAAAAAGACCCACTTCAAACTCATTGCCATCTAGTCAGAACCGATTCATCATTGAATTTCCAGTGGGTTTTCAGAGACTGTGTGTCCTATGAAACAATTTCCCATCTTGCTCCCACAGAGTGGCTGGTGGATTAGAACTTTGGGTTAGCAGTTCAACTTTTTATCCACTAAGCTATCAGGCCTCCCTAGAGGACTAAATACTCACCTCCACTTCAGAGGAAGGATAATGTTATAGTTTGGAGGGGACTCCACAATTTGTCTTCCTCGACAGAGGCCCTGAAACTATCTCAAAAGCTGTTTGATGTTGAGAACATTATTTCATCTCTTTAAGCCTATTTTTCGTGGTACTGATCACAGAAAATGAGTTCATATTTCATGTTTTTAACACAGTGCTAAATATATTGATTAAATCCTGGATACGCTGTAGTTATTACTACTATGCAAGGACTACACCTTGAGTTGGGTTTCTCTGGAGTCTACACAATGCCTGAAATCTAGTGAGTGGTAGCGTATGCTTATTGACTGCATGAAGGAATACTAGTGGGCGTTAAGTGTTCAGGGAATATTTGTAGCATGATTGATTGGTTAGTTGACTGGATTGGCAAGTGGTCAAATGGGAGGTACTCTAAATACTGATTGGTCTCCTAAACGAGTAAGTATATGTTGGCTGATTAGTTCCCGGCTTCAAATGAATGAGTAGAAATAAATGAATAATAAGTATGTATTAAGAAGTTTGGCTGGTTGCATGGTTGAATTAGCAAGCAGATTTTCCACAAATAGCAGATGTTCCATAAATACTGGCTCATTCGAGGAATGAAGCAACATCTCCAAAATGTAACAATAGCATGGATCAAAGCCAGAGCATTAGTGGGGAGATGCCAGAGCCTTACAGACTGTCCACTTGTCTTTGCCATCTTCCCATCCCATATTTGCTCCTCCAGATGGCCTGGTGCTGCATGAGTGCTGAAGAGACCTGGTAATGAAGTAGAAATGGGATGGAGATAGGATAGCTCTCACTCTTCTTCCCTCCTTCAACCAATGATCTTCCTAAGCAGGTCCCTGGGGACCCCCGTCAGGCTCCACCCTGCTGCCCCCTCCAGAATGGAAGCCTTCACTCAGTGCACTGTGTTCCACCTCTATGTCAGGGACCAGAAAGCCTGTTTTGTGACTCTCACATCTTTGGCCCCATTCCCTGGCCCTGCTTCCCCCCTCAAGCAGCCCTCATAACTCACATCTCTAGTTAATGAATTATTTTGCAACATGTCTAGAGATGCATGAACTAGAAATTTTACACATGTTGAAGGATTTTGCCATTTCTATTAAATATGCCATTCATTTGATGGGTAATTAAATGTGCAATAATGGGCTCTAATTTCCATCTTAAATGACTTCCTAGGAGCAGCAGAAAGGGAGATGCAGGGTGTAATTTTCCAGAAAAGCTTTTTTTTTTAACCTAAAGCTTTTGAACAAGTAGAGTAAGAGAGAATTGAGTAGAATAAAGGTGATTTTGCTACTGCTTCACATATGAGTCAGCCTACAATTATTACCTTCTCCCCAGGGTCCAAGGAAGGGTGTGTGCAACATCACTGTTAGCCCGTTGGTGCCCAGGTGGCCCCCAGAGATGGGGGACATGAGAATAACAGCAATAGGCAGGAGTGGTGGTGTGGGAGGGAGTCCTCTCTTCAGCCTCTGGCACCAAGTTGAGGATGATAATCCTTTCTCCTCCTCTTCCTCCCAGCCCCCCACACTGTATATACTGTATAGAGTTCACATCCACAGATACACAGGCACACACACACACACACACACACACACACACACAAATGTACCACTTTCTCACTCCAGAGCACCTGCCTGAACCAGCTGCAGGAGGCAGGTGGGCAGCAGGAAGAGAGACTGGGTGCCACACCACACACACAACAAGAGCTGTGTGGACTTTGAAAGCAGATAGATGTGGGCTCCTATTCAAGCTCTACCACCTACTGAGAAAATGCAGAGAGAGTAATTTTTAGTCTTTCTGGGTCACAGTTTTCTCATCTTTATGACTTTTTTAGAAAAAATTATTTTTTTAATTTAGTTTGGTTATTTTTCATTTCCATGAACATCTACAGAGATTTTGGAATTCCATTCATTCATTGTTGCACCCTTCTCCCCGCACAAACCCCTCCCCCTCCCCCCCTTTGCTCCTCTCCTTGAAAAGCAAAAGGAAAACTCCCTCATTGGTACACAATCCCAACCCCACCCCCTACCCCCAAATATAATCCACTCTACAACCCTCATTGCGTACTCCTACGATAAAAATAATGCCCTAAAATATAATACTTTTAGACTATTCTCTCCCCCATAGACTTCAATGCCGTAAACATATTTCATCCAGTTTTTCTCAGTCTTACCCCCACCCCAATGCCAGCCTCATTCTACAACAGTGGCACCATATAGCATTTGTCCCTTTGTGACTGAGATACCTCACTCAGCATAATGTCCTCCAGGATCACCCATTTTGAATAATATTGCATGAGTTCCTTGTTTTTCAATGCAGCATAGTATTCCATTGTGCGAATATACCACAGCTTCTCTACCCATTCGTTTGTTGATGGGCATTTAGGTTGTTTCCAACTCCTTGCTATTGTAAACAAAGCTGCGATAAACATGGGTATACATATATCTACTTGGATGTCATTTATGGTCTCTTTAGGGTATATTCCCAGTAGTGGAATTGCTGGGTCAAATGGTATCTTTATTTGCAACTTTTTGAGAAAGCGCCACAATGCAACTTTTTGATAATAAGCAAAGAATTACTTTTTTGTAATAAGCAAAGAATAAAGAAAGAAAACCAGTTTCCCATAAGTCTATTCTAACTCATGACAATACGATGTGCATCAGAAAAGAGTTGTGCTCCACAGGGTTTGTAGTGACGGTGACCTTTTGGAAGGAGATTGCCAGACCTTCCTTCTAAGGTACCTCCGAATAGATTTTAACCGCTTTTGGGATTGTTGCTGTTTATAGGTGCCATTGCCTCAAGTATGACTCATAACAACCCTAAGAACAATAGATCTGAAACCTGTCCTAACCTGTGCCATCCTCATAATCTCTGACATTCTTGGATTTATTGCTACAGACATTGTGTCAGCTCATCTCATTGGAGGTCTTCTCTCTTCTACCTTCCCTCCATCTTTCCAAACATGATGTTCCTTCCCAAGGAACATCCTCTCCTAGCACCAAGTCAAAAGCAAGAGCTTCAAAGACAGAGTTTCATTATTTTTGTCTCCAAGGAGCATTCTGGCCTCACCTTTTTCAAGACAAATTCACTTGCTCTTTTGAAAGCCATGGGATACTCAGTGCCCTTTTGCTTTTTCTTGTTTTATGCCGTCAAGTTTCCTGTGACTCAAACCACTCTATGTACAACAGCCATAAACCCTGCTCTATCTTGTGCTAGTCTTATTTTCTCTGACACACCTAACCCCATTACCCCAGTCACTGAATTAAATCATCTCATTGAGGGTCTTCCTCTCCTGTGCTGTCCCTCCACCCTCCCAAGCACGACATCCCTCTCCAAGGACTGGTCCCTCCTTGCAACATGCCCGAAGTATGTCAGATGAAGCTTTAAAATCCTAGCCTCCAAGGAGCACCCAGGTTTCACCCTCTCCAGGACAAACTTGTTTGGTCTCCTAGCAGTCCATGGTATATTCAATACTCTTCTCCAGCACCACAGCTCAAAGGCCTCAATTCTCCTTCTCTCATCCCTAGTCATTGTCCAGCTTTCTGATACATAGCAAGAAATTGCAAAGCCTATGGCCTGGATCCGGTGCACTTTAGTCTCCAGACTGACATGCCCTTCAGTATTTTGGAGAGATCTCTGACAGAAGACTTTCCCAATGCAATTAGTTTTTTAATTTCCTGACTGCTGGTACCAAGAATGTTGATTGTGTAGTCAAGCAGACTGAAGCTGTTAACAATCTCAGTCTCTTCACCATCTATCATGATGCTGCCAATATGCCCTCTTGGTCAGTCACAATTTATTTGCACATAACTAACAATTTACACCACCCAGGGCTCTAAGCAAAGCATCACTCACTCACTCACTCACTCACTCACTCACTCACTCATTGCCGCTGAATCTGAAGTGATCCATAGCTGACTCTCCATCCTACTGCTGAGGCTGTAAGTCACACAGAATACGATCACCCATCTTCCTCCCTTGGAATCACTAATGGGTGTAAACTGCCAAGGGGCACAGACTTTGGGTGAGAGGTGCACCTCCCTACAAACTACACTGCTGGAGCAACACTCTGATAGAACCGTCACTCACCATAAGCTGTCAATGGCTGTGATTCCTTCCTGGCCTTCTCCCCTAGTGTTGGCACTGAGGGACTTTCTGCTTCACCCTCCCACGCTCTGCCTCATCTGAGGGATTGTGAAATTCTGAGGCCTCAAGAGGAATCATTAACCTTCTGAAGTATGTCCCAATTCCTCTCACCTCTACAGCAGGGCAGACAAGCTGGCACACTCCTTTCCACCTCCTCCTCCTCTACTCTGTGTAGGATGCTCTGGTCATTCCCACTTCCAAGGAAAGAGACTTTCAGTCTTTTTGGAGACAAGACTGTGATTTGCAAGAGGATGAACAGATCCTAAGGGAAAGGACTTGATCTGGTCCTGATGCAAGCATACAGGTAGCATCACCTGCAAGTGGTGATAGAAAAGGCTTTATGCCATTCTGTGGCATGGTCTAAGTTCATAAACTTCCAGTTTACACTCAGAGAATGTTCATGGGATAAAAACCAGGGATCCTTAAGCAGGGGTCACCTTTCAATAGCTGAGACCATGGAGGACACAACGGAAGGGCTATCACGGCCACCAGTGTCCTCAGTTGACAATTCCTCAAAGGAAGCCTCTGACTCATATGATTGAGCATGGCCTCTGAGCTATGAGCGTGGGTGCTGAGAGGATGCTGAGGCAGCGATCAGTCTGCCTGCCTGCTTCACTGGCTGTGCTCCATGTTGGACATCTGGAAGGAAGATAAGTAAATCACTCTGAGGATACACGTCGGAATATCTTGAGATGAGGCCAAGAAATGGACTGCCTAATAGCTAAGCTGGAAGTAGGCCTGAGGTGGAGGTGCAGTGAAGACAAATGGGAAAAAAATTACCCAATTGACTCAAAGCAGAGATTCCACTTACATTAAAATATAGATATGGATGAGTGTGTTCTAGGAGTGGGGTGGGATCCATTATGCAGCAAGATCCAATTAGAACTAGAAAGGACCTAAGGAAAAGTCCCAGAAACGGAGCCTGGACTTGCTTCAGGGGAGTAAGTGAGGGAGGCGGCATGAGACACCCTCAGATCACTCCTGATCTCTCCAAAGGTTTTTCATGTATATGTATCTACTCCTTCCAGAACTCACTCTTCACTGCTTCAAATATCATGCCAATATTTATGGACTGTCAACTTTACACAAAGCAGGCTTCTCCGAGGATAAATGTCATGGGGTTTAGCAGCAAACAGACCAAGCACCAGTCTTTTTTTCTTTTTCTTCTTCTTTCCTGTCATTATTGGCTATATGACTTCAACAAGTCATCTTTAAGTCTCTGGACCTTAGTTTCCAAATCTCAATGCCCAGGGTAGCAGCAATCAAGAAATCAAAATATGTGTTGCATTGAGAAAATCAGCTGTTAATGACTTTCCCAACATGCTAAAGAGCAAAGATATCAGTTTAAAGACTAAGGAGTGCCTGATCCAAGCCATGATTGTTTGGGGTTGTTTTCCAATTGCCTCTTATGCATCTGAAATTTGCACAGTTAATAAGAATGACACAACAATAATTGATGCCTTTGAGTGTGGTGTTATTCAAGAGTGCTAAATATGCCAGAAGAACAAATAAGTCTGCCTTATAGGAAGTACAACCAGGATGCTCCTTAGAGGCAAGGATCGTGAGACTTCATCTCACATTCCTTGGGTATGTTGTCAGCAAACGCCAGTCCTTGGAAAAAAGACACCGTGCTAGGAAAGATGCAGGGACAGAAAGAGAGAAAGATCCTCAATAAGGACTGCTATAGTGGCTGTACCAGTAGGGGCAAGCACGTGGCGATTACGAGATTGGTGTGGGATGGGGCAAGGTTCAGATAGGTTGCTCATAGGGTCACTATGAGTTGCTGTCAGCCTGATAGCACCTAATAAAACAACAAATGGAGCACTGTGAGGGCAAAATGAGAAAATGCTTATAATGTGGTTTTCTTTTATTTTTTTAAATTTAGATTTCTTTTTCATATTGGCTAATACGATTTGTGTTAACTAAGAAATTAGTCATTGCTGTTATTCATTAAATGTGTGAAGACTTTAAGATGCTCAAAACAAATAATTATCCCCTTGAGTAGTCAGTGTACAAAATATACTTTGCACAAAAGTATGTCCCCAAGGAAGATCATATCTTGTCCTGTCGCCTGCAGAATCCATCACAGAGCTTGTGCCTAACAGATGTTCAGCACCTGTTTGATAACCAAAAATCAAGCTGAGTATCCTCCACCTAAATTTGACTCACAGCTACCCTCCAGTGGCTTTCCGAGGCTGTACATTTTCTTAGGGGGACACTGTCCATCTTTCTTCCACTGAGCAGCTGGTAGACTAGAACCGCCAAACTTTCTTTTAACGGGCCAGTATGTTACACACTAAATTTCCAGAGCTTTTTAGGTATTTGTTAAACAGAGTTAAATTCCTTAATGACCAAGATAAACCTTTCCATGATAATTGGGTTTGGAGGATGTTGCTTTCTACAGGAGCTAGTGGCAAAGTCCGCAGGACATTGTGTTGCTAACCCACAGGTGTCACCACTCTGGCAGTTCAAATCCACTCTGAGAAGGATGAACAATCTCCTCCAGTACAATTTACAGCCTACAAAAGCCTTCTGGAGGGTCAGCTATGAGTCGAACCTAACTCAACAGTAATGAGTTTTGAGTTATTGCTTTATGCAACATGACTTGGGTATTGCCACCACCAAAATTGACATTGGTTGTTAAATGTCATTCCGTCAGTTCCACACATGAACAACAGATCAAAACCCAGCTCTATCCTTGTACCATCTTCACAGTCTCACTGTGCTGAAGCACATTGTCACAGTCACTGTGTTGACCTATCTCACTGAGGGTCTTCCTCTCCTTTGTTGACATTTCTTCTTTCCAAGTGAACAGGAGAGGGGGCAATGTAAACAATTCAATGCATTGACTCAAACACAAACTTAAGCTAATCCTGAGATACAGGAGTATGTAGTCTTTGTTATGTCGTTTTGTGCTGTGGAGTCAAGAGTCAACTCATAGCTGACAATCCATTGTATTTCCAGAGGCTGTAAATCACAAAGGAGTAGATCACTCATCCCTCACCTGCAGAGCAACTGTTGGATTCAGTTCGCATCCTTTTAGACTAGCAGCGCAACTCTTCATCACTAGGCCAACATATTAATAGGGGTTGCCTTCATAATAATGCTTTGTATGAGTGTTCTTTAAAGATATAGGACCTTGACTTTGACCTTTACCCTTTGGCCTGGCAATGCGAAAGGAAACGCTTCCATCTCTATATAAGGAGTTTCCTGGCCTTTTGTGGCCTATTCTCTCCATGCTTGGTGCTCGCTTCCTTTCCTCTTTGCTTCTGCTGTCACCTAGCTCCACGTACAGCCGACATCATGGGCTTCGGAGACCTCAAGACCACCGCCAGCCTCCAGGTCCTCAACGATTACCTGGCGGACAAGAGCTACATCGAGGGATATGTGCCTTCGCAAGCAGACGTGGCAGTGTTTGAAGCCATCTCCAGCCCCCCACCTTCCGACCTGTGTCACGCCCTGCGTTGGTACAATCACATCAGGTCTTACGAGAAGGAAAAGGCCAGCCTTCCAGGAGTGAAGAAAGCATTGGGCAAATATGGTCCTGCTGATGTGGAAGACACCACCGGAAGTGGGGCTGCAGACAGTAAAGATGACGATGACATTGATCTCTTTGGATCCGATGAGGAGGAGGAAAGTGAGGAAGCAAAGAAGCTAAGAGAAGAGCGCCTTGCCCAGTATGAGTCAAAGAAAGCTAAAAAACCTGCACTAGTTTCCAAGTCATCAATCTTAATAGACGTGAAGCCATGGGATGATGAAACTGACATGGCAAAACTAGAAGAATGTGTCAGAAGTATTCAGGCAGACGGCTTGGTCTGGGGCTCTTCCAAGCTAGTACCTGTGGGATATGGTATTAAGAAGCTACAGATACAGTGTGTAGTTGAACATGATAAAGTTGGCACAGATATGCTGGAAGAACAAATAACTGCTTTTGAAGACTATGTGCAGTCCATGGACATGGCTGTTTTCAACAAAATCTAAAATTCTTCTGCTTCCAACAATAAAAACTTAAAAAAAAAGATATAGGACCTTGAGCATTCCACGTGAGCTGCAAGGTATTAAGTATTATTGTAATGTTCACCTCGTACCTTTTATGCACTACTGAATTCTCTCTGGAAATTGTTGATGTGCAAAGAAATTCCACCCTTTGAGGAGAAAGAAGACAAGTATCAGGGAAGAGACAGGCAGAATTCATTATAATCGCAGGTCATGAAACATGGAAGCTCTTCCTGGAGCCCGAGATCATGAGAGCAGAAGGGACATTGCCCTTTGACTCATCTGATAAGGGAGGACACATGTCCAAGGGGGCTCTGTTGACTTAGCGAGTCCACTGGCTAGTTCGTGTCACAATGTGGTCTCCCGGTAACCTTTTGTTGTCTTCTGCTCCACTTAGCAGCAGCAAGCAGGTGACTGGCTTTCCTTCCCACATAGGCCAGAGGGACTGAAAGACGATCTCTTAGCAAGAGAAGGCCGAATGTGGCTCCTTATTACAGCCGACCACTGGGAGGTGGCCTCCCTCAAACAGTTCCCTGCCAAAGCATCTCCTCTTTAGATGCCTGATTCCCACCACTCCCTAAGCTGACAGTTCAAGTTCAAATGAAGTGATCTTGTTTATGTCTGCAATTAAGCTGGTCTATAGGGAAATTAGTCCTGGAGACAATTAGAGAGCCGACACCTGTTTTAATAATGAAAACACTGTGAGGAATTCTTAAGTGAGCAAGGCTCCCTGCTATGGAACAAAACAGAAGGATGGACTTTTGGGAGGTGTTAGGGGAGTAAAGAAAGGGCTGGAGGCATGGTACTTTCTAAAGTGGCTGGAAAGTTGGTAGATTAACTTTGACTTCAGCTCCCAGGGGCTTCTTCCTAAAGTCAAACTCTTGGGGTCCACAAAGGTCTCATCGCACCTCTCATCCCCTCCCCCAACTCAGGAGGTCTACAGTGCGCTACAGAAAAAGTCAGGCTACATGGGGGCCTCTTGAGTAGGGGTGGGACATGAGCATAATGAAGTTGAAGAAGTTAGGGAATTACCTATGTGTGTGGGCTGGCGTAATCAGACCCAGCCTCCTCCCCATCTCCCCTAGGCCTAAACTTCCTTTCCTCCTCCTGAGAGAGGCCCCTCCATCCTTACAGTGCCTCCCT
>NW_006399843.1:5303248-5304464 GCF_000299155.1 Elephantulus edwardii
GTGTTCCCTTGCTCTGTTCTGATGACTGCCTCCTGATCCTGATAGCAGCTGGTATATTTGAACCACCAGCCTCTGGATTGACAGCACAACTATCTACCTATTAGCCTACCAGATAAGAAAACTCAAGCTTTGTCTTTTTGATTTCGTGACTACTGGTGCTAAGAGTGTTGATTGTGGATCTGAGCAAGCTGAAATTGTTAATAACCTCAATCTCTTCTCCATCTGTCATGGTGCTGCCATTTGGCCTAAGGGTGAGAGTCTTTGTTTTCTTAATATTGAGCTGCAATCTTTATTGAAGACGGTAGTCCTTGAACTTCTGCACCAAGGAGGACTTCAGGTTCTCCTCAGTTTTGGTCAGCAAGTTGTGTCATCTGCATAATCCAAGTTGTTAATGAGTCTTCCTCCAATCCCGCTGCCATATTCCTCCTCATAAAGTCCAGCCTCTCGAATGATCTGTTCTGTATATAGATTGAAAAGGTATGGAGAAAGGACACACCCTGATGCATCATTTTCCTGATTTTGAACCATGTAGTGTTTCTCTGCTCTGTTCTGAAGACTGCATCCTAGTATAGGTTTTTCAAGTGTTCTGCAATTCTCATTCTTCTCGATGTTAGCCACAATTGGTTGTGATCTACACAGTCAAATGTCTTTGCATAGTTAGTCAAATGTCTTTGCATAGTCGATAAAACACAGGTATTCTGGCACTCTCTGCTTTTAGAAAAGATCCTTCTGACTTTAGCTATGATGTCCTTAGTGCCATGGTCTTTTCTAAACCCAGATTGTATTTCTGGTAGTTCTCTACCTATGTGCTGTTCCAGTTGTTTTGGGATAATCTTGAGCAGGATTTTGCTGTGTGTGATATTAGTGATAGTGTTTGATAATTTCCACATTCTGTTGGATCACCTTTTTCTGGAATGGGAATAAACATGGGGCTCTTCCAGTCAGTTAACCAGGTAGCTGTCCTCCAGATTACTTGCTCAAACTAGTTAGAACTTCCAGGGCTGCATCTCTTTGTTGAAAGATGTCGACTGGCATTCCATTAATTGCTGGGGCCTTATTTTTTGCCAATTCCTTCAGAGTAATTTGAATTTTCTCCTTCATCACCATTGTCTGTTGATCTTATGTTTCATTAAATTCTTCTAGGTCAGTCAATTCTTCTTGGTACAATTGACTCTGTACTCTTTCCTTTTTTTTTTTTTTTTTAAATTTCAATGAA
>NW_006399843.1:5305765-5310569 GCF_000299155.1 Elephantulus edwardii
TTTTGCATTCCTGATTGATGATATTCTTGATACTGTTACACAGCTTACCTGGTCTTCGTTCATTAGTGTTCAAGGCCTCAAATCTGTTCTTAAGATGCTTTTTAAACTCAGATGGGATAGATTCAAGGTCAAATTTTGGTTCTTGTGTATTTGTTTTCATTATCCTTAGCTTCTGTTTGAACTTACACATAAGTAGTTGATGGTCTGTTCCACAGGCAGCACCTGGCCTTGTTTTCATAGTTGTTATTTAGCTTCTCCAACATTTCTTTCCACAGATATAATCAATCTGGTTCTCATGTAGGCCATCAGGTAAGGTCTATGTGTATAGGTGCCATCTGTGTTTTTTAAAAAAGTTATTTGCAATAAATAAATGATTAATTGTACAAAATTCTATCATTATATCTCCAGCCTCATTTCTGTCATGAGGGTCCATATTTTCTGACAACTCATCTTCCTTCTTTATTCCCAACTTTTGCATTCCAATCTTTTGCCAGAGTCCAGGCCCTACCTTAGGACTACGCACATCGCAGAAGCTCCTAGCTTAGGTAAACCAACTTGGAAACTCTTCTCTCTCACATGGTTTTTGGTTGCTGAGGTGTTAAATTAACCTCATGTTGGAGGGTCTGGCCGAAGCAGCATCAATTAAAAAGAGAAGGACAAATACAAGCCCTTATTAGAAGGAGTTATGGCACAATATAAGAAAACACAGCTATAAGCAAGGGAGTTTCAGATAGTGTGAAGTGCCACTAAGATTGCTGCTAAAAAGTCTTAGGGACCAAGTGCATCGGTGGACTAAGCGCTAAGCTGTGTGCATCACACTCCAAGTACCTAGAGATTCAAGGCAGGGAGAAAGAGCAGGGTCAGTGAAGACATCTGAGTGTTTCGTGGAAGTATGTCCCGAATCTACCTTTGAGGAAAGATCAGAATTTGTTTAGCTGGGAAACAAGTCTTCCAAAAATGAGACCCTGAACCAGGGAATGGATAAGAGTGAGCATGTGCTGAAGAGCTATTGTGTCATATCCAGGTCAGATACTGTCACATCCATTAAGAGTTTATTCTTCGAAAAATAATGAGCACAGTGTGACTGATGGTCAAACTACAGTCAAGGCTCCCTGGGTTCAGGGAGCTCTGGGAGTTCTGGTAGCCTGGTGGTAAGAAGCTATGCTGCAATCCCAAAAGCAAGTGGTTCGAATTCACCATTCCATAAGAGAAGAACGAGCAATCTCTTCCTATGCAATTTACTGTCTCTGAAAACCCACTGAAGGATCAGCTATGGGATGGTTCCAACGTAAGGCCCATAACAACCACAAGGAGCTCAGAGTACGCACATCTGAAATGCCAGGCTACTAGAACTTTCATTGACCTCTCCCCCTGCACTTCCTACAGCCCTGCTTCCTGGTTGCTTCTTAATCTTAGCTCTGTTGTGAACGACTTTAAAACTGGCTGTTCACTACATCACCGCAATTATTCACATTAGCAGGCATCAGGGTCACCTGGAGGACCTGATAAGACACTTAAAGAAGTCTTGCTGGCAAAATGTTAGAGCACTAAGTTGCTAATCAAAAGGTCTGTAGTTCAAATCCATCAGCAGCTTTGTATGAGAAAAGACCGGGTGATCTTCTTCTATAAAGCTGTTGTTGTTGTTAAGTGCCCTCGAGTCGCAGGTGACTCATAGCAACCTTATGAAGGAAAGTCCTCAACACTTACGTGTCTTTCATCCTCTCTCCAGGTTCATAGGGTTTCTGGAGGCAAGCTATTACAGAAGTGGATGCCACTCCTCCTTCCAAATAAAGCTTAAATAAAACTTACAGCATTGGAAAATGTGTGGGGCAGTTCTGCACTGTCCTATAAAGGCACTCTGAGCTGTAAGAGATTTGGGGGCATACAGTAGTAAAACAACACCACTAAAGCTTCTGAATCAGCAGATCTTGAGTGAGACCTGAGAATGTGGTGGTGGTTGTTAAGTATCATCAAGTCAACTATAATTCAGTGACCCTATGAACAGTAGATCTGAACATTGGCCTGTCCTATGCCGTCTTCACTATCTTAATATACTCAACCTCACTGTTACAGTTTATGCCCATTCTTCCTTTCTTTCTTTGACTTTCCGATCTTACTAGCATTTTGTCTTTTTCCAAGAAGAATGTAGACTTATCATAAACTTCCAGGAGTGGTCGTCAGTCCCACAGATGGCCCTTAGGATTCTCACTTCTTGGTATTCAAGTCCTTGTGGATTTTCCCTTCTACACTGAATTGAGCTAAATTGTGTGACTAATAAGATATTGTAGAAAGGTTGATGTATAACTTCTGAGAGTAGGGGACAAGAAATATTACAGTTTATGTCTTGTCCTGTTTCTCAGAGGAAGCCAGTCACCATGTTTATTCAGGGAGACTTTCCAGCAAGCATCACTACAGAGAGGTAAACATAGAGAACTGAAGCCTCTCACCACCAATTAACACCAACTTGCCAGTCTCGTGAATTGAGTGAGCCTGGAAGCAGAGCCTCCAACCCCAGTCAAGCCTTCAGACGACTGTAGCCCAGCCAATATTTGACTGTACCCTGATTCAAAACCATCCAACTAAGAAGCTCCCCAAATCCTGACCTATAAAAACCATGAGCAAAAGGAAGTGTTTATTGTTAAAATAATTTCATGGCTTCTTTAAGTCAAGATTTGGGATGACACAGTGGTTTAGGGCTTGGCTGCTAACCAAAAGATTGGTCATTCAAGCCCATCAGTTGCTTTACAGGAGAAAGATGTGGCAATCTGCATCTATAAAGATTTCCAGCTCTGGCAACTGTGGGGAAGTTCTAAACTCTGCCCGATAGGGTCACTATGAGTTGGAAATTACTCCATGGCAGTAGGTTGGGTTGGAGATTGTTGTTGTAAGCTGCTAACTTTGATTTGTACACACTAATAGATAGTACACCAGATGATACTGATGTGGCTGCTCCAGAAACAACAGTCCAAGGACAAATGATCCATTTTAACTTTTGTACCTTGCATCTGCCTGGCATATCGAAAACACTCAATAATTTTTAATTATTGAGCAAATGGATGGAAGTTTACACTTAAAGCTATGATGTTGTTGCTGTTGATGTGTACTGTTGAGTCGGAACCAGCACAAAGCTGTCCCTGGTGGGTTTTCAGAGGCAGTTAGTTAATCACACAAGAGAAGACTACCCATCTTTCTCCCCCGAGCAGCTGGTGGATTCAAACCACCTGCCTTCAGTATTGCACTGCAGTTTCTTACCACTAGGCCACCAGTGCTCCCTGGATATTATGAAAACCAATGAGTTGAGAATTTATATAATATCTGAAATATTGAAGGACATTAGAAACAATGAGGAAGGAATGTTGTTGTTATTATTGTTATTGTTGTTGTTGTGTGCCACTGAGTCACCTTTGACTCATAGCAACACTGTGTACAATAGCTCTGAACCCTGTCTTATCCCAGCCTTGTCTCACTGACTTCAACACACCATCCTACATTACCCCAGCAGTGACTATGTCAATATGAACCTGGTGATAGAAATGAGGCTGGAGATAAAATGATTGAACTTTGTACATTCAATGATTTATTCACAAATACCTTTTTAAAGAAACATAAAAGTAACTTTACAAATGGACCTTACTTGACAGATTACACAGAAATCAGATAGATTTGTTGTTGTTGTTGTTAAGTGCCATTGAGTCAAGTACGACCCCATGAACAATAGATCTGAACCCTGTCCTATCCTGTGCCATCCTCACATTTTCTGACACACTAGAGCCCACTAAGGCAGTCATCACGTCAATTCACCTGATAAAGGGTTTTCTTCTCCTTTGCTGGTTCTTCACTCTCCCAAGCACCATGTCCTTCTCCAAGGAATAGTCTCTCCTAACAACATGCCCAAACTATGTGAGGTGAAGGCTCATCATCCTTACCTCCAAAGAGCACTCTGGCTGCACACTCTCCAAGAGGATTTTTTGATCTTTCGGCAGTCCATGTGTTGTTGAGTGCACTTCTCCAACACTTGCAGCTTGTGTCTTGTTCTCTTTCTCAGAGGAAGTTAGTCACCATGTTTATTCAGGGAGAAGTTCCACCAAGTCTTCTGCAGTCATCCCTATTCATTTTCCAGCTCTCAGACGCAACAACTTGTAAAAAGTATATGTGCAAAACCAAGAGCCAGTATCATTCTCAATGTTGAAAGACTAAGACCATTTTCTTTGTGAACATGGACCAGATAAGAATGCCCACTGTCACTACTCCTATTCAATACTGTATTGGAAGTACTTGCTAGGTAAATATGACAAAAGAAGGGGAAAGGGCATCTAGATCAGCAAAAAGATGGTTAAACTGTCACTATATGCAGAGGATATACAGTGTAAACAGAAAAGCCCAAGGACTCAACCAAAAACTGTTAGAGCTAGTGGACCAACTTAGTAGGGTAGCAGGATACAAGATCAATTTTCAAAAGTCAGTGGAATTCCTCTACAGTAACAAAGAGAACGCAGAGAAGGAAATCAAGAAAACAATAGTATTTGCAATGTTGTTTTTGTTATGTGTCATCAAGTTAATTCTGACTCATAGTGACTGTATATACGACAACTCTGAATTCTCCTCTATCCTATCACACCTACCCCTGTTACCCCAGTTACTGAGTCAATCCATCTTCTTCTCTTGTGCTGTCCCTCCACCCTTCCAAGCATGATGTCCTCTCCTAGAACTGGTTTCTTCTTGCAATATGCCCAGAGTGTGTCAGACAGAGCTTCAAACTCCTTACTTCCAACTATTTACAATGTTGTTGTTGTTGTTATGTGCC
>NW_006399843.1:5317364-5318434 GCF_000299155.1 Elephantulus edwardii
GGAGGCAAGGATTCTGAGGCTCCCTCTAACATACTTTGGACATGTTGTGAGGAGAGACCGGTCCTTAGAGAGGAACATCATGCTTGGGAGGGTGGAGGGACAGCGCAGGAGAGGAAGGCCCTCTGTGAGGTGGATTGCTTCAGTGACTGGGATAATTGGGATGGGAGTGTCAGAGACAGTGCGATTGCACAGGACAGAGCAGAGTTTAGGGCTGTTGTACATAGGATTGCTATGAGTTGCAGGCGACTCGACGGCACATAACAATGACAACAAAACTACATTGAAACAGATGAGGGAGAGAAAACTATTTAAAAGGGATATGTGCTTACATATTATTGTCATGACAAGAGTCCAGAACGAAGGCAGCATAGTGGAGTGGACCTGAGGGGAGGGATTGTAAAATAAATTTTCTTTTACTTTTCAAAGAAAAGAGTGTACTGTGGGGGAGGCGTGAGTAGGGAAAAAGGTGCAACAATGAATGAATGGGAGGATAAAAGAAATATATATGAAGCAAATGAAAATTAAAAAAAAAAAAGAGGCAAACTGGGATCAAGCTTAGAAGGCCTAGTTTATGATATAAAGAGGCTGCCAAATACAGCACAAATGCATAGTCTGAAGAAGATAAAATTGATGAATGGGACCTTCTAAAGAAAAAATCCCTATGCGCATCAAAACCTTTTTCCAATATAGTGAAAAGAAAACCCACTAGCTGGGAAAAGACATTCAGCAATACCATCTCAGACAAGGGCCTCATAACAAATGTTCACAGAATACTCCTGGGCCTCCAAAAGAAAAAGATCAATAATACAAAAAATGAGCAAAAGATTTGGGAAGACTTTTCACAGAGGAAGACATTTGGATAACCAACAGACACACACAAAAAAAATGCTTAAAATCCCTGGCAATAAGAGAGATGCAAATCAAAACCACAATGAGATATCATCCCACATCAGTTGTTGTTGTTGTTATGTGCTGTTGAGTCGCTTGCAACTCATAGCAACCCTATGTACAAGAGCCCTAAACCCTGCTCTGTCCTGTGCCAATCACACTGTCTCTGACACCCCCATCCC
>NW_006399843.1:5319664-5326452 GCF_000299155.1 Elephantulus edwardii
TGGTTGTTTTCCAGATTTCTTGGCACAACTTGGTGAGCATGTCCAGGGCAGCATCTGTTAGCTGAAATATGTCAATTGGTATACCATCTATTCCTGGGGCCATGTTTTTTGCTATTTCCTTCAAAGCTTCAAATGATCCCACATCAGTAGCAGTGGCAGAGTTTAGCAAGGCAGCAAGTAATAAATATTGGAGAGGATGTGGAGAAGTGGGAACTCTCATACACCATTGGTGGGATTGCAAAATGATACAACCACTCTGGAATGCAATTTGACATTTCCTTAAAAAGTTGAGCATAGAAACTCCATTTGACCCAGCTATTCCACTACTAGGGATATACCCCAAGGAAATTAGAACTGAGATACAAATGGAAATTTGTACATCAATGTTTATAGTACTATTATTAACCATTGCAAGAACATGGAGACAGCCCAAATGTACAACCACAACCAAATGGATTGAGAAATTGTAGTACATTCACATAGTGAGACATTATGCAGCACTCAAGAGCAATTATTTAAAAAATACTACATAATTTGAGAGAGACTGGATAGCATTATACTGAGTAAACTAACTCAGTCTCATAAGGATAAATACTGCATAAGACCATTATTGTAAAATAGAAGGATAACTAGTAAACCATGTACAGATATAAACGGGGAGGCGTGTGGACAGAGGACATAAGGATGGGTAAGGGCAAAATCACAGGATTGCAAAATATGATGGGTGGAAGGAGGGGGTGATAGGAAAGATCTGGTGGCGACTTGAAAAGACAGGGTAACGGTGGGCATAGTCAAATGGTGATTACTTTTATAAAACAGTGAATGAGAATAATTGTATGAAACACAATGTGAATGAATAACAGTGTGAAACACAATGTATACAAACTTTGTAAGTAAATTAATATTTAAAAAAATAGTTGTACAACTGGAATAAAGTAATCGATGTTACTGAAAAAGAAAAAAGAAGCTTCCTTACATAGAGACCTGAGTTCAAAAGGACACACTTCTCCATTCCTGGTGATTATTTCTGAAACCAACCCCCTCAGCTTCCTTTCCTCATCTTTTATCTCCCAAAAAGAGAAAGTCAAATCCTTGACTGTTGAACTGGTTGTAACGCATAGGCTTTATTACTTGGGTTTCTGAAGCAATAAACCACCAGAACTTCCTTTGATTTCTAGTGAAATTAAAAGGTCATATCTTAAGGAAAATTCCCTTCCATCAATCAGGGCTGTGATGGTATTAAGACGTGTTGAATTATACCCTGAATCTTTTTATGAGACCAAGGAGGAATCATTACACAGTGTCTCTATTGTTACAGTACATAAATCTATTTTGGGGGAACACAACTGAATCCATGATGGTAAAATAAAAGGTTGGCAAAAAAAGAGGGAGGCAAAAAAAAAAGATGCATTGATAAGGTGGTTACAAAAACAGGCCCAAGCATAGCAGTGATTATGAAGTTGGTACAGGATGGGGCTGTATCATTCACAGGATCACTATAATTAGGAATTAATTTGACAGCACTTAACAACAACAATAGATCCATGATGCGCTGAGAATACTCCACTATGAAAAGCCCTACCTCCTGTATACTGCCCGCTATAACATTCAATGCCTCTGTCCAAGGACTCAGCAGTTGGAGGAGCTTAGGGAACTCCCATCTATATTTCTTCCTCTGTCCTGATGAAGGTCTACCAGGACATCCTTTTGTCTAGAATTTTTAACTGTGTCCATTTCCACTCAGAGACCTTCTGTCTTCTCTGTTCCCCTTCATAGCCCGTGTTCTCATATCTGTTTCTCCCTTTTCTTTCTCGGACTGCTTCACCTTCTTCCACATGTCTACTTGGGGATTTCTCAACCTCCTATGCTATGGCACCCTTTCCGTTCCCACTTTGGAATGTTTTATTCCTCCTAGAAGAGGTATTGCTTTGGGCAAGTCTGTTGTCAGGGACCTCTCCAAAATACTGAAAAACAGTGATGTCAGTTTTAAGACTAAGGTGCACCTGATTCAAGCCACGGTCTTTTCCATTACCTGCTATGTGTCTGAGAGGTGGACAATGAATAAGGATGATAGAAGAAGGATTTAAGCTTCTGAGTTGTGGTGCTGGAGAAGAGTGCTGAATATCCCATGAATTTCCATAAGAATGAACAAGTATATCTTAGAAAATGTGCAGCCATAGTACTCTTTAGATTCAAGGATGGTAAAGCCTCATACTTTGGACATGTTGCTAGGAAAGGTTCTCCCTTGGAAAGGGATATAATTCTTGGAAGGGTAGGAGGTCAACGAAAGAGAGGAAGATCCACAAAGAGATGGCTTTTCACTGCTGCAATGGGCTCAAGTGTATCTGAAATAGTGAGGATGGCACAGGATAGGACAGGATTCAGATCTGTTGTTCATAGGGTCACTACTCAACTCCACAACACCTAACAACAACAACAATCCAATTCTCAAAAATCAGTTCACAGCACAAAACAAATATTTATGAATCCAAGCTATGCCAGACAGCACTAGGCTGTGTTTGAAAACAATTAAGACCTATTTACATGCAAAAGATGTCCACTAATGATTGTAAAATGGCACAACCACTTTGGAAGGCAGTATGATGTTTCCCCAAAAAGCTAAACAGAAATTCCATATAACCCCATCTTTCACTGCTGGGAATATACCCAAAGGAAATTAGAACTGAGATACTAATGGAAATTTGTAAACCAATGTTCATAGCAGCATTAATCACCATCACAAGAACATGGAAACAGCCCAAATGTCCAACCACAATCGAATGGATTGAGAAACTGTGATACACTCACACTATGGAATACTACGCAGCACTCAGAATCAACAAATTTAAAAATTACTACATAACTTGGGAGAGACTTGAAAGTATTATGTTGAATGAACTCATTCTCATAAGGACAATACTGCATCAGACCATTATTGTAAAAGTAGAAGGATAGCTAGTAAAACTAGTATGTATGGGGATCAAAGGGAGAAAAGGATGGGAGCAGAGGAGTGAGGATGGGCAGAGGTAATGGTGGACATAGTGCAAGGCTGATTCATTTTATAAAACACAATTAATAAGGATGTGTGAATCTCAATGTGAAAGAAGGATAGTGTGAAACACAATGTATGCAAACTTTGTACACAAACCAATATAAAGTTGTTTTTAAAAAAACTTTTTTCCTATTAAAAGAAAATATATCCACTAATGATTTCAAGGAACACTGACTTAGCATCTCCATTTCATCTGGAATTCTCCCATACCCCACATTGTCTTCTCTTTAAGAGTTGCTTTAGGTGTCAGAATTGTAACACGTGTTTTATGCTCTGTACTACCACAGCTAGTGTCAATAAATTGTAGAAAAGGGTAAACAAAATACTTGTATCAAATGGACATTCTTATTACAACCCCAGCCAAGTTCAAGTTCTCTGCTCCTCCAGGTATTTGATCACTGCATTCAGAACTGTCTGAGTCTCAGATGAAAAGGCTTCACTGTGATGCTTTACCAGATCTCTCTCTCACACTTTCATGTGGTTTGCCTCAGCTGCTTTACCAGAGCAACAGACTTATCTAATCTTCCGTCGCATTTGAGCTTGAGGTGTTTGTGCAGCAGTGCTCAGGATTTGGTTGGGATTTCTGAAGAAAACAGTATCTGAAATGTGGTAGATTAGAGGTCTCCTCTGCCTTTATTCTAAGCATGGCATAGACACTGAGCTCTCTAGAGTCTGTCTGTTTTTAGCATCAGTCATTATGATGCTGTTAAGCGGGTCTATCCAGGATGCTTCCTTCTCCTTTAGGTCCCATGATGCTCAGTACCTCTAAAGGAGTGCACTGAGCTTAAAGAGAGTCGGTGGTCCCAGCCCCAGTTGCCAGTTACTTACCAATCTTCCCCACTGTAGCTCTGAAATTGCCAGATGGCACAAATCGAGAAATTATCTTAATCTGCATGAGGAAACAATCAACAAAGAGTTCAAAACACACCAGGAACACCTTAGTATGACCTATTAGGGCTCTTTAGAGTTTGAGTTTCAGCTCCTTCTAACAAATCCAAGAGGAAAAACTTCTCTTCCTTCCAGAGTCTTCCCATGGTCTTACTATCCTAAGGGTGGTGTGTACATCCTCCAGATGCTCCACCACGTTAGAAAACCAGAAAACATCTTCCATCTTGTCATCTCACATTCTACAGCCTCCATGAGTTCTCCCCCACTCCCCAAGTCTAAAATGTTCTGTTTCCAAATATATCTCAACCTTTTCGCTCCTATCTTCTACTAACAAAGCAGGTCAAGGTCATTATCATATCCTAACTGGACTCCTAGCTGGCCTCTCAGGCTCCATCATTTGTTCCTTTTCAGCCTATTCACCACACAAGGGCCACTCAAACCAAAGGTAATCATATCGCTGTTTTGCTTAAAACTTTGCAACTGGGAAGAAAAATACAAATTCCTTAGCATAGCCTGTAAGACTTTTCATGATCTTTTCAATCCCCCTCAATTTCAGCAAGCAAGGTTGTGTCAGCTGCATAATGCGAACTGTTGATGAGTCTTCTTCCAATCCTGATGCCTCATTCCTCTTCATAAAAGCTAGCCTCCTGAATGATCTGTTTTGCATATAGATTGAAGAGGTATGGAGATAGGATCATCCCTTTCCTGAATTTGAACCATGCAGTGTTTCTTTGCTCTGTTCTGACAACTGCCATCTGGTCCAAGAAGAGGTTTCATATAAGTACAATCAGGAATGGAATTATGCAATTCCATTTCTTCTCAAGGTTAGCCACAATTTTTTGTGATTCACACCATCTTTGCATAGTCAAGGAAATGCAGACATTCTTCTGGTAATCTCTGTTTTCAGCTAAGATCCATCTGACATTGGCAATGATGTCCCTAGTGCCATGGCTTCTTCTTAACCTAGCCTATACTTCTGGTAGTTCTCTGTTGATGTACTGTTCTAGTTGTTTTGTATAATCTTCAGTAAAATTTTGCTTCTGGATTTTTTGATGACTGGAATGCAAAGTTGGAAAGAAAGAAATTAGTAGTTGGAAAACATGCTCTTGGTGACAGAAATGAGTTTGGAGAGAAAATATAAAATTTTATACCATCAATGATTTATTCATCGTAAACACATTTTATAAGAAACACAAACGACAGTCATACACATGGATACACCTGATGATCTACACAGACAACAGATTGATTACATTTGTGGAACGAATTGTTGAAGAAGCTCAATATCAGCTATGAAAACTAGGTCAGGTGCTGATTGTGGAACAGATCATCAACTACTCATATGCAAGTTCAAACTAAAACTAAAGAAAATGAAATCAAATCCACAAGAACCAAAAATTTGACCTTGAGTCTATCCTACCTGAACTTAAAAACCATTTCAAAAATAGATTTGAAGGCTTGGACACTGATGAGCGAAGACCAGATGAGCTGGCGCAGGATGTCAAGAATATCATCCATGCTCTTCCATGAACCCTCACTTCCAAGATGATGAAGAAAAAAGAAACAATGGTCATGCCAAAAAGGGCCATGGCCATGTGTAGTCTATTGGCTGCATGGACTGTGCCCACTGCAAGCCCAAAGACTAGATAATTAAGGAGCTCATAATTAAAAATATAGTGGAGCCAGCTACTTGTCAGGGACATTTCCGAAGTGAGTGTCTTTGACACATATGTGCTTCCAACACTTTATGTGAAACTGAACTGTTGTGTGAGTTGTGCCATTCACAACAAAGGTGGTGAGGAACCATTCTCATGAAGCCAAGAAGGATAGAACACCTCCACCCAGATTTAGACCGGCAGGTGCTGCCCTGCAGCTGCCACCAAAGCCCATGTAAGGATTTGGTTCCTTAACAGCTGAAGAAAAGAATTTGTCGGAAAATAATATGGAAATTACACTTTATATTTTTTAAGAGTATCATTCATGAGGAATGGAAAAAACCATTATAAAGACAGAGGAGGAAGAAAAGACCAAGATAGACGTTAGGAAAGACTCTGAACATTGCACTAGAGTGCTGAGAAGCCAGATTAAAGGGAAAACATTAAGAAGTTAAGACGCTGAACAGAAGATTTCAAATAGCAGATCAAGAAGACAAAGCAAAGTATTATAATGAAATATGCAAAGAGCTGGAGTCAGAGAATCAACAGGGACAAACTAACTCAGCATTTCTTAAGCTGATGGAACTGAAGAACAAATTCAAGCCTTGAGTTGCAATACTTAAAAATGCTATGGGAAGAATACTGAATGAGCCTGGATACATCAAAACAAGATGGAAGGAGTACACCGACTCGCTATACCAAAAAGAATTGGCTGGCACAGAAGAATTTCCTAAACCAGCATATATCCAAGAGGCAATGGTGATGAAGGAATTGCAAAAAATAAGACCCCAGGAATTAATGGAATGAATACCAATGGACATATTTCCGCAAATGGATTCTGCCCTGAATGCACTCACCACTCTGTGCCAAGAAATCCTGTTCAGCTTACTGGAAGGGGTTCATATTTATTCCCATTCCAAAAAAAGGTGGACCTGGCAAAGTGTGGAAATTATCAAACAGTATTACTTATATCACGTCCAAGTAAAATTTTGCTGAAGATTTTCCAAAAATTGCTGATAGTGGGGGTAGGTTAGAAATGGTGATGAGAGTTGCAAAATATGATAAATATAACCCAAGACACTGAATTAGACTTATAAAAATTGTTAGATTGGGAAATGTTTTGTTTTCACCACAATAAAACAAATTTTACATTTTTTTAAGTGGACTAAAATTATCTTAAAAGGCAAAACTAC
>NW_006399843.1:5327916-5366328 GCF_000299155.1 Elephantulus edwardii
TGGCTGACTCTGAGAAGAATGGGAATCCCAGAACACTTGATCGTTCTAATGCGAAACATATACTTGGACCAGGAGGCAGTTGTCAGAACAGAGCAAGGGAACACTGCATGGTTCAAAATTGGGAAGAGCGTACGCCAGGGATACAGCAAGGGATAGATTCCTTTTTTATCCTTTTATCTTTATTTGAGTGAAAGTTTACAAATATATTGGTTTTCATTAATCATTCACTCACATTTAGTTTTATAATATTAATCATAATTGACTAAATTCATTATGATAACTGATCAACCAACAAGCAGAAGATTCTGGAACATTAGTTGAAATCTTATCAATGAACTTTTCATTCTGTTACACTAAAATTCACTAGATTATCATGACTTTTAAATTAATCTTCTACTCATGTTTAATTATTATCTAATTAGCATAATGCTTGGGTCTAAGTTATGTAGATCTCCAAACGACACTTTTAGTAAACAGAATTTTTAGGAAGGTGAAAGAAATTGGAAAGATTCAATAAGAAAAACAATGTATATGAACTTTGTAAATAAACCTGTATAAAATCTTACAAAAAAACCCTAATCCAGTCTTTTTTTAAAAGTAACATTCATGAACATCACCTCCAATCTCACTGGAAAGTCTTTTAGTATTGGGAAGTTGATACAAAGGACACATCTTTTCCAAAATTCTAATACTCACCTGAAAATGCCAACATTATTGGTTGTTTTTCCTAACGTGACAAGAACACTTTTTGCTGTGGAAAAAAAAAATATCCTTGCCGAATCACAAATCAGAATTTTTGTTGTTTGTTGTTATGTGCCATGGTTTTCCTGTCAATAATTCTTCCAGATAAAATAGTGTACAATGAAACAAGTGGTCAATTGAGCTTATGACTGAACTTCAGTGTGTAGAAGAGCCATTCACTCAAGGATTGAGATTTTACTATATTTACTAATAAGGAGCTCTGGTGGCCTAGTGACAAGAAGCTGTGCTGTAATCCTAAAGGCATGTAGTTCAAGGCTGCCATCTGCTCTATGGTATTAATGGCCCCTGAAAACCTGCTGGAGGGCTAGCTATGGGTAAGTTCTGACGTACCGAAAGGGACAACTATTTTGTAAAGATTGTTCAGTGAAATTGATACTTTTTTTTATTACAGTCATGTGGTGGTGGAAAAAAATACGGTAACTATTAGAAGAGTTAAGTTGTATGCCTCAAAATGGTATGTTAGAATCTTGACCCCCTGCTCTGCAAACCCACTACTGGGTTTTCAAGGTTGTAAACTGCATTAAGAGGAGATTGTAAACTTCCCCCTGAGGAGCAGTTGGTGAATTCAAGCCATTGGCCCTTGGGTTGAAAGTACCATTCCTTCCCACTATGCCACCAGAGGTCCTTTTGAATATTACTTCAGATGGAAATAGAGTTTTTTATAGATATACATAATCAAGATGCACTCACATTAGATTCCAATAGACTTTAAATCCAATGGCTAAAGTGAGAGAGAGAAAAAGACACAGACAAGAATCAGAGAAGAATGCCCTGCGTGACGGCAGAGTAGAGATTCGAGTTATACAGTCACAAACCAAAGAAAACCAAGGATTGCCTGAACGCTGGAAGATGGAAAAGACAAGGAAGGATTGTGCCTTCAAGATTCAGAGGGAGGATTCTTATTTGGTTCATAAATGTGATTATCTTTTGTATTTTGTGTTCATTCTTTTGTATGACATGTGCTTCCCTCAAACCTTGTTATGACTTGCACACATTACCAGTGTGATGGGGGAGATTCAGAGGCAACTGCTAGCACTTTGGTTTTGAACTTTCAAAAATTATGAGAGGGGAAAAGTATATACACTGTGTTTTCAAAGTTCTTTGATTTGTGGTAATTTGTTAGGACAGCCACTATAAATAGGAAGTGTTTACAGTGGCATTGTCTGGATTTGTGCCAAGCCGCCAGCAGTTTTAACTACCATGTTTTGGCACCATTACAGCAAATGCCAATACAATAAAAAAGGCAGATGGCTTCTTAGTATTATCATAAAAGTAGTTCTCACAGTTCCCAAACCAAAAAATCAAACACACTGCCATTACGTTGATTCTGACTGACAGGAAAGCCTGTAGACAAACTATACACACTCTCTTAAAGACTCTTTTGGAAATCCTCAAGAGTCCGTGGACCACATTCTTAGAGTTATATCAAAATTACAAAATCAAAGTTATAAAATACAACATCCAGATTTCCTCTCTCTGGAGTTTTAAAGCAAAATACACAGGAAAAATAATGTCCTTGGTAGTGAGAGGTGAACCTGAAAACAACAACGTCTTTAGACCAGAACAAGAGAGAGAGGTTCCTCCCCCAAAAGCTTTGAAGTCTGTTGCATGAGAACTGTCAGGGTGTGTGGTATCATCCAGGCAGGCTACCTCAAGCTCAGGAGAGGACCAATATGGCCTCGGACTGTTTCTCCTCCTAGAGGTGTTCTCAAATGCTCTACTCTATGTGTGAAGTGGAATAGATGCCCCTACATCATGAGAACTTGTATCAGTGGGATTGCCCAAGGACCTCGAAGCTGTGCCCTGGTACAGGAGAGCTGCCTGGTGAACAGGTTGCTTCTGCTGACCAGTGCAGCATTTCTCTCATGGAATTGCATGAAACGGGGCTGCCAGAATGAGACTGCCACAAATATTTGGTGACATTCATGTCAGACAAGATATGAGTTTGAATCTAGCCTACTAACAGTCCCTCACCAACCCCTGGGCTGGTGTGGGGCCCATGCATTCATCCATGCTCTGACTGTGGTATCCCCTTCAATCCACAGCACGCAAGAGCAGTGACAGTGCCCATATCTCCTAACACTGCCACTTGGTCCCTTTCACAATCTCTGTGTTCCTCATCTGACCGTGCTCTGGGCTTAGATGGACCATCTCCTCCACAATGCCAGCACACCCCTCCAACAAACATCCTTTACTGATTCCAGTGGGTGTGATGACATTATATTCTTCTCTATCAGCTAACTTAAGGATCATCCCAGACAAGACATTGCCCCTCTCCCTCTCACATGTGCTCCCTACAATTAAGTGAATACCTGAGGTACATTCAAAATGAAAGAATTCACATTCTAGAGTACCTAAATGTGTCAAAAGTACAAGGCCCAAAGATGTGTTGTTCAAAGTTTGCACTGTTAGGTTTCAAAGAATTAATTTAATGTAACTGTAATACAAAGCAGTGTTCACTTTGTGTGTGTGTGTGTGTGTGATTTAATTTTTGTTGATGGTATTCTGACTCATGGGGACCCTATGGACAACAGAGCCAAACACTCCCTGGTCCTGAGTCCACTCACATATATTGCTGGGTCTGAGCATATTGTTAGTTGCTATGTCAATACATCTCGTAGAAGATCTTCCACTTTTTCACTGTTCCTCTGCTTTGTTGATGGTTTTTGTTTGTTTTTTATTTCCATTCATTCATTGTTGCACTTTTCTCCCTTCCCCGCCCCCACCCCAGTTTACTCCTCTCCTTGAAAAGTAAAAGAAAAATTCCTTCATTGGTATACAATCCCCCACCCCTCCCCACCCCCCCCCCCGACACCCCACTATGCAGCCTTCATTCCGGACTCTTGTCATGACCATAATACCCTCTCATATAATGCTTTTAAGTTGTTCTCTCCCTCATCTGTTCAATGCAGTATACATAATTTATCCAATTTTTCTGTCTGATCCCAACCCTGATGTCAGCCCCATTCTACAACAGTGGCACTATGTGTTGTTTTTAGGAGCCACCAAGTAAGCACCACCTCTTAATCACGCAAGGTTATGTGCAACAGAATAAGACCATACTTGATCCCACACTAACCTCACAATCTCTGCTATCTTTAAGCCCATTGCTGCAGTCACTGAGTTAATCCATCTTTTTGAGAGTCATCTCTTTTTTGTTAACCCTCCACTTTTCCAAGTAAGATACACTTTTCAGGGACTGGCTCCTCCTGTAAATATGCCTTGAGGAAGTGACATTAAATTGCACTGTTCTTGCTTGTTTTGTTTTTTGTTCTTGCTTTTAGGGAGCATTCTGACTGCACTTCTTCCAAGAGAAATTTCTCCAAGGACTGGCCCTTCCTAAAAACACATGGGAGAAAGTCTCACAAAGTCTCTCAAAGTCTCAAGTGCACATGAGACAGTCTTCCAACTCTCACTTCTTTTTTTTTTCTAAAATGTTTTATCTTAATTGTGATTTTAACGAAAGTATACAGAAAATTTCTATTTCATTCAATCTCTGTTGCCCATTTTTACTCCCTCTTCCTCCCTCCCTATCTCCTCCCCCAATTCACTCTTCTGTTTGTTTGTTTGTTTGTTTGTTTGTTTGTTTTTAAATATTCATTCATTCCTCACTTCTAAGGGGCATTCTGACTATATTTCTTCAAAGATTGATTACTCCTTTCTTCTAATATTCCATGATACACTTAATATTCTTTGCCAGCATGATAACTCAAATGCATCAGTTCTTTCAGGTCTTTCTTATTTGTTGACTACCTTTTATGCACATATAAGGCAATTGAGACTATGCATCAAAGAGCTGGGCAATTACTAGGGATGATAGGAGGAGAATTGATGTCTTTGAGCTGGAGTGTTGGAGAAGAGTGTTGAATATACCATGGACTGCTAGGAGAACAAACAAGTTCATCCTGGAGAGAGTGAAGCCAGACTGCTCCTTGGAGGCAAGGATTCTGAAGCTTTGTCTGACATACTTTGGACATGTTGCAAGATGGGATCAGTCCTTGGAGAGAGACGTCATGTTTGGGAGGGTGGAGGGACAGCACAAGAGAGGAAGACCCTCAATGAGATGGTGGACTGATTCGGTCACTGGGGTAATGGGGATAGGTGTGTCAGAGATAATAATATTGACATAGGACAGAGCAGGGTTTAGGGATGTTGTACATAGGGTTGCCATGAGTTGCAGGCAACTTGATGGCACATAACAACAACAACAAAGACAATCAAGATACCATGGCTTGAGCTAGTCTTCAAAGTGGTATCTTTGCTTAGTAGCATGTCAAAAGGCTTTTTGCAAGATTTTCTCAGTGCAATATGTCATTTATTTCTTGACCACTGCTTCCATGGACATCAATTGTGTATTCAAAGAGAGCTTCTTCAATCCAACTTCAATCCCTTCCACATTTATCATACTGCTTACTTGGCCCAGTTGTGAGGACTTTTGGTTTTTTACTGTTGAGGTATGATCCATTCTACAGGACACATCTCCATCAGTAAGTGTTTCAAATCTTCACTTTCAGCAAGCACAGTCGTGTCATCTGTGTATAACTGTTGCTAATGAGTCTTCCTCCAATAGTGATGTCATGATCTCCTTCAGAGAGTCCAGCATCTCAGACGACTTGCTCAACATACATATTCAATAAATATGATAATAGGATATAATTTGTTGTACACTTTCCCTGATTTTAAGCAGTAGCATACACCCTTGTTCTATTTGAATGATTAGCTCTTGGCTCAAATGACTGGCTTGATGCACAAATTCCACAAATTCTGGAATTCCCAAAAAAATATTCTGGGGGAAACTAGCATGCGTGGTCATTACACATAAAGGAGCATAGCAACAACTTTTGAGAAAATCATGAGGAGTCAGTGTTCATTGGTGGTGTGATGGATGAGTAATGAGGCCTGAGTAACAATGTAACCAGCATATACCACTTGTTCTGAGGGAATTGTGGAGACAAGATGATGATAATGTTTCAAGAAAATGCATTCCTGAGAGCGATGGCCATGAGAGTAATAACAGCTTTGCTACCTTTTTCTGAGTGGGAGACAAACAATTAGCTATTAATGACAAACATGACAATAAAGAACACAAAGCAAAGATTCCTGGATCTGGATAAGAATAATAAGGGCCTGAATCATAACAAGCACAAATTGGACAATAAATAAATAATCTCCTCTACTCCTTATCCTAACTCTCTATCAACAGGTTACCATACCTCATGAATTATACTTGATCATAGTTATATTGAGATGTAAAGTACATGCCATACAATTCACTGTTGAGGGTTAATCCTGATTGGGTGCTCCAAGTGAATACTTCTTGTAGTGATCCTAAACAAAGCAAATAAAACCTCACCTTATTATTTGTCATTTTCACAATCTCCACCATCCTCGGCCCATTTCGATTATGGTGTCAATTCATCTAGTTGATGGCTTCATCTCCTTCACTCACCCTCTAAAGATAGAGATAATAGAGAAAGAGAGAAATAGAGAAAGGTAGAGATAGAGATAGAAATAGAGATAGAGATAGAGATAGAGATAGAGATAGAGATAGAGATAGAGATAGAGATAGAGATAGATAGAGATGATATATTTTTCTAAAGTTTTCTCTTTTAAAATAAATGGTTAAGTAGGTTTTTGGTATATACACAGATTGTGCAACCATCACCCTTTTATTTTAAACATTCTTATTTTACCAAAAACAAACTCTTTCACAGTCACTCCACATCTCCCACCCCAGCTCCTTCTTGTTATTAGGTAACATTGAGTCAGCCCCAACTCATAGCAATGCTACATACCACCTGAACAGGAAACTCTGCCTGGTCCTGTGCCTGCTTCACAGTCTCAGCTGTGCATAAGCCCATTGTCGTGGTCACTGTATTAATACATTTTGTTAAAGGTCTTCGCCTCTTTCACCTTTGCTGACCTTTTCAAGTGTGATGTCCCCTTCCAAAGACTTGAATCTCCTGATAACATGCCCAAAGCATGTGAAATTAAGTCTCATTATCCTTACCTTTAACAAGCACTCCGGGTGGTCTTTTTCCAAGATTGAGGTGTTTGATCTTTGGGGTTTTGTTTTTAAGTGTCATCAAGTCACCTATGATTTACAGCAACTCTTCTCCTTCACTGGCCCTTCACCTTTCCAAGAATGATGGGTTTTTTCCAAATACTAGCCCCTCCTAACAACATGCTCCAAGTATGTGAGATGAAATTTGACTATCTTTGCCTCCAAGGAGCACTGGCTGCACCTTTTAAAAGATATTTGTTCTTTGGGTAGCCCATGCTTTATTTAGAATACTCTTTGCCAACACCACAATTCAAAGACATCAGTTCTTCTTCAGTGTTCCTTATCCATTGTTCAGTCTTCACAAACAGCATAAGAACATAAGAACGTTAGTCTTTAAAGTGACATCTTTACTCTCCAATATTTTAAAGATATCTTTGATAGTAGGTTTGTGCAATGAAATACTTGACTGCTGTTTCCATCGATGGTGATTGTGGATCCAAATAAGAGGAAACCATTGAAAACGTCAAGTTTTTCTCCATTTAAATGACATAATGTGTACATCCAGTTATGAGAAGCTTTATTTTCTTTATGTTAAATGTATTCCAAACTGAAAGCTGTAGTCTTCGGCCTTCTTCAGTAAGTGCTTACTGCTTCTTCCCTTTCAGCAAGCAAGGTGTGACATCTGTATAAAGTATTATTAGTATAATTATTCATTTTATTATTATTATTATTAATGAATCTTCCTACAATTCTGATATCATATTCTTCTTCAAGCCCAGCTTCCCAGATCATGTTTAGTATACATATTGAATAAGTATGGTGAAATAAAACAACCTAGACATACAACTTTTCTTCATTTAAGCCAGCCAGTATTCCCTTGTTCTGTTCCAAGTAATGCTTCTTACTTTATGTACAGAGTCAACATGAGCACGATGAAGAGTTTTGAAATTCTCATTGCTCTCAATGCTATTCATAATTTATTTTGAGTCATACAGTTGAATGCATTTGCATAACCAATAAAACACAAATAAATATCTTTCTGGTATTCTCTACTTTCAGCCAAGGATATCCTCTTTTCATGTTCTCTTCTGAACTCCACTTGAATTTCTTGCAGTTCCTTGTCAACACACTGGTCTAGATTGTTGGATTTTTTGTGGTTTTTTTTTTTACTTGTGTGTGATAGTAATGATATTTTCAATAATTTCTGCATTCGATGGAATCATATTTTTGGGGAACAGGAACAAAAAGAGATCTCTTCCAGTCTGATGGCAAATTAGCAATCAAATTTCTTTGTATAGCTGAATGAGCATAGACAGGTCTGCATCTGCCTGCTGAAACATTTCAGTTCCTGTTCCATCATTTCCTGAAGCTTTATTTTTGATTGAATGTTATAGATGAACCTTGGACTTCTTCCTTCATTACTGCTGGTTCTTGGTCATATGCTACTTTCTAAAATGATTCCATGTCACACCCATGAAGAGATCTACCATGAGAAGATGCTATTGAAAGGGAGTTTTGTCAGTATGTACAGATGTTGTGACAAAGCTTTTTGACTTTTTGTTCCAACTTGAACCTGAATTTAGCTTGTTGTCATTTAACTTCCAGATCTGAGCCTGCAGTCTGCTGTATCTTTGTCTGCTGATCTTGGAATTCCTTAGCTTTTGCAGCTTTTATATCTTTATTTGGTCCAATTCAGAGTTCAGATTTTTTGATACTGTCAATAGTACCAACATATGTATAAGGAGAGTATCAAAAAGAAAGAGGAGAAAAGGTTAGAATAAGTATTTGAAGAATAACAGCTCTTCCATGGAGCTCCTAGAGAAGCATAATTGGGGAAGTTTCCTGAGCATGGGTTTTTGGGGTGCTGTTGTTGCTTTTATAAAGGAGCTGATACCCAGAGGTTGTTATTACACAATCAGGAAATAGTTTTGGATTTTAAAAAAAAAATATTTTATATTGATTTGCTTAGAAACTTCATACACATTGATTTTCACATTATCTTTCATTCACATTGTATTTCATACAATCATTCCCATTCACTATATTTTATAAAATTAATCAACATTGAAATATCTCCACTATTACACTATTTTTCCAGAGCCCCACCAGATCTTTCCCATGGAAATATATTTGAATTGTTTATCTAATCAAGCACCCTGAATATATATAAATGCATCCTTATCTGAAATAATTTCAATGAGGAAGTATTGAGTCATGGCAAAAACTGAATGATACAAGGAAAAGTTAGTAGAAGTTATTAAGGGGACAAAAAAATTAGATACTGTATTAGAAAAGCATACATCAGTCAGCAGGGATTGAAGAAAGAAGCAGAATCACAGTTACCAAATAAATTTAGTGGCAAAACACTTAAGAAAAAAAAACCCAAAATTCTGCTGATGATGTCCTTTCAATTACCTTGAAGTCAGAAGCACTCATTTATTTCTGCTCTTCCTGAGACTTTCCTAGCCTCTCTTGGGAGTCTTTAAAATGTCCTACTCAGTGAGACTCTTAATATTACACTAGAATGCTGAGAAACCCAAGAAAAGGGAAGAAATCAAGAAGTTAAAGAGCTGAACAGAAGATTTCAAAGGCCAGTTCAAGAAGACAAAGTAAAGTATTATAATGAAATGTGCAATAAGCTGGTGTCAGGGAATAAAAACAATAAACTTACTCAATAAGTTGAAGGAACTGAAGAATAAATTCAAGTCTTGAGTTGCAATACTTGAAGATGCTGTAAGCAGAATATTGAATTATCAAGGAAGCATCAAAAGAAGATGAAACAAATACACAGTCACTGTACCAAAAAGAATTGGTTGGCAGAAGAATTTTATGTAACAACATATGATCAAGATGCAATGTTGATGAAGGAGGAAGCTCATGCTGCTCTGAAGAAATTGGCAAGGTAAAAGACCCCAGAAATGGATGGAATATCAACTGACGTATTTCAACAAACAGATGCAGCCCTGAATATGCTCACCAAGTTGTCCTAAGAAATCTGGAGGACAACTACCTGGCCAACTGAATGGAAGAGATCCATATTTGCTCCCATTAAAAAAAAAAAAAAAGGTGATCATCAGAGTGTGGATATTATCAAACAAATATCACTAATATCACACACATGCAAGATCCTACTGAAATTTATCCAAAAAAGACTGGACCAGCACATGAACCACCAGAAATACAAGCTGGCTTTTGAAGATGCCATGGCACTAGGCAAGTCATAGCCAATATCAGATGGATATTGACTGAAAGCAGACAGTGCAAGAGGAATGTCTATGCTTCATTGACTATGTAAATGCATTTGACTGTGTGGATCACAACAAATTGTGGCTAACCTTGAGAAGAATGTGAATCCCAGACACTTGTTTGTGCTCATGTGAAACTTATACTTGGACTTGGAAGCAGTCTTCAGAACAGAGCAATGAAATACTGCATGGTTAAAAATCAGTGAAGGAGTGTGTCAGGGATGTATCCTTTCTCCATACCTTTTCATTCTATATGTGGAACAGATAATTCAGGAAGCTGGGCTTTATGAGGAGGAATGTGGCACCAGGATTGGAGGAGACTCATCAACAACCTGAATTATGCAAATCACACAACCTTGCTTGCTGAAACTTAGGAGGACCTGAAACATTTGCTGCAGAAGGTCAAGCAAGGATTTCAGTCTTCCATATGGATTGAATCTCAACATCAAGAAAACAAAGATTATCACCACCAGACCAATTGGAAGCACCATGATAGACAGAGAAAAGATTAAAATTGTTAACAATTTCAGCTTGCTCAGTTCCATAATCAACACTGTTGGCACCAGCAGTCAGAAAATCAAAAGACAAACTGAGAGCTCTGGTGTCCTAGTGGCAAGAAGTTGTACTGCAATCCCAAAGTCCCATCAGCTGCTCAGCGAAAGAAGGATGGACAATATTGTCCCATGCGATTAATTGCCTCTGAAAACCCACCAGCTATGGATCAGTTCTGACTCAAGGGTACACAACAACAGCAGAAAAAAAACAAACTGCATTAGGAGGCTCCCCCACCCCATATTTCCTTTCAAGAGGGTGGTCCATTCTTTTGGGATATAACTTTTTAAAATAAAGCTATCTTTACCAGTTTACTCTAAAAAAAAAAAATAAAATAAACAACAAAAAAAACCCCGATACATCACATTAAGAAACCATGCTGTCAGAGACCTCTCCAAAAAAATAAAATTAATAAAACAAACAAATAAAAACAATCCACCACATTAAGAAAATCTGCTGTCAGAGACCTCTCCAGAGAGCTGAAGAGCAATAGTATCAGTCTAGAGATTACAGTGCTACTGATCCAGGCTATGATCTTTGCAATTACATGCTATGCAGCAGAGAGCAGGACAATGACTAAGAGTGACAGAAGAAGAGTCAACCCTGAAGAAGAGTATTGAAACTATAAACTGCCAAAAGAACAAATAGATCTCTCCTGGAAAGGGTGAAACCAAGTTGTTTATTGGAGGCAAGGATTTTGAAGCTCTAGCTCACATACCTTGGGCATGTTGCCAGGAGTCCTTGGAGAAGGACATCATGCTTGGAAGGGTGGAGAGACAGCACAGGAGAGGAAGACCCTGGAAGAGATGGAATGACACAGTAACTGGGGTAATGGAGGTAGGAGTATTGGAATTAGTTCAGGACAGGGATGGGTTCAGACAATCTGAGAGCACTAACAACAAACTTTATATACTACGTACAGTTTTTTCTAGTCATACTCCTTCCCAGGATATTTTTACAAGCAAAAGCAAAGTGCGCTTATGAAATACCTTTAGGAGAAGGAAAGTTGGCCAAAATGTATAATTTATATATTATTGCCATAAAAATACAGTATTCACAACAGACAGAAGGTGGAAACAACCTAAGCGTCTATCAACAGATGAATAACTCAACAAAATGTGGTACATACAGACAATGACGTGTTTAGGAATAAAATACCAAGACATGCTATGTGGATGAGGCCTGGAAATATTATATAGGTGAAATAAGACAGAAAATGGTATGATTCCACTTATTTGAAATATCCAGAGTAGGTGAATCCATAAGAACAGGGGCAGATTGGCCATTGCCAGAGGCTGAGGACAAGAAGGGAGAGATGAGAAACAGGGCTTAAATAGGTTCCAGATTTCCTTTTCCAGTAATCAAAATATTTTGGAAGAGGCAGCCACTGCAGGTCACAGCCCTGTGAATGTACTAAAGACCCCCAAATTTCTTACTCTGAAATGATTACTTTTGTTACATGAATTTTACCTTAGTTGAAAAAGAAAAAAGAGCCATAGTGCCCAAGTTGTTTGTGTATCTATCCTCCCACTGGAGGCTGGGAGCCCCCGAGGATACCCTCAGCACCTGCTCATTTATCCTTCTGCACTGCCACCAGCCGTGATCCAACCCATATTCTTTCTGGTTGCTTGTGAAAGTTGAACCATGAACAAGATGACAGAAGAGAAATCAATGTCTTTGAGTTGTGGTGTTGGAGAAGAGGACTGAATATCCTATGGCCTGTCAAAAGAACAAGTATGTCTTGGAAGAAATGCAATCAGGGCACTTCTTCAAGACAAGGATGGCAAAACTATGTCTCAGATACTTTGAGCATGTTGTCAGGAGGGGGTTAGTCCTTGGGAAAAGGCATAATGCTCAGAAAAACAGAGGGCCAGAGGAGGAAAGGAAGACTCTCAACAAGATGGATTGTCACAGTGACTGTAACAATGGGCTCAAGCCTATCAGAGGTGCTGAGGACGGTGCAGGGTAGGGCACGATTCCAATCCTCTGCTAACAGCGTCGCTATGAGTCATGGTTCTCAATGACACTTAACAACTGCCTCCAGGGTTGGACTACTAGCCAAAGGTTGGTAGTTCAAATCCACCTTAGAAGACAGACCTGTCAATGGACTTCTGAAAATCAGTCTAGAGCGAGGGCTACATGGTGGAGGGGACCTGGGGGAGGGTTTGTAAAACAATGAAAGAATCCTTTCTTTTACTTTTCCATAATTTTTGACTCATGTACTTATAACTTGTTAGTGAAATTTGTGTCTTCTAGGTTGCAACACCCCCATGATACATCTTCAAGGATATGAACATGTACGGCCAAGCACAATCAATAAGCATGCATCTAAATTCCAAAATCAATCTCCATAATAGTCTATGTGCTTCCTACTGCCAAAGGGGCCCTTTAAAGTAGTGAGAGAAGATCTTCACCCTGAAACCCACAGCGTCCCTTTTCAGCAGGAAGTAGCTAAGAGAATATGCCATCCCCTTTTCCTTATGACTCAGGGTGAAGTCACTCTCAGGGAGGAGTGATAGGGAATGGCAAAGGACACACCGACAAAGGAGATTAATCAGAACTGACTTTGACAAGCACTGTGGCAATTGGACAATTAAAACAGACATTCGGATGGCGGGGAAGAAGAACAAACTGGGGAGGAGGGTGGAGAGAATGGTGCGGCAATGAAGGAGTGAAAGCCCAGAATCCCTGTGAATGTTCATTGAAACTAATAAAATTTAATAATAATAATAAAAAAAAAGAAAACCTGATGGAGCAGTTCTCCTCTGCACCCATGGGGTCTTTATGTGTCAGAATAGATTTAAAGGCAACCAGCAACAAATGTAGACTAAGTCAGAAAGACGAATGCATCCAGGGGGTGGATGTTCATGGCAAAGGCTAGGAGGTGCAGTTCAGAAAAAGCAAGAGGCACAGCCTCAGAGGGGCACTGAATAGTGGGGAACCCAGACTCAGGGAGATACAAGGTGGGAGTGGATATGAGAAGCAAATTGTTTTTTATCCCTGGGAGACAGCTGAGAACAAGACCTTCAAGGGCATGTAGCAAGAAGGGGATGTTCTGATGAGGACTAAGAGTTCTTCAGGAAAGGGGGTGCATCTCTTAAAGAGAGGCAGTTTCAGTGGGACCCCACCCCAATAAAAGAGCAGTGACGGTTGAGGAAGCAGGGCAGTGCGAGGTGCCCCCAGGACACGAATCTTCCATCTGGAAGCCCTTCCCAAATGGTCTTTGAAGGATGTGTCCCTCTTCCCTCTCCCACCCATCTCTATTTAGGTAGTGTATCTCCGATTCTGGCTAGACCTGCCTTCTTCACCTCAGGTAACTGACACTGCTCGCTGCTTTCCAGCCTGTACAGCTTCATTCACTGTTACCATGGTTTGGCCAGCTTCCGAAACCTTGGATCAAAAACTTACTCACCATTGCAAGAACATGGAAACAGCCAAAATGTCCAACCACAAACGAATGGATTGAGAAAGTATGGTACATTCACACAATGGAATACTATGCAGCACGCAGGAGCAATGATTTTGTCAATTATTACCTAACTTGGGAGGAACTGGACAGCATTATGCTGAGTGAACTAACTCTATCACACAAGGACAAATATTGTATAAAAACATTGTAGTGAGTATAGGGATGGAAGAGGCTGAAAGCAGAGGGATGAGGAGGTGCAAGCGGAGGGGGAATTAATCATGAGGTTGTATAATTTGATGGGGGTAGGGTGAGGGAAATTGAAAGAATTTGTTCTTAAAAACAATGTATTCTAATTTTGTAAATAAACTAGTAGAAAATGTGGGTTTTTTTAAATTGTCTTCCTTTCATGTGCTGACACACAAAAGGAAAGTTTTGCTCCTTGGATGGATTTCCCCCTAGTTCTTCCCCACAACAACCAGAGTCTGAAAAGAAATTGTAAATTTGCTTTATTTTTACTAAATGGTGAGGTCTTCACTGATTCATGTCCAAGATGTTTGGGGTCCGCATTCTCCCTGGGACCCCTGTAAAAAACACAGGGTGAGATGAGAAGAGGAGAGTCAACTTGGCCATGGATTTAGAACTGATGTGCTGCTAACCCAAAAACATGTAGTTCAAATCTACCACCTGCCATACAGGAAAAATGTGGGCAAGCTCCTTAGGCAAGATTTACAGCCTCTAAAAACCCACTGGAGGGTCAGCTATGAGTTGGTTCTGATTAGATGGCACATAACAAAACATTTTACCATGAATGGACACATGGTTAAAATGTTCACCTGCTAACCAAAATGTTACCTGTTCAGGTCCACTCAGAGATGCCTGACAATCTACTTCTGGTGACTATGATCACTGACACCCTGCGGAGCACAGCTGGACTCTGCATATTCAGTTCATCCAGCCACTAAAAGGTGCACTCAATGGTTAGAAAATCCTTCCATACTTCCACTTCCATTTCATCCTCAAACATTATCTTGACAACCCTTCAGAACTCAAACTCAGACCAAACTCACCGCAATCAAGTCTCAGCTGACTCATAGCTGATGCTTCAGCAGGTTTTTGGAGGCAGTAAATCACATGGGAAGAGATCACCCATCTTTCTCGTAGAGACTCATGGATTTAAACCACCAGAAAGGCGCCACCTTTGGTTTACCAGTGCAACCCCCTCTAGAATAGACCCCCACGGATTCCTACCCTGCAAAGGAGTGTTTTCTCTCCGGCCTGCTCTTCTGAGCCGTCGGTGATGGTTAGACCACAAGGAAAGCAACCATGTGAGCATTTTTGGAGCCTCCTTCAAGTCAAGCCAGCATCGTTTGCATGAAGAGGCCTGAACTGGCCAGGGACTCAGTGAGTGATTGCTTGAGACATAGTGGAGTGTGGTCAAGGAGTACAAATTTTCTGGGAGAAGTTTCTCAAACTTGGAATGCAAGAGTTTCTCTAACTCTTGGGTGTAAGGGTGGTCCAACCTGCTGGAACCTGAGGGGAGGTCTCGAGGGTCATTCGGCAAACATGAGTTTAAAACATGTGGATGGTTCCAGGGCTTCTGGGGAAGGCAGACTGCATGTCATAAGGAGATACTAGAAGTTCCATCACTTGCCCAGCCTCCCTAATTCCCTTTAATAGCCCTTTTCCCCTGCACACTTCAAGAACTCATTACATTTTTTCTTTATGTTATTTTCATTCTGTGGTTTGCACACCCAAAGTAACAAGAGCCATAAAATTACTCCCAGCAGGAGATTCCTTTTGTTAATTCTGAAACAACTCTGGATTGCCACTCTGAGACCTAGCAAACAAGCCTGCTCTCATGGGAGGGGACCCTGCCCTCCTGAGTGCTGCTCCTGCCAATCAGCACAGCCCTGATTGGAGCATCTTCATGTACCCAGGCTCCTTGCCTGAAACTCATTTTCAAGAAAATACAGCTTGTCCTCCAGAGACATTCATTAATAGGCTGGGTTTTTCAGTAGCTGCCCCAACCCTGCTAGTTCCTGTCAATTAACCTGCTTCACCCGTTTCTTTCATTACATTCTACTCCTTTGCCTTTCAACCTCCCATCTTCAGGAGAGAATGTTTTCTCTTTCTCACGTAAAAGGACTAGTGCCAGGAACAGAGTGGGTTTCAGGATTGAGGTGAGAGGTTCTGGTGACGTAAGTCTGTAGTGAGGCCACGATTCTACAGTAGTTTGAATCCGCCAACCACTCGAAGACATTAAATGGTTAGTCTCTTCCAGTTAGGATTCACACCCTCAGAGCCCACCCACCATGAAGGAGCACCACAAATCAGAAACAACTTGATGGAATTGTGTGTAAATAGTTGACTTTTCAACAGCAAGGACCACATCCTTAGAGCTCCTGAATGAATCCAGTCACATTTAGTTCTTTTTATACCTCAAATGTCATTATAGAAGAAAACAGAGACTATCAGGCTCACAGACTCTTTAAAAAAGAAACAAACAAACAAACAAACAAAAAATAAAGCCTCAAACAAATTGCCATCAAGTTAGAATTGACTCTTCGCTGGCCCTCTGCTGTCTTGTTGTAAAACATTGAATCCAAACCAACCCACAACTGACTCTCCAGCAGATTTTCAGAAGCAGTAAATTGCACAGGCAGAGTCTGCCCATCTGTCTTCCATGGAGCAGCTGGTGGCTTCAAACCTCATACCTTTTTTGCTAGGGCTGACCTACTAGGCTGTGGGTCTATCTTTCTCCTGAGGAGCCATTGGTGAATTCAAACTGCCAAAAAGTCCTGGCCTTTGTGTTCTAGCACCGCTGTCTACAGAGTATACCACAGAGCTCCAGCGGGAAATTTGTTGTTGCTGTTGTTGTTGTGTGCCATCAATTTGACTAGAACTCATAGTGTCTCTGCAAACGATAGATCTGAACTTTGCCCCATCCTGCGCCATCCTCACCGTTACTCAAGTACACTCAAGTCCATTGCTACAGTCATTGTGTCAAGCCATCTTGTTGAGGGTCCTCCTTTCTTTCTCTGGCCTTTGTTAGCATGCTATCCCTTTCCAAAGATTGATCACTCTTGACAACATGCCCAAAGTATGTGAGGCAAACTTTCACCATCCTTGCCCCTCAGAAGAACCCTGGTTACATTTCTTACAAGACAGATTCGTTTGTTCTTTTGGCAGTCGGTGGCATGTTCAGTACTCTTTTTTTCCAACACCACAATTCAAAGGCTCCACCACTTTTCCTGCAATTTATTAATCAAGAAGCCAGGCCCAAGGTGAAGCAAATCAAACACTAACATGTATATACCTTAAGTTTTTCTTCCACTTGCACTGAATATAAAACCAATTCCATTAAAACCCCTACACTGAATATACCACAAGATCCCACCTCCTGTGATTAGCACTGGGATATTATTTAGAGGTGGAGTTTAATACAAACGCAGTGATCACTCTTCACAGAAAGATGTTTGACTTGGAAGTCCAGCTTGAATTCTTACATAAAGAAGCACAGCAAAGTTCAGGGAAGGCAAGCAGAGGCTGGCACCAGATAGATGGCAGGATTTGAATTCCAACTTTGTCACTTACTAGCTATGTGATCTTGGGTGAGGTGTTTAACCACTTTGTGTCTCAATTTTCTGATACAAAAAGTGAAAATAACGCTATCAATCTCCTCATGAGGTTGTCGTGAAGAATAAAATTGTTGTTTGGGTTTGTTGTTGTTGTCCATTCCCAGAACATAGTAACCAGGCAGTGATGGCATTCATTGTCTCTATATTAGTGGGTGTTTGTTGTCTTTTGTGGGAGACCCAGGAAAATACACAGGCAGGGGTTCTGAAGTTTCTAGATGGAGGTGGGTCTTCTCAGCAACCTGACTTCTAGAACATTTGCTTGCCATCTCCCCATGTCCACAGTCATTGAGCCGACAAATACAAGATTGCACAAATGTATGTCATCTCTAAGAAAAGGAGCCGAATCCATGCACCCCACTCCCAATGTCTGCCCTCAACTCCCAGAAGAGAGACTTTAACACTACTACAGCCTAATAAGTCACATAATACCCTTGTTGTTGTTGTTGTTATGTGCCATTGAGTTGCTTGTGACTCATAGTGACCCTATGTACAAGAGCTCTAACTGCCTTTCTATCCTGTGCCAACATAGCCATCTCAAACGCACTCATTCCCACCACTCCACTCACAGAATCGATCCATCTCATCGAAGGTCTTCTTCTCCTACAATGCCCCTCCACTCTCCCAAACATGATGTCCCTCTCCAAGGACCAGTCCCTCCTTGCAACATGCCCAAAGTATGTCAGATGAAGCTTCAGAATCTTTGACTCCAAGGAGCATTCCAGCTTCACCTTCTCCAGGACAAACCTGTTTGTTCTCCTAGCAGTCCATTGTATATTCAATACTCTTCTCCAGCACCACAGCTCAAAGGCATCAATTCTCTTTCTATCATCCCTATTCACTGTCCAACTCTCCGATGCATAGCACGAAATTGCAAAGACTATAGCCCGGATCAGGCGCACCTTACTCTCCAGCCTGACGTTGTTGCTCTTCAGTACTCTTGAAAGGTCCCTCACAGCTGATTTTCCCAATGCAATTCATCTCCTGATTTCCTGGCTGCTGTTACCAAGAGTGTTGAGTGTGGAACCAAGTAAACTAAAACTATTAACTATCTCAATCTCTTCACCATCCATACTGATACTGCCAATTGGCCCAGTGGTGAGAATCTTTGTTTTCTTGATGTTGAACTTCAATCCATATAGGAGGATGCATAATACTCTACACTCTTAAATAGAAATAATCCTCGACATTCTCAGCTTGAATGTTTGGCTTGAGGTTTCTCAAATATTTCAATTCCATTTCTTTTACAATGTATTTTAACCATATAAATCATCATGAAAATGTCTTGTAGTCCAAATTTTGACACATGGAGATCATCAACTCATTCCTCTCACTCCTTCAGTCACTCACTGCCAGCGAATCAGAGTCAACTCATAACCGATCTTCCATCAGGGTTTCAAGGCTGTAAACGGCCCAGGAGGAGATTGTTCATCTTTGAAGTGACAGAGAGGTGTAGCCTTAGGATTAACAGCGCAGCTCTCTACAGGTTACGTACACCACCAGGTTCCCTGCGTTAGGAAGCCAAATTAATTCATTTGGAGACAGGCCTCTGAGTAAAGTCTTCCCTTTTTAATTAAAGAATATCCAAGATTATAATGGCATGCTGTGGGAATCCCATTGCAGTTTGCAACTCCTCAATTGTCTAAATCAAGATTTCTTGCTGCTACACAAGGAATTAAAAAATCTGGATATAAACAGGGTAGGGAGGACAATACAGCACAGCAGCTTCTCCACAGCTTCAGCTTCCAGCTTCCTCTGCTCATTAGAACAGCATCACTATTCACACCAGTCTATTTCAGACTTGAAAGGAATTATAAACTAGATGTACACACAGTGACTGCAACCAAGGACTTAACCCCAGCAGAGCTTGTGTGGATAATGCTGGTTCAGGATCCACAGTGTTCTGTACTGCTGTACACAGCAAAGTTACCTATGAGTTAGAGATGACTCAATGGCACCTAATAACCACAACTAAATAGTGCTTTTATCTCTTACAGAAGAGATAAAGACTTGCTTTTCTTTTTAATTTTGAAAGTTATTGTAATTGCTGTGGCTTTGGCTGTGTGTCACTGTGGTCCTCAAGTACAACAGAACAAAATATTACCAGTCCCGTGCCCTGGGTTCAGAATCTGTTCAGGTTCAGTTCACTGTTTCAACTCCTGTGTATACTGAGATCTTTCCAACCTGGGGACCTTATCTTTCAGCACCATACTAGACAATATTCTGTCATGATGCACAGATTTTTATTGACTGATTTTCAAAAGTTGATAACCAGATCTTTCTTCTTCATCTTACTCAGAATGCTCCACTGACACCTGTTCACAATGGACGAATGTGCTGGTGTTTTAAATACAAGGGGAATACATTGTTTCCAGCATTATGGCAACAAGGAAGCCAGTATAGTATGACAAACTGACAGATGGGAGGTGGCAAAGTTTGAAACCCCAGTATGTTTGTCAGAAAAGGCCTCAGCTCTCTGGCAGTTCAAATTCAACAACAGCGCCATGTAAGAAGTCAGGGCAATCTCTTCTTGTGCAATTTTACAACCATAGGGATCCCAGTGGAGGGTCAGCTATGAGTCAGTTCTGACTGCACGGCAATGAGTGAGTGAGTGAGTGAGTGAGTGAGTGAGTGACCCAAGGATAGTATAAGTCCTTAAATGTTAAGGGCATACAAACAGAATAAGATAACAAATAGGATAAAAAGCAACATGTAAAGCCCCAAGACTATTCTAACTTATATGATCTTTTCCATGATCTTGGGAACAGGTGTCTGCCTTTTATGCAGTCCTCTGCTTCTGGCAGCTGAACTGGAAAAACCTGAGTTTAAGCTGGTCAGTGAACTGGACAGTCCACAGAGGAATGTCAGTGTTCTGTAACTGCAAAAATGAATCCAAGCCTGAACTCTGTGTAGTTCAGCTGTACACAAGTCAGAACCTTTGAACTGGTGTCCTTTCTTGCTAATATATATGGTCTTTTGGAACCACATAAATAAATGGAAAGATTTACTTATCAGGCTGGTTTTGGGATTTGGTTTTCAGTCCCTAAAATTCCTTTAACCTGTGAAAGTAGTCTTTAGGTCACTGGATCTGTATAGCAAAATGAACCATTTTATTATCAGCATTACACAGATCAATAAAAATAGCCATTGATCTACCCCAAACTCTCCTCCCAATCTGGTCCCTGGAGTCTGTTTCTCCATTCAAACAGACCAAATTATTTAAGAGTGACAACTTCCAGCACAAAAATAATTTCTCTCACTGGCCACCTTAAACCATTGTTAGATAAGGAAGTTGCTCTAAGGTATAAATTTTTCATAGATATAGTTTGCAAAAGAACATACAAAGCTTGTATACACATGGTGTTGTTATACATCATCCAGTTGAATCAACTCAGCTGACTCTCAGGAAGGTTTTCAGAGGCTGTAAATTACATGGGAGGATATTTCCCATCTTTCTTTCATGGAGCAGCTGGTGGAGTCAAACTGTGTGTCTTTGGGTTTGCAGATACATATATACATGCTACCCAAATGGTTGGAGGTTCTCATCCACTTCTAACTCTGGAGAAAAGACCTGACAAAACACAGTGGAGAAGTTCAAGGAATCTATTCAGCAGCATATTAGATAAATGATTGAATGATAAATAGGTATCGATGATATAGATATTGTGGTACTAGGGATATTATAGCTAATGTAAGATGGATCTTGGCAGAAAGCAGAGAATACCAGAAGAATGTCTATCTGTGCTTCATTGACTATGCAAAGGTTTTTGACTGTGTGGATCACAACAAGCTGTGGCTGACTCTGAGAAGAATGGGAATCCCAGAACATTTGATTGTGCTAATGCGAAACCTATACTTGGACCAAGAGGCAGTCGTCAGAACAGAGCAGGGAGACACTGGATGGTTCAAAATCAAGAAAGGGGTCCATCAGGGATGTATTTTGTCTCCATACCTTTTCAATCTGTATGCAGAACAGATCATCTGAGATGCTGGGCTGTACGAGAAGGAATGTGGCATCAGGATTGGTGGAAGAGTCATCAACAACCTGCGTTATGCAGATGACACAACCCTGCTCCCTGAAACTGAGGAGGACCTGAAGCACTTGCTGAAGAAGGTCAAGGATTGCAGCCTTCAATATGGATTGAAGCTCAATATCAAGAAAACAGATTCTCACCAGTGGGCCAACTGGCAGCATCAGTATGGATGGTGAAGAGATTGAGATAGTTAACAGTTTTAGTTTACTTGGTTCCACAGTCAAAACTCTTGGTAACAGCAGCCAGGAAATCAGGAGATGAATTGCATTGGGAAAGTCAACTGTGAGGGAGCTCTCAAGAGTGCTGAAGAGCAATGATGTCAAGCTGGAGACTAAGGTGCGCCTGATCCAGGCTATAGTCTTTGCAATTATGTGCTATGCATCAGAGAGTCAATTATGTGCTATGCATCGGAGAGTGAATAGGGATGATAGAAAGAGAATTGATGCCTTTGAGCTGTGGTGCTGGAGAAGAGTATTGAATATACCATGGACTGCTAGGAGAACAAGAAGATTTGTCCTGGAGAGGGTGAAGCCAGACTATTCCCTGGAGTCAAGGATTCTGAAGCTTCATCTGACATACTTTGGGCATGTTGCAAGGAGGCACTGGTCCTTGGAGAGGGACATCATGTTTGGGAGAGGGGAGGGACAGCACAGTAGAGGAAGACCTTCGATGAGATGGATCGATTCTGTGAGTGGAGTGGTGGGAATGAATGTGTTTGAGACAGTGAGGTTGGCACAGGATAGAATGGCATTTAGGGCTCTTGTACCTAGGGTCGCTATGAATCGCAAATGACTCGATGGCACATAACAACAACAGATCTAGATACAGATATAGACATATACAGATATAGATATGACTTGAAGAATGAACTGTAGATAAAAACACTGAAGAGTGAAATATACACACACATATATATATATCTTTGAAGAATGAATTCAATTCCTTGTCATTGAACCAGAACCAACGTGTAGCTGATCCCTCTTTGGGTGTCTGAGGCTATAAAGTGCAGAAAAGGTTGTCCATCTAGAATACTGTGAACATGAACTTGTCAGGGAGGTCACATTAATGATGGCATTTTTGCTGAAAATAGTCTACAAGACCCAAAGTCCTATGGTCTTTATATCAAAGAAACAAGTTCAGCAAGATATTTGTTCATACGTAAATCAGAACTTTGAAGTGCCTTTGCAGCAACCACATACTGCAAAGTCTCAGAACGCATATTAATATCTACTTTCTAAACAATGTGCCTCCGGAAACTCTATGCACTTTGATAAATGTCGATAGTTATAGAAAGGCTTCAGGCCTTTTGTTCATAGGGTTGCTGTAAATTGTGCTCGACTCGACGGCAATCAACAAGAACATTAACAACAACAAACATAGCAAAGTTTAGAAAGTAAACTCAAACTTTGCATATTTCCTATATGTCTTCTCCATGAACTTTGCTAGGTTTATCAGCAAAAACTATTTTAATAACAAATAGCTGGCTAAGAGTCTACTCATCTCCTAATTCTTTCTAATATTTTTAAGGTTTCCAGGTCTCCGTTTTCTATTCTTCTCATGTATCTAGTTTTCCCTCTTGGTTAATTGAAGTCAACTAGGACATCTACAAGCACATTTAAGAAGCAATCATGTTGGATGAAAGGAAAGAAAATGGAACGAATGTACAATCAGTCACTATGGGTGTTGTAATTAATGCTACAGAACAAACTACATGGAAACAATAGGCTCTGTAACTTCCACTCAATTCACAATTAAAAATATAGAAAAAGAAGTAGCAATCTAAATCTGCAGATAAAAAACAATAAACCCACTGTTGTTGTTGTGTGCCATTGAGTCTGAACTGACCCATACCTGACCCTGCAGTTAAATGTCATGAGAGAAGACTGTCCGCCTTTCTTCCATGAAGCAACTCATGGATTCAAACAGCATACCTTTGGGTTGGCAGTGCAATTCCTTCTCACTAAGTCACCGTAGAAAAAAAAATGGTTTCCAGAAAATAGAACATTAAAATATATATAAAAAATATATAGTCAGTATTCCCACATTAAAACCCATAATAATCTTTCCACTTACTCAGTCCTTTATATTCATTTATTTTCCATGAGATCCTAGATCAGCTATAGTCTATATGACCTGCCTCCTAGCCTTTGAAAAATCTTGATCGTATCGACATTCCTAGTATCACAGTCCTCTTTATAAGTCCCATAGAGTCCATCTTTTGTTGTTATACTTTGGTGAAACATTTCAGTGAGTCAGTAAAGTAAAAGCTTTTCTACAAGTAACAAAGTTTAATATGCCATGGTTAACCTGTAATAATAATTCTTGAAAGTGAAATCACTTACTACAAAGCCAAAAACTTTAGATAGAAATATCTCCAAATACAATGGTTAACCTTATTTTCAAAGTCTTTGATATAACAATCATTTTGAGACATAATATCTATCCTATGGTCCAGAATAACAGAACATGCCAAAATTATTAAATCTCTAAACACCTGACATAATCTTTACTAAGCAAGAGCAGTAATTATTCTAATTAAGCCCATGAGGCCGCCTTAGTTTTTTAATTTTACTTGTTCTTCCCACCACTCTAAGTAGGGCATATACTATTAATCCCATTATACAGAGGAGAAATAATTTCTGCTGGTGCAATGGTTAAGGGTTTAGCTGCTAATCAAAAGGTTGGAAGTTCTCATCTTCCTGTAACTCTGGAGAAAAGACTTGGCAATATATTCATGTAAAGATCACAGAAAGCCCAGTGGGGATGTTCAAGGAATTCAACAGCATACAACAACAGAGGAGAAAATAGAAACTCAGCCGAACCCAGTGGTCTTGCTGAGCTGATCCACAATCAGCAGAGGCCAGCGTTAGGTTTCCAGCGCCTAGAACAAGGTCCTCCCCCCACACCAAGCCTCTCCTAAAACCTCCCACACTCAGTACACCCAGTACTGGAGCCTGCAGGCTCCACATTTTGCCCAAACACCCTCGACTTGCCCTGGTATTTGCGGCACTGTTTGTGAGCATCCTCAAAGCTGATTGAGCCTAATACAGACTTATCTAAAGCCCATATGGATTTGCATCCCAATTCCTCTCCGACAGCCTTTCCTTGACCCCTTGCATCCATGTTTTCCTAATTAGCTTTGACTCATCTTTATTTTTATTAAAGTCAACTTGAGGAGAGTTCTGGACGATAATCCCTTTGCATGCTAGGGTTTATTTCCATTAACTTCTGGGAGATGATGTGAGCAGAGTGATAATGAATCACCCTGTGTATTTTTCCATTGAGAGCAAGCCTAGGGACTGCTTGATGTGGAGGTAGGCTCCTTGAAGCTGCGCCAGGGCCGCGTTACAGCACCTTAGGGGTGTGAGAGTTCACAGGACAGAACATATCTTTCTGTTATTCTCTCTCTCTCTCTCTCTATCTCTCTCTCCTCCCTCTCTCCTTCCTCTCTCTCAATTTTGACTCCCTTGGAGGCAAGACCAGAAAGCCTGTCCTGGGTCTTCATTCAGAAGACAAGATCTGTATAAGCCAAGCACTAACTCTTCCCTTCAGGATGCCTGATTAAAGTGTGCACGGGGGCACCTCCTGTGTCTCCCTGCTCCTGGCCCTGCTGTCCTAGTTCTTCTCTGCCAAACACGGGAAGTTCTCAGGGCTGTAGCAATATGGCCTAAGAACCAATGGCCCCACTTTTAGACTCTTGGATTCTCATAGCCTTGAGCTTCTCCTAGACTTTAGGGGCACCTTCCCCAGAGAGCAGACCCCACTGGGCACACCCCCGAGCGGGAATGCCCATATACTCACACTGCAGGTCATTTGTCATAGGGAGCAAATATGGAGTTGAGAGAAAGGTAGCTATGAGTAAGCCTTCCCCGTCTCACCATATTCCAGGATGGAAAGCCAATGGTTTGAATATTAACTTTGAATTTGGCCCTCCACATCCTTGTTGTCTGTTGTGAGTTGTGCCCCACGTGTGCAGACGAGAACTGTGCTCTTGCTGGGCTGCTGAGTCTGCATCTTTTCAGAAGGACATCACCAGGCCTGTCTCCTGAGCACCTCTGGGTGGGTTAATACCACCAACCTTCTCAGATAGTAGCTCAGAGCTTAACCATGTGTGTTAGCCAGAGACTCCTTAAAAAGGTATATTCATGATAAAATGGTCTAAAATGGAATACATATTCATTGAATTAGAACCTGTAATAATTTAGACATATGGTTTGTGGGCCTCCATTCCTACACTTGACTGAGGCCCCATAAATATGAAATGAAGACCTGGGGAAAACCACTTTAGGAGATAACAACTTAACCTCCAGAAGCCCCTGGGGCCTTTTACTAGAGCTCTAGGCTCTTGTGCTTGACCACTGAGAGGGTGAACCCTTTATGGTCATATGGTATCTGTTGCAATAGTGTTGAGGTGAGGTATGACTGAGTGTGTGGGGGAATGGGCAGTGGGTGTGTGTTGGGGAGAATCAACACAACCTAAAAATGACACGATGACATATTTAAAGGGGAAGAAGCATGACACTCTGTGTGAGAACTTTCCAGACATTGTCCGTGAAGGTCTGAAGGTGGCAACTGTAGAGTTAGGAGCTGTACAACACAGAACTGGCTGCAGTCACACCTTCCCTTTCAGGGTCTGGAGAGAAATTCTGTAGAGCCTGTTCACCCCAGGGACTCCCCAAATGTTCCTACTCCTTTCTCTTCACACATGACTTCTCAGGATTTGGGGGGAAGGAAATTTACAGAACCAGAGACTCCTTAAATATCTCTACCTCACTGCTCTTCACTCAGGACTCTCAAGGTCTTACAAAAACACACAGAGACACACAGACACAGACACACCAAGATACCCACAGATGCAGAAATACATACACCCAAACACAGGCACACACACGCAGACAGATAAACGCACATACACATATACACGCACACATACTGTGAAGCATACACCTCCCAAGGAATTTCCCTGGCCTCCTCATCTTTTAATTCTTCCACCATGTCTCACTACCGTCTTTGAATTTGTACCAAAAAGTAGTCCACTTTTGGCAGCCCCAGGACAAGTACATCTCCCAGACCCGAGGTCTGTGTCTGAATCACTTTCAGTTGCAATGTTTCCTGTCCCTGTGGAGTCCTCGCCCTAGGCTAGACCAGCCCATGATAAAGGTCATTTCTGCATTATGTCCAAGATCAGGACCATGAGTGACGGGCATGGCCAAGTGGCACCTCTTCTCCTGAGGCACCACTGGCAACACGCACATAGGCTTCAACACTGGCACCTGGGTTTAGGGATCCTCAGGCCCGAGCTCCCTGTTAACGGCTCTGCTGGCCCAATAAGCTCCCTTCACTATTCCCTGTCACCCATGGAGAAGCCTTCTCCCTTAATCATTGGAGTCATTGTTGTGGTTGTGTGCTGTCAAGTCAGAACCAATCTATAGCTGACCCTCCCATGGGTTTTCAGAATCAGTAGCATCAGGATGGATGGCAAAGAGATTGAGATTGTTCACAGCTTCAGTTTGCTCGGCTCCACGGTCAACGCTCTTGGCACCAGTAGCCAGAAAATCAAAAAACGTATTGCGATGGGAAAGTCTGCGGTTAGGGAGCTCTCCAAAATACTCAAGAGCAACAGTGTCTCTCTGGAGACTAAGGTCCGCCTGATACAGGCCATGGTTTTTGCAATCACGTGTTATGCATCAGAGAGTTGGACAATGACTAGGGAGGATAGAAGAATTGACGCCTTTGAGCTGTGGTGCTGGAGAAGAGTATTGAATGTACCATGGACTGCCAAGAAAACAAACAGATTCATCGTAGAGAGGATTAAACCAGGCTGCTCCTTGGAGGCAAGGATTCTGGGGGTTCGTCTGACATACTTTGGACATGTTGTAAGAAGAGACAGGTCTTTGGAGAGGGACATCATGCTGGGTAGAGTGGAGGGACAGCGCAGGAGGGGAAGACCCTCTATGAGGTGGATTGATTCAGTGACTGGGGTACTCGGGATGGGTGTGTCAGAGACATTGAGATTGGCACAGGATAGAGCACGGTTTAGGGCTGTTGTACATGGGGTCGCTATGAGTCGCAAATGACTCGGCGGCACATAACAACAACAACAACAAATCACACAGGAGGAGATTGCCCATCCTTCTCCTGTGGGCAGCTGGTGGATTCACACCACATTTCTTTGGGATTGCAGGGCAGTTTCTAAAAACCCTCCCCTTACCTTCCCTCCACCCAGCACCCTAACTGGAAAGACAGTGCCAAGGTCTGACCTCTGAATACCAGACTCTCATCTACTGCACAAATGTGAGCTCTCTGCTCCCTCTTGTACAAATACGGGGCTCCGTGTGGGAACAACAAACCTTCGCTCAATCTTATTTTTCACAGCTTCATCTCAGTTGGCGCTGCTAAGGCAAAACAAAACCAGCAGAATCCCTGTGGGCTCAGGCTTGAGCAGGGAGCAGTCTATTCTCTCTCGGGTCTAGAAGGCCAAAGCCAGAAGGGAGACTTCAGTTCCTCTGGGGTGGCAGCACCACTTTTCCCCCTCAGCCAGGATACATTGCTGCCCGCAAGCACCAGGCACTTGCTGAGCCCTGGGCCAGGCTCTAGGGATCAGAAGCTAGTGAAACTGGGAGAAATCAAGAAGTCAGTGCTCACAGCTTCCTTGGAGGAACATGGCTCGCAGCAGTCCCAGTGTGTCCGGGGAGAACCATGCTCCAGAGCATTGCTTCCCAGAAGCCGATTCTTCAGAAGCACATCTGAGGCACCTCTGGGTGGTTTGGTTAGCAGCCAAGCACATTGGCCATTTGTAGAATCAAGGAGCTTCATCTTCTTAATCATCTCTAAGTCGCTGGGGGGTTTCTGGGAGGGTGAGGCTGTATGCTCAGAGTATTACATGGCATGCAGGTTGGTTGCCCTGATTATTGTCCAAGGAGCTGCCATGGGAAGGCAGCAGGTGGGCCGTAGATCTTGTTAATGCAGTGACCTCCCTGCAGAGCCTCAAGGCCACAGAGCATCTGCTGATGTCATGGCCTTTGCAAGACTCCAGGTTTGAGAACTTCCAGACACCATCTCCTCCAATGTTGGGCCTTCTATTGTGCTCAGAGTGGTGACTTTGTTGGCAAGAAGTTGTACTGTCAACACAAAGGCAGGTAGTTTGAATCCACCGGTGGGTCCTCAAGAGTTAAGATGAGCAATCTCCTTCCATGTGATTTTACAGCCCCCTCTGGAGGGTCAGATATTAATACGTTCTCCAACTCAAAGGTAATGACAATTGAGAAGAAGGCAGCAGTGTCATTAGATTTTGCAAAACTCCTTTTTTTAGAGAAGAAAAGCTGTGCGACTTAAGGTGCTGTGCTGGTTTGTCTGGGACTGAGAGGTTTTCTAAAACAAGAAACCTTCAATGCCAAGAACAAAACAATGCTCGGCAAATTAGGGTGCTGAGTCAAGGTTACCTACCAACTGAGGTGCTGTAGAAAAGGAGCTCTCCTCCCCTGCCTGGCATGACCAGGTTGGATGGACCCTGGCTACCAGCTGCCTGCAGCACTTGTGTCTAGCTCTGTTGTTGTTCAGTGCCAGTGTGTCAGAACCAGCTCATCGCTGACCCTCCAGCAGGTTTTCAGAAGGTGTAAATAGCATGGAAGGAGACTGCCCATCTTTGTCCTGAGAAGCAGCTAGTGAATTTGAACCACATGTCTTAGGGTTGGGAGCACAACTCCTTATCCACTAGGCTACCAGAGCATCTCTGCTTCAGCTATCTCCATTGTTGTTGTGAATCTTTGAATCAGAACCAACCCATAGCTGACCCTCTAGCAGGTTTTCAAAAGCAGTAAATCGCACAAGAGGAAACCACCTTTCTCCCATAGAGCAGCTGATGGATTCAAACCGCACACTTTTGTGTCGGCAGCACAATTCCTTACCCCTAAGCCACCCTCATTATGCCCCTCACAGGAAGAAGACTCCTGTAGCCACCTGGGAGCTGTCAAGGGAAGACAGGAAGAAGGAAGTGGTTGTGATCTTCATGTGGTAGAGTGAGGATTCCCCAGCTGTCTGCAGGAGTTCATGAGGTTCCACACAGAACTTAGAGTGTCAGAGAAGTAAGTGGACTGGGGCATCAAGGAGTACAGGCGTGTCCCTCAAGGCTGAGGCTTCAAGTTCTCCAATGGTACAAATGTTGACAAACATGGGGAATGAACTCCAGTCATTTTCCTGAGGGTTAGCGAAAGAGAAGAAAACCCCCACTGAGATGGATTGACACAGGGACTGCACCAATGGGCTCCACCACGTCAGGGAGAGTGAGGCAGGCTCTGGACAGGACAAGGTACTGAGCTGTTGTTTACAGGGTCACTGTAAGTGGTAGTTGACTCCATGGCACCTAACAACAACAGCAGCAGCTGCTCCCAAGGAGCCAGAAGGCGGGCGGGCCTCAGGGAGAGCAGCCATCAGGGCTGTACTGGTGTGAAACTGAGAAACCAGATGCTCATCTGATCCTTTAGATTTGCCCCAGCCAGCCGGCTCCTCTCCAGGAACCTAACCTTGAGGCTGCGGTGAACTGTGACAAGAAGCAAGTGTGCGTTCGTTAAATTGAGTCTGGCCCGGCCAGTTTCCTAGAGCCACCGTATCCAGCCCACTGATTTGGCAGAGGAGAGCCCCCCAGCTGGAGAGGCTGAGTCACCAGCTCAGGACAGCACGGTCCCCAGTGAATGGGCTCCTCCAGTCAGAAGGAAGTCCTACTGGAAGGCTGGAAGGCTGTCTCCTGCTATTAATGCCCTCAGCCTGGAGGAGGAGGGAGCACACGTCTGCAGCTCAGCAGGGAAACCGCTCCCCGTAAAGGCCTGTCCATCTTGGAGTCTGCTGGCCTTTCCAGCAGAAGCATACAAACAGGGAAACAATGCCTTCCCGGGTCAGCCTGTTCTCTGTGTTCTGGTTCATTCCCCAATGTGATGGAGTCAGCACCAAATGCTGGAGAAACCTCCTTGGTAGATTCGCCCGGAAACTGACCTGCCCTGCCCTGGGGCCTCAGCCGAACCAGCAATGTGCCTGCTCTACTCCTTCCTTTCTGGTCTTGGAATGTAGAAGACAAAAGAGCCTTATCTACCAGGAGTAGTTTCCTACCCTGTAGCTGTTACTGCTCTAGTGGTGTCGTCTACAGTGTGGCACACTGCTTAGCACAAAGGCCTTTCCTCTACAGCAATTCAAATCCACCAGCTGCAACTTATGTAATTTACAGCCTCCAAAAACCTGCTGGAGAGCCATTTATGAGTTGACTCTGACCCAATGGCACCGAGGATTTTGCTGTTATCTGTCTTTGGGTTGTTCTGACTTATGGCAGCCCGGTCCACAACTGGACTGAACGATGTGACCCACAGCATTTTCACTGGCTAATTTTTAGAAAATGACATTATGCTTGGAAAGGTTGGGGATGGGGAGGTCAGTGAATTTGGAAATAGAGGCTGCAGAGTGAAGGAAGAGGAAGAGCACATCCCCCTGGAGCTGAATCCTGCATTTGACCCAGAAGTCTCCAAAATTATGAGGAAATGTGTTTGTTAAAGTAGCCCAAAAAGTTGGATTTGTTATAGCAGCACAAGAGAACTTAGACAAGGGTCTCCTGTGGAAGACCAGCAGAGGGCAGAAGAGAGAGAGAGAGAACAATGGAGTGACCGGGAAATGTCCATCTCCTGACAGATGCTGTACCAGCTTCCAGGATTTATTCCATTTACAGTATTGTGGAGCCAGCATCTTCAAAAATTAATTCAGGGAAGCCCTAGGAATGTCTCAGACAGGAATCCAGGGCTACCTACTTGTTCCCAGCAACCCTTCCAGGAAGAGCAGGACCGCACAGAAGCTGCCACCAGGAGAAAGAGGCCACCCTCACTGGGTCTCAGAGGCCCCTGAGCTCACAGAAGGAGGATGGCAGTCAGCTTCCAGGATCCTCAGAAGGCTGCACAGATCTACCCAGGATGCAGATTACTACAGGCGAGGGCACAGCTTTCACACACACACACGCACACACACACACACACACACACACATGCGCAAGTACCCTCCTGACTCATTTAACAATGGCCTCCTGGAACTCCCAAAGCAATTACTGCGTCACTCCTCAGTGCCTTGCTTGGATGACCACTAATAATTTATTGCAAATAAATTTCATTGCTCCAATAAGCTATTATACCGCTCAATTCCCTTCAGAGCTTAACACGGCTGAACACCCAGTTGGCCCTCATTAGGATTCTTCTGGACCCAAGTCTTCTCCACCCTTCTCTGTCACCACCTCCACTCCAGCAGCTGGCCCCAGGCAAATGAAGCTGGCCTCACCATTCACTTCTCTGCTCTTTGCCAAGGGCCTGGCCAGGAGATGCTAATAAAGATAGTTCCTAAATCTGTAGAGGAGACTGTTGTTGTTATTGTTGTTGTTGTTGTTGTTGTTGTTGTTGTTGTTGTTATGTGCCATCAAGTTGCTTCCAGTTCATAGCGACCCTATGTACAACAGCCCTAAACCCTGCTCTATCCCTTGTCAATCTTATTGTCTCTGACACACCTATCCCCAGTACCCCAGTCATTGAATCAATCCATCTCATCGAGGGTCTTCCTCTCCTGCACTGTCCCTTTATCCTCTCAAGCATGGAGTCCTTCTCCAAGGACTGATCCCACCTTGCAACATGGTCAAAGTATGTAAGCTTGACCAAAAAAAAAAAACAAAAAACAAAAAACCCAGAAGCTTCTATAGGTAAACAGGGACTAGCTATTAACAAAATCTCTAATTACTATACTCTTTATGGTTCTCCAGTGGGAGATAATCATTTATAACATTTAAGTCACCATGAATCTCAGTGAGAACTAGAACTCTGTATCAAGGGTCTCAGACAGGGTTCATGAAAAGCCCTTGGTTTTCTATGAAGAATCCAGATGGCAATACACTACTGAAGGCAGGTGACCAGACCAAATGACTACTTCCAGCTCTACACCCCTGTGACTATTGGGTCACCTCATTCACTCATGCACAACGTTGTTGTTGTTGTTAGGTATTGTTAAGCCAAGCGGGAGTCATAGCAACCCTATGAACAATGGATCTGAACCTTGCTCTATCCCACACTGTCCTCACAATCTCTGTCTTGCCCAAGCCTATTGGTACAGTCATTGTGTCAATCTGTTTTGATGAGGGTCTTCCTCTCTTTTACTGACCTTTCTCAGCATAATGTCTCTCTCCAAGGACAGGCCCCTTCTGACAACACACCAAAGAAAGTGAGGCAAAGTTGTACCGTCCTTGCCTCGAAGGAGCACTCTGGTTGCACTTCTGTTAAGACAGAGTTGTTTGTTCTTTTGGCAGTCCATGGGACGTTCAGCACTCTTCACCCACACCACAAGGTTGGTTGGTCTCAAGAAAATCTTTTCCCTGAGAATCTGGGTGCCTCAGATGGTTGACACACTCAACTGATCGACCAAAGGAGGTAGATCAGAGTCTCTTAACAACAAAGTTGATTTGGAAGAGAGGCCTGGAGGTCCAGCTCTGAAAAATCCTCCACTGAAAACTGTGGAGCACATCTAACATACATGGGGTCTCCAAAAGTGGGAATTAACCTTACGTGGTGATAACAGTAAACAGAATCTTCACCATGGAGATGTAATGAGTTGTAAATAAGCTACTGCATGCAAACTTGATTTTTAAAATGAAATTCAAATGTTATTCATTTCTATTAACATGTCATAGGGACTGTACTAAATAAAACCTTCTCTTTAATTAAGCAAATGCACATTGGAAACACCAGAATGCTCTTACTGGGGGATTGTGGTCAGCCCTCCTTCCTCAGGGGCGTCAGTCAACAAGTCTATCAGCACCTCCTGTGCTGATGACAGGTGCTGGTCTCAGGGGTCAAAGCAGGAGTCCGGGCTTTAAAGACACAGGAGGGGGGATCTCAGCCACCTGTCAGAGCCTCTCTGGTGTTGTCTCGGGCATTTGATGGCTCAGTTCCAGCAATCACTTCCCCAGTGATAAACCCACAGCAAGCTAGGAGGCTTCGTTTCCAGCTTGTTCCCTCCAGGAATGACTACTCATTTGTACTAAAAAAAAAAATATGTTGAAAAACTCACAAAATCGTGTTATTGCTAATGCTAATTGCATTTCCTAAGGTTAGCACCATAAAAAATTCATTGCCGTTTTTCACAACAAGATGCCAATTGTATTTTAATTGCTAGAGAGAAGGGAGCACAGAGGAGCAGCTTAACCAGGAAAGCGCTAAATGGGCATAAACGAAAAAGGAATTTCACCAAGCTAAAGGTCTAGTTCTGAAATGAGAACTTGGAAAAAACCCAAACAATACGAAACTCAAACTCCTTGCCATAAGTTGGAATCAACTCATAGCTGTCTCAAATGAGTTCCCAGAAGCTGTCAGTCAGTCATACAGGAGGAAATTGCCTTTCTCCTGCACAGCAGCTGGTAGATTCAAATTGCCTATCTTTGGGTTTACAGCACTTCTATCCACTAAGGCCACCAAAGTTCCCTAGGCTAGAAAAGCATTATGGGAAGGCTAGGCTTTTCCTAAGAGAAAATGGACTCAAATTTGCAATGTCCCGACTTGGATGGTTGAGGCTTTTAGTTGTACGTCATGGCGTATAAAAAGTAAGAAAACTCCTACATGAGGCTCCAGTGAGTTTTGAAGGCTGTAAATTACACAGGATGAACCTTCCCACCTTCCTCCTACAAAGGTATTGGTGGATTAATTCTCCCAGAGAAATGCCAACTTTGGGTTAGCAATGCAACTCCCTATGGACTACACCACCATCAATTTTTAAAACTCAGAGAACTAAATTAGCAAATGTTTGCCAAAATTCTAAAGCTCAAAAGCTTTCACACACCAAAACTTTAAACAGCATGTGTAAGAGAATTGAAATTGTACATCTTACCGTGTGTGAAAACTGGACAAAGATTAGATGTGTCATTGCACTTTTTAAGCATAGAACTCTTTGGTCTACTTCATGGAACTGTCATTTTAAAGCAAACACCTGTTCCTTTTCCAATTTCCTGTTTTAAAATGCTCCCACATCAAGCAAGGCCAGCCAGAGCTGAGGTGGAAACAGGAAGTGGATCTTGAAGTGAGGACAGGAAGGAGCCTTTGGGTGAGTACCATTAGGAGGTGAGACCAGTGCAGAGGGCCCTGACGCCTGTAACCTTGGTCTGGGCTGGCCCAGCCCTGCCTCCATCAGTCCAGGAGCCTCCCAACCAGGGAGTTCTCTAGGGAGACACATGGATCTTCTGAAGACACAAAGGCAGGACTCCAGGTATTTCTTGGATATTCTCCCCAGAGATGTTTACAGGGGCTGGGAAACAAGGCTCCTGCCTCTCTCCTTTCCCCCACATCCCTCAGCATTCCCACCCTCCCCACCTAGCCCAGTATCTCCTCCATCAGAGTTTCTTTCTGTTGAGAAAAGAGGAACTGAAATCAGAGCCCTGTGGCCCAGCAGCCAGCTTGTGGGTGGTGGTGGTCTCTCTCTCTCTTTCTCTGAGAATGGTGACAACTATCCATGCCTTCTGCATTGCGTGCTGCTGTTTCTCTTCCATCTAGTGGACCTGCGGAAAATGTGAGGCCAGTGTACAGTGAGATTTCAAGAGACAGACGGGTAGAAACTTAAGAAAGCTGGGTTCACAGTCTGGTCTGCCAAGTGCTCGAAAAGCAACTTGAAGTGAGTCACTTAACCATTCAGAACTATGGTTTCTACATCCACCAAATGGAGCTGAAATACTCACTTCTCCTACTTTTCTTTTTTTAAATAAAATTATTTTGTGTGTGTGTGTGTATCATCAAATCAGATTTGACTGGTACAGGAGGAGATTGTCCCTCCTCCAGCAGAGCGTCTGGTGGATTCAAACCGTGTACCTCTGGGATTGCGGTGCAGCTTCTTGCCACTTCTCCAACTTTATCATAAGGTTTGAATGAGAAGACAGTTACAAGGAGAGCTCTTGTGGCCAAGTGGGAAGAAGATGTGCTGCATTTCCCAAAGGTACACGGTTCAAATCCGACAGCTACTCCATAGGAGGAGGATGGACAAGCTCCTCCCGTGTGATTAACTGCTCCTGAAAACCTGCTGGGTGGTCAGTCAGTCTTGAGTGGTTTCTGACTGGAAGGCACACAACAGCAACAACAGCAATTTTAGTTGCTATTTAAAATTCCTCACAGACAACATCGATGATTCCATTTTAGGGAGCTCTGGTGTCCTAGCGGCAAAAAATAATAATAAAATAAATACAAAAAATAGTAAGATAAAAAAATTTTTAAAAAGAAGATGGTTACAGGTATCCCCTTAAAACCCTAGGCTTTATTATCTGGGACATCTTTACCACTCCTGTGCCTAAGTGTAGCAAAAGTGGTTTTCATTTGCTGACCCTGCACTTAGGACCTACTTAATACCAGTAGAGTATGTTGATATACACAATCTCATTTGCACAGAGACTGACCAGAATCTCCTATTGAACAGATGACACCGAGTGGCTTGCCTAATGGCACAATGGAAGTGAGAACTCACACTGCCAAATGCTGAGCTCTTCCCACTGTGCAGGGCATGTGGCACCAGCAGCTTAACGGCCTTGGCAGGCAGGGATGAGTGATGGTGATAAATGCATAACACTTCTGGATCACTCACTCTATTCCTCACACTGTACTAAGTATGTTACAGATCTTACGTCATGAAAACAATCACAACACTATAAGGCACCCATGATGGGATTCCCATGAAACTGAGGTTTAGCAGAACTAAGAATTTGCCAAAGGTCACCCTGTAAATGGTGGGGCTGCTCTTTCCCAGCCAATGCTTAAGTTGATATCAAATCAATGCAACCATTTTATAAGCTCTTTCACCCACTCTGTGGAGCATTTCCTAATCCCATTTGAAGGCCCGGAGAGGTCCCAGACCAGAGGTTCAGTTGACAATTTTCAAGGAGTTCTGGTGGCATGGTGGATAAGGAGTAGTACCGTCAACCCAAAAGCAGACAGTTTGAATCCACAGCTGTTGCATAAAATAAAGATGGCTGATCTCCTTCTGTATGATTTCTAGCCTCTGAAAACCCTCTAGAATGTCAGCTGTGAGGAGGACTCAAAGCAATGAGTTGATTCAGTGGGTAGAATGTAGGGAGGTGCACTGCCAACTGAAACATGGCATCTCTCTGGCAGGTCGAATCGAGCAGGGCCTCCAAAAGAAAAAGACAAAAGATGGGCAATCGCCTCCCACCTGTTTAGCCTCCAACAGCTCGCAGGAGGGTGAGCTATGCACAGGCTCCCACTCCATGCACTGAGCCGAGAGTTGAGATCCTTTTGAAATTTGCCGGGTATCCTTGCCTCTAAACTCACCCGCGCAATGTCGTGGATCCAATCCAGGAAGGTAGCCACCTTGGCATAGACTCCTGGGTGGTTGGGCTCTGCGCAGCCACGGCCCCAGCTGACCACACCTACTAGACGCCACGTGTCCCCATCTGGGCACACCAATGGCCCCCCGCTGTCCCCCTAATAGAGCGAGACACAGAGCAATAGCCAGTTAGTCCTTCCTCGTGGAAGAGCATGGAGTCTCTACACCCTGGCCTTTGTTGCCTCATTTGCAAACACCTGCTTGCCTCTTGCTAGGTTAACCCTCAGCAAGCCCCTCACGTCTGGCTAGGCCTCCAAACCTCCCTCTTGAGGGGCTTTCAAGCCCAAACCTCCCCAAAGCCAAAACCTGCTCCTTGAGAGGCTGTCTGACACGGCAAGCAGCCACAGGAAACCCTCTCAGCGTCCCACCACCGCAGGGACCCTGGCAGGGAGCCTCACCTGACAAGCATCCGCCCTCCCATCCAGGTAGCCTGCACAGAGCATGCGTGGGGTAAGGGCCCCACCGTACACGCAGGAACTATTGCAGAAGTGGGTGCTGAGCAGCGGCACCACCGTGTCCTGCAGGGTGTCGGAGCTGTGCGCTGTATGTGACATGGGTCCAGAGTAAGACCAGGCAGGCAGAGCAGCAAGGAACCGGGTCGGGGGGGGGGGGGGGCGGCGGGGACGGGAGCTTTAGGAGTGCTGAGGTTGGGGGCCAAGGATGGAAACTGGGAACACTGGACAGAGAGTCAGACCAGAATGGGGGCTAGGATGGGCCAGAGGAAGATATGGGTTCACGTGTACCCCAAATGCTGAAGACAGGGCAAGCCTAGAATGAGGGGAGCAAGTTTAGGGAAAGTAGGAGTTGTTCTTCCAAAAACAGACCCAAGGGAGCATCCGGGAAAGGGTGCTGACATGTGGCGGGAAGAGGTGGGGGGTGTCACCGTAGGGAAGGACACTTCTCTGCACCCCTACCCCTGCCCCGCTCACCCTCAGAGCCCTGGGAGTTCACTCACAGTGGCTGGGATCGGTGTGGCCCCAGCCAGACACCCAGCAGTGCGAGCCCCGCGGGAAATGCTGCTCCTGGGCTGGCAGGCACACGGCGCCCACGGTGTCTACGGAGAGGCACGAGGTTCTTGCCCCCCTCAGGCTCAGCCTCCCTCCCCTGAGCCTGGGAGTGGGGAGACACAGGGCTACAGATCCTTTCCCCTCCTTCTCAGACAGCCCTGGCTTCCTAACACCACGAGCGCGGGACGTCATGCCACCGTGCAAACCGTGCACTGTGCCACCTTCTCAGCAACACATCTCATCGCCATCCAGTCAGAACTGACTCAGAGTTGATCCTCCACTGGCTTTTTTTTTTTAATTTGGGTTGTTTGTTTTTCATTTCAATGAACATCTACAGAGATTTTGGAATTCCATTCATTCATTGTTACACCCTTCTCCCC
>NW_006399843.1:5366428-5379227 GCF_000299155.1 Elephantulus edwardii
TTGGTACACAATCCCCCCCGCACCTCCCCAAACCCCACCCCCTACCCCCAAATATAATCCACTCTGCAACCCTCATTGCTCCACTGGCTTTTTCAGAGGCAGTAAATTGCAGGGGAGGAGATTGCTCATCTTTCTCCTGTGGAGCTATTGGTGGATTGCAACTGTCAAAGAGGTGCCACCTTTGGGTTACAGGACAAATCCCTACAGACTATGTCACCAGAGTTCTTATCACCATCCGGGTCACCACTCACCCAGAGGACAGCATGTGACTATAGTGTGCATGGCGCCCCCTAGGGGTGGAAAGAACCTGCACACCAGGGAGGAGAGAAGTGAACATTTTTCTGGGCACCAATTTGGGGGGCGGACAGTTTTTCTTTTTCTTTTTTTTTTAAGCACTTGTTTATTTACAAAATTCAAATACATTGTTTTCCCAAACAGATTATTCCAATTTCCCTCCAATTTTTTATGAAGACTCATAGGGATTTTCCCCAGAGTGTTGAATTTTTTTGTGGCAGTTATTTTTTTTTTTTGTGGCAGTTATTTTTCCAAAGTGTCTTTGTCTCCTGGTGGAATCTAGGCATTATTTCAGGTGAACATGCCATTCAGTAAGCATTGAGTCACATGGGGAGAAAATAACTTCTTTTCCAACTCTCTTTTACACACTCTGTGTCAATGAGGAAACCTCCTTTGGTGCTTCTCCGCACCTCCTCGACACCACACAACCTCTCATCCAGCAGGGGCCAGCAGGCCAGGCCCACTCCTCCTACCAAGTCCAGCGAGAACTTAAATGCTGTTTTGTTTTCACCCTGTGTGTGTCTGTGGATGCAATTGATTTATTGTAAGGTAAGATCTCCAGCTAGGTAGCAACACAAAGTTTCCCTTTTGAAACATACTTATTTCAGTCCTTTTAAAACAGTAGCTGTTGAACAATAATTTAGCAAGACTATTTACAGGATAAATGGTGTGCATGTAGTATAACAATGGCTGGTGTTTGGAAAACCCAAGGCTACAATCCAAGGAAGAGTGTGTGTGTGTGTGTGTGTGTGTGTGTGTGTGTGTGTGTAATTGCATGTGTTTGTGAGTGTGTGAGGGCAGGAAACATAATTCCATATGTGTATGGGTGTCTGTGTGAGCACATATGAAGGATTGTGTGTGCACAAATACAGGTGATGTGTGGAATGAGGGCATGTGTGTGAGTCTATGACTGTGCGGGTGAGTATGAGTGGGTATGTGAATGTGTACACACCAATCAGGGCTATTTGGAGTGTGTGTGTGTGTGTGTGTGTGTGTGTGTGTGTGTGTACTTAGTGTGTTGTATGCATGTGGTTTTGTGTGTGTTTCTTATTGAGTGCACCTGTGCATATGCATATTGAAGTTAGGCAGAGGTGGTTGTTGAACTTGTTCTTCTAGGTCAAGAATACTCACTCTGGAGTCTAAATCCTAGGCTCAGAAACTGCTTTGTGACCTTGAAGAGGCACTACTTCGACTAACAATGGCTTTATCTATATGTGCCAACTTAAGCTGGGAGCTCTGATGGCTCAGTGGTAAGGAGGTGCACTGCCAACAGCTGGATCCATCAGCTGCTCAATGGGAGAAAGATGGACAATCATCTCCCAGCCGCGTGATTTACTACCTCTGAAAACCCAGTGGAGGGTCAGCTATTAGTCACTTCCCACTCAACAGTAAGTAACAACAACAACAACACCTGCCTTTTTTCTACCTGTCAGGTTGTTGCAAAGACTGAATGAAGCAATGCTTAGAAAATGTGTTAACTGAAATGTTGCATAGTAATGGCCAGGAAAGGGCCAGCAGTCTGCTGTAGATGGAGCAGCTGTGAACCCAGCTGGAAAGCGTGAGGTTAGCCCTTGCTGTGCAGTTGGGAAAAGAGCTTGAACCTTTTGTCTCCAAGAAAATCTACCCGAGGAAGACCCTCAACCAAGTGTGCTGACACGGTTACTGCAGCACTAAGCTTGAGTGAGGCTGAGATTGTGAGGATGTCGCAGGATACAACAGGGTTCAGATCAGTTGTTCATAGGGTCTCTGTGAGCCATACTTGACTCCACAGCACCTAACAGTGACAACAGCAGAGGTGCTGCAACCCCAGATCCAGGTTACCCTAATTCGTTACAGTCACCAAAACAGATGAGCTGTTTTAATGCTTAAAGCTCCAAGAGGAAATCATAGGACTCATGCTACCATTCTATCCCAACCCAAGCTGCTCGGCCCGCTGCCCAGCACCTCACCGGAAAAGTTGAGGGGTGTCCGGAGCCGCAGGAGGGCGACATCATAGTCATGGTTCTGGGCGCTGTAGAGTGGATGAGGGATAATCCTCTCCACAACTGCCCCCTGGTGTGGCCTGATGGCGCTGTGGCTGACCAGCCCTGCATGCACCCGCCAGCTGGAGAGGCGAGACAGCCTGAAACTACACAGAGGGGGCCACAGTGACCAGGAGAGGACAAGGCAGAGGAGGGGGATGGAACAGAGACAGCAGGTGGGAAGAACTGGTCAGAGAAGCCATTAGTGGGGGCCTCCATCACAGGGTGGTGAGCTTCCAGAATACAGGAACTACACTTGTTAGTGCACCTCTCAGCATCTGGCAAGAGACTGTGCATGCAGTAACTATGTGTCATCTGCCAGTCCACCCACGTCTCCTGCCTAACCCTCTCCTTTACAGTCACTATTGATGAAGCTCATGATGCAAATACTAATCCTCAGCCACATCAGAAAATCACCACTCAATCTGTCTCTCCACTTGCTCTGAGGAGTCACTTCCCTCCTCTCAGCCTCCGTTTCCTCACTGCAAAATGGAGACGAAGACTCTGTGCCCTGCCTGCCACCAAGAAAAGAGGCTCAAAGAGCTCATTCACTCATCCTTCAAGCAACAATTTTAAACATCTACTATGTTGCAGAGTCTGTTCTAGGTGTGAGGACAAAACAGTGTGAAAACTGATAAAGGGATCTACACTAACAAGACTAAGGGCCCCTATTCTCATGGAGCTTCCAGTCTGATTAGGGAGAAAGCTGTTAAATAATTACTTGGAAATGTATAGCATTACAGTGGTGAGTCAGGCTAGGAAGCAGAGTGCTTTAAATGAAAAAGCATGTTATTGAAAAACTGACTGAACAAATACAAAGAATTGATCTTGTCTTTTCACACCTGCTTGTGCACTGACCAGGGAGAATTTCCTAAGTACTTCCATGCCCATTTCGTAGCAGACACCCCGAAGCAAGCAGGTGGAAGCAGCCACACAAAAAAGGCAATGAGGCACTCTCCCACACACACCCAACAGCAGCCCCTAGGACTTGCCTGTGAATGCAGTGTGCTGCAGTCACCACCCAGTGTGGTGCCAGAACAGAGCCCCCACATGTGTGCCGTGAGCCCAGGGCCACACTGGCCTGCCACGGCCAGCGCCCAGGAGCCACGGCCTGCCCGCCGACTATCCTGGAAGCCAGGGGTCTTGCCCCACAGTCTGCCAACAGAGAAAGGGGAGAATGAAACAGAGGGAGAAAGGGGTATCAGATGGTCCTAACATCCAGGGAACATGACTCAATGCCAAACCCCTGAGAGCCTAGTGCAAAGCTCTGGGTGATTATTTGGGGTCCTGGATACGGAAGGCTGGATGGTGGAAATGTGAATTATGCACACAGCTACCCCATTAGGCTGTGAGCTCTCCAAGAACAGTTCTATCCTCGTAGCCACTGAGTCATTTTTCTCGTTGCTGGCCACAGTTTGTTGTGATCCACACAGCCAAATGCCTTTGAACAGTCAATAAAACACAGATAGATACCATTCTGGGATTCTCTGCTTTATGCCAAGATCCATTTAACATCAGAAATTGTATCCCTGATGCCATGATCTTTTCTAAATCCAGCTTGAATTTCTGGAAGTACTCTGTCAATGAACCATTCTAGTCAATTTTAAATAATCGTCAGCAAGATTTTGCTCACATGTAACATTAATGATTTTTTTTTTTATAATTTCTACATTCAGTAAGATGACCTTTTTAGGAATAAGAGTGAATGTGGATCTCTTCCAGATAGCTAGCTAGGTAACTGTCGTCCGATTCTTGATACAATCTGGGGAGCATGTACAGGGCTAAATCTATTTGTTGGGATATGTCAATTGGTATTGCATCAATTCCTGGAGCCTTATGTTTTGCCAATGGCTTCTGTGCAGTTTGACCTTCTTTCTTTATTACCATTGGTTCTTGATCATTTGCTAGTTCCTAAAATTGTCCCATGTCAGCCAGTTCTTTTTGGTACAGTGACTCTGTGTATTCCTTCCATCTTCTTTTGTAATAATTGGTAATTGGAGCGTAAGAGTTGGGAACAAGGAAGTCTGTCCAGTGCTAGAAGTCAAAATTGTTGATTGTGTGGATGGACAAATGAATGACAAGGCAGACAAAGGACCTCCATAAACTGTCTCCAATTTGACCTCTAATTTACCTTTCGTGTTTTTTGAAAGTTGAACAATGAATAAGGAAGACTGAAGAATTGATCCCTTTACAATAAATATTAGACAGGATGTACAGAGATAGGAACTCTCATATCCTGATGATAGGATTTTAAAATGGTACAACCACTCTGGAAGGCAGTTTAGTATTTCCTCAAAAATCTTAACATAGAAATTCCATGTGATCCAGCTATTCCACTGTTTGGAATGTACCTGAGAATATGAAAACTGAAATACAAATGGAGATCTGTACATCAGTTTATAGCAGCATTATTTACCATGATAAGAATGGAAATGGTCCGAATGGCCAACCACAATCAAATTGATTGAGATACTGTGGTCAGTTCAGATGATGAAATGCAACATAGCATGCAGGAGCAATGATTTTGAAAATTACTACATAACTTAGAAGGGACTGGGAAGCATTAAGCTGAATGAACTAACTCAGTCTCATATGGACAAATACTGCATAAGACCATTATTGTGGAAATAGAAAGGTCACTAGTAAAATGTGTATGAGGATCCAAGGTAGGGAGGGTTGGAGAAGAGGGGCAAGGATGGGCAGGGGGGATATCATAGGGTTGCACATTTCAGTGCGTGGAGAGAGGGGGTAAAGGAAAGATATGGTGGGAATCTGGAAAGATAAAGTAATTTTGGGCATGTTTCAATTATGATTACTTTTATAAAACATAATAAATGGGAATGATTATATGAAACACAATGTGAATAAAGGATAATGTGAAATACATGTATATGAACTTTACGAGAGCTAATCAATATAGAATAATTTTTTAAATGAAGGATCAATAAAAAGAATAATAATTGCTGTCTTGATATTGTGGTGTTGGTGAAGAATATAGAATGAACCACAAATTGCCAAAATAAGAAACACCTTTATCTTGGATGATGTACAACCAGAGCATTCCTTAGAAATAAGGATGGTGACACTTCATCTCCCATACTTTGGACATTCTTATTTGGAGAGACCAGCCCTGGGGAAGGACATCATGCTTGGAAAAGTATGGGGTTAGGGTAAAAGAGGAGGAGCCTCAGGAAGATGGGTGACATGGTGTCTGCAAGAATACACTTCAGCACAGCGGACATTGTGAGGAGGCTCAGAACTGGGCAGGATTTTGCTCTTTCCTATATAAAGTCCCTACACATCAGAGCCAACTTAATGAAACCTAACAACAATGAAGGAGTCCAGGTAACTTCTAATTCAAAGGTTGGTTGTGAGAACCCACTCACAGAGACTCCACCCACTTTGATGAGAATCAACCTACTCACAGGTCTAATTCCTTCAAAACTACAACCTAGAAAACTCTATCAGAAAGTTCTGCTCTGTCCACTGGGGTCACTATAAATTGAAATTGGCTTGACAGCACCTAACAGCAGCAGCTTTCAGGAAGCTCCTAACAGATTACTCAATAACCCATAGTAATTTCACCTTTGATTTGGGCTTTCCAGAAGAAAGACATGTCAGAGTTCAGGGCTTGAGGTACAAAAGGATGAAGCAGATCTTCAGCCCAGCCCAGTGGCAGGGTGAAACCATGACTTAGTGGGGCTTTGTTTTGACTGAACTGTGTCTACAAGAAGAGTCTGGCAAACAGATGAAAACCCCACTCCAGATGCAGCAGAGCCTCTTCTACACTCCCCAGAACAAGGTACAGAACTCCTTATTCCCACCAACCCCTTCCCAGGCCCAAGACATGACTCACCAGAACATTTGAGGGAAACAATTTGGCCGGAAGTGCAGTTGTCCCTGCAAAACAGAGGTGCCAGCAGGAAGCTGGGCAGGACCCACCTGCTTCCACTCACACCTGCCTGAGGCATAGAGGATGGGGACAGCTGGCAGAGGTGAAGGGAGTCTTTCCCATGGAGTCACGCCTCAAGAACACTATCATTTTCTCCTTCCATTCCCACTCTCCCCCGACCCTGGTCACCTCCTCACAACAACTCTATCTAGAACAAAGGCTGCATAGTAGTGGAGTGGACTTGGGGGGAGGAATTGTATAACAATGAAAGAATTTTTCTTTTGCTTTTCAAAGAGAAGAATGAATTGAAGGGGAGGGGGTGAGCAGGGAGAAAAGTGCAACAATGAATGAATGGAAATCCAAAGTCTCTTTAAATTTTCATTAAAAATTATAATGATAATAAAGAAATAAAATATCTTTGCTCTTACGGTAACTTCTACAAATAGCAAATGTTTTCAAATAAATTTTTCTTTAATTAAAAAAAAAAAAAGACAGTAACCAGACTTCAGCAGAGTAACAACAGGACTTCATGGTCTTTGAGGGATAATTTGTACAGGGTCCTAATACAAAAAGAGAACATCTATAGATGAGGAACTCCAGATGTTCCTACTAACTGCTCCTGAATAAATGTACATTCTGTGGATGGATGAAGGAAGGGAGAGAGGCTCTACTCACCTAATCCCCTCAGAAACCCTACTGGGTGATCACACCTCCAAGTGAGTGAGCCGGGCACTTCACTCAGGCTTCTTCTACCTTACTCTTTCTCTGTCCTGAACCTTCACCTGCCCCTGTAAGTTTATATTCTTACTCTCCTTTTCCCTCTCTGGTCTCTTAACAGCCCCAAATATTTTTAACCAAACCTTTTCCTTTCTTCCTTCAAGCTTCCCAACCCTCCTCCCATACCCAGAGGCCCAATGTCTGGATTCTCTCAGTTGCTCTTAGTTTTCCAAACCCACAACCCTCAGGCTATCCTGGAGGAGGCAGTCCCACCCCTGCCTCAATTTCCCCATCCAAGGATCCAAAATAGGCACAAGCAAGGGTCTCTACTGTGTCCCCCACCTCTACTATTTTCTCCTAGATGGACCATTAGAGGAAAGGGCTGGGTAGGAGGGCCCTAAGGGGACAATTGATTCGCATCAGAGAAGCCATGTGGAGACAGAAAACAAAGGGATGATAGACCCATCATCCAGCCCAAGAGGCTGCTGCTATGATGAGGAAGGTTGGACAGGAAGCAAAGGCCTTCTCAGCTCATGGCTGAGAGACACACTCTGTATTCACCCTTGGAATTCTGGGAAAGGCCTTTTCTACTCCAGAGCCCCCTTCTCCAGGATGCTTGTAGTCAGAGGGGCTCAACCAACCTGAGATGCCAGAATTATCCATGTAATGAATTGAAAGGACTCTTAGTTTGGAAACAAGAACCTGGTTTCAAAACATAGTTTGACTGATGGTCAATGATATGGACATGTAAGGCCCTACCTAGATAAGGCCTCACAGTTCCCCCTACAAAAGGAATGTTCAATGTGCTATTTCAAAACCTGTTGGGGACAAATAAAATCGTAAGTGTCCAGTGGTGACTGGCAGGACTCAGGAGAATGGAATTAGTGACTTCTGACTTGGCAATGTCCCTCTTTGTCTCCTCATGAGCCGCCAACACTCTCACCGCCATGATCCCACAGAGGAAGTAGGGAGCCCTTCACCTCTGACCTCAGAAGTCTTACCTGGGCTGCCAGGCCTCCTCCAGGAGGCCTCCGCGTCTAGGAGAGACCTGAGCAAACCCCTGGGAGCCATTGAGCTTGACATCAGACAGGATCACAGCCTTGTGGTGCGTGAGTCTGGGCAGAAGAAAGGAGAGAGAGACATGGTGGGAAACTGGCTTGAATATCAGCATCAGAGGTGGTAGAAGTGCAGACCAGGAATGTGTATGATGTGCTACACCAGCAGAACAACTGAAAAGACTGTGAAACGGGCTTCTTTGGAGATCATCTTTGTCAAAGGTGCTCAGGGGATAGAAACAGGCTGGGGCACCATATTACCCAGAGGCCAATCTCTGGAGAAATGATTGCTTGCCTTTTTCCAAGGATTTTGATGGTGACAGGCAGATAAAACCCTGCAGTGCCCCCTCCCCTGGCAGCCAGCCCTCCACACTTTCCACTACCCAGGCCTGGCTCCATTTACCTGAGATGCCCGAGATGCCGGCACACCTGTCTCCCCAGGGCCAAGCTCCAGCCCTCATGGCATACCAGGAGCCAGTCTGGCTGCGCCCTCACCTGCACTTCCAACAAGAAGTCCTCGGTGTTTATTCTGAAAGATACTGAAACCACAGCATGAGAATCCCATCCCTCTAGCTGCCAGGAGGCGAGGACAAGGGATGAAGGAGCTGGCCCTGAGGCCTCTGGGGAACTGAGGAGGCCTTAATGACAGCATCTGGCCCCTCAGTCTCAGGCATCCTGCCAACCTCTCCCCCCAGGGTGTCAGGCTATCTGAGAACAAAGTCACTCCTGTCTGCGGACCTCATGGCTTTGTTGTCTGAGAAGTATTTTCACTCTTGCCCTTGACTTCATGGCAGTGTCGCCATCCATCTTCCTCTTTGTGCAGAGGGAAAACTCAGGTGCAAATGTGGGAAGCGACTTGCCTGAGGGCACAGAATCAGTAAGTGATGGGCCCAGGTTGTACGTCCAGGCCTTCTGATTTCAAATCTTGCCCCAATCAGCAATCATTACCACTGACCCAGAGGGGCTGCTTTGTCCAGGCTCTGCAAGAAGCTCTATTCATTGGTTAGCTCACTTTACCCTCGATTGACATTATACATCAAATATTTTATTTCTTTGTTAAGAAAATGGAAGTTAAAAAAAAACAATAATATGCTAATTGTTATTCTACATAATGTAGCTTAACGCTCAGCCTCTACGTAGCAGCATACTCCTTTTCCCAATTCTCAGCTGGAAAGGAAGGGTGATGGCTACCAGGGGGTGACTAGAAGTGATGTTCCTAGCCCTCTAGCCCCATCGGACAAACATTTCTCCTTGTCACACCCTCTTTCTCTTCCTCCACAGCTTCTGCCCCAATCTGCCCCAAATAGCAAAGCTCCATCTCTCCTGCCAGCCTGGGTTCCTGGCCATGCACCCCCTAGAAGTCAAAGAAGGCCCGCAAAGCCAAATCAAAGGTCAGCTCCAAGTCTGGGCCCCATCACTACCCTCACACTGGAGGAGGATGGAGAGGCAGATGTGTGCAGCTAATTAATGGTCCTTCACTTGGGTCCTCATGGCCTCTGCCAGAAAGGGCCACAGGGACTTCCGGGGCTGTGACAGGAGGAGGAAACTGGAAGCCTTGAGGGGATGGCCCACCTGTTTTGCGAGGCGAGGGGAGCAGGACGTCTTCATTGCTGACCTCTGAGCAATTCCAAGCCATCTCCTGACCCTGCAAGGTCTCCGAAGCCAGCTGAGAGGCCGGCCACAGATACAGCACTTGAGAAGAACAAAAAGTAGTTCACAGAGAAGGAGCAGGGGTGGATGCTCAAAGGAGGGGGACCTTTACCCAAAGACGCAAAACAAGACTCTCTCAACCCAAACCCACTATAGCTGGGACCATTCCTACTCATAATAATCCTGTAAGACTGAGTAGAACTGCCCTCCCCCCAGGGTTTCCAAGGCATAACCTTTACAGAAGTAGACTGCTACATCTAATGGGCTCGAACCAGCAACATTGTCGTTTGCAGGCAAGTACTCTCAGGCAGAGATTTGCCACTAACCTGCTGAGGAGAGGCACAACACTCTCTTATTGGGAAGCATTTCTAGAAAGAGGGTGGCTAAGTGATTATGGGTAATTCACTGCAGAATTAGAAGATTCTCCTCCACAATAAGCCTACATTATTCCTGCTCCAATTTTATCCCTTCTCATCTTTTCAGGGAAGATGGGGAACATGTTCATCTTATAGTCTGCTTCTAACACCTGCCCAGCACCTGCTTCTCTCTTCCAGCCTCCCTCCACCCAGATCCTGTTTTTGCCCCCCCCCCCGAGCCTTGTGGGATGCCCAGCACTGACCTAGAAGCCAGGAGCCAACACCCACACCAGCCAGCAGCCCCAGGGCTCCGAGTACTGCATAACCACGTTGTGGGGGACACCAACGCCCCACTGGAGAGGCTGGGAAGCAAAGAAGAGTGTGAGTTTCTGCTCTTCCCTACAAACTTGCCTCCTCTCTGAGGCACCTCCATGGGGCTCAGCACCCACAGAGGATGCCTTCCTGTGCCCTGTCACTTCCCACCCTCCCCACAATCTCACCATCTTTAAACTCACAGGGCCCAAAGCCCTGCTAGAAACCTGTGTCCCAGTGAAGTCCCAAGAGAGAAACAGAAATTGAACACTGATATGGGGATAAACATCTAGATAAACATCTCCAACCCTCAATCATTTGGGGCTGATCGCAGGAGATTCTGGGGCAAAGAGACTCAGGGAATATCCCCACCCCACCCTACAGCACTGTCTGGCCTACTGCACTGCTGCTGGGTCTTGGGGCTCCATAGCTGGTCTCCAGGCTCCACTCTGATGATTCCAAATGCCGGGCCTTCCTCTGCATCCTGGGCCTCTGTAGGATTTGGGTCATCCAGCATCGGGTTCTGGGAAAAAGAGTCATAGATATCAGGATCCCTGCCATTACCACTTCAAGCATGGCCAGGAAAAGCCACAACAATGTCTGTCCCAGCCCAGTGAAGTTCATACTCTTTAGCCTTGGTTATGCCCTCACTGCTGCTTACAGACCTTTATCCAACTTAGGGACTCCCTGTGTGTTCCGTAAATGCCTCTCCAAGCCCTCTCTGCTCTCCTGGAAACTCTAACCTCACCCACCTCACTCTCACTCAGCTTATAAGTGTCAGAGCAAGAGTCTAAATCCAGAGTTGTTGTTGAGTACCATCAAGTCAGAACCAATTCGTGGTAACCCTCCAGCAGGTTTTCAGAGGCAGATTAATCACAAGGGAAGAGATTGTTCCTCTTTCTACCATGGAGTGGCTGGTGGATTCAAACCATGTACCTTTGGGTTGGCAGCACAATTTCCTACCACTATACCACCAGAACTCCCAACTCAGAGTTAGCCAACTCCAAAGTCCATGCTCTCAACACACTCCCATGCTGTCTTTCATGGGCATTGATGGCATCTGCTTAAATCCCTCAACATCCTTCCTCAGGCCTCCCCCTCCAACTCCCATCTTTCTTCTCTAAACCCCTCTATCTAAGAGGAAGAAGTACTTTCTCCTGTGCATTCACTAACCCATTCAGTCAGTCAGCAAATATTTGTTGACTTAAGCACATGTGTCACTATGGTGGAAGGAGCTCAAGATAAATCAGCTTGAACCCCAGGCTCAAAGATTCACTGCCTCATCCTAAGGATAAGTCACATAAACAAAACAAATTATGTTAAATACCAGAAGATAAGCTGAGTCAAACTATCATTAACTTTTAAAAGAAAGAGAGCTTACATCCTCATTGGTGAGATAAGGAAGAATTCTGAAAAGAGGCAGCCTCTGAGATAGGACTTCAAAAATGAACAACATTGGGCCCGACATATGTCTACACAGGGTATCCAGGCAAAGAGGGCAGATGGGCAAAACCACAGATGCAAGAAAGGACAGCGTGAAATAAGTCATCCATTTGTCTGAAGTTCATGACCCATAAAGAAGCGTAATGAGAAGCAAGGTCTTGGAAAAACCACTGGATCAGCACTTCAAAGCTGGCTATTGATTATATGAACCACAACAACTCGAGCCATCCCTTCAAGCTTTAGAATTATCACTTAGAGTGTTAATTCCTACTTCCCAACGAGTAACCTCTCTCCTCTACTACTTCCTTTCCTCCATTAATTCTCCATTCTGTGTTATTGTTGGGGGGACATTGATCGAGTATAACTCATAGCAAACCTACTCTGAACAACAGATCAAAGCTTTGTCCCATCCTGCGTCATCTTTGTTACAGACACCGTATCAATCCATCTTGCCAAGAGCATTCCAAAACACATTAAAATGCATGTTGTTGTTGTTATGTACCGTCGAGTCATTTGCGACTCATAGCGTCCCTATGTACAACAGCCCTAAACCCTGCTCTATCCTGTGCCAATCACATTGCCTCTGACACATCCATCCCGGTTACCCCAGTCACTGAATCAATCCACCTCATAGAGGGTCTTCCCTCCCCGTGCTGTCCCTCCACCCTCCCAAGCATGATGTCCCTCTCCAAAGAGCTGTCCCTCCTTGCAACATGCCCAAAGTATGTCAGACGAAGCCCCAGAATCCTTGCCTCCAAGGAGTAGCTTGGTTTAACCCTCTCTAGGATGAATCTGTTTTCTTGGCAGTCCATGGTACATTCAATACTCTTCTCCAGCACCACAGCTCAAAGGCATAAATTCTCCTTCTGTCCTCCCCAGTCATTGTCCAACTCTCTGATGCTTAACAAGTGATTGCAAAGACTATGGCCTGTATGAGGTGCACCTTCGTCTCCAGAGAGACATGATTGCTCTTGAGTACTATAGAGAGGTCCCTAACAGCAGACTTTCCCATCGCAATACGCTTTTTTATTTCCTGACTGCTGGTGTCAAGAGTGTTGA
>NW_006399843.1:5386887-5395462 GCF_000299155.1 Elephantulus edwardii
TCAGAGGTTAATATCACTGGTTGCCATTTGCTTGGTATATTTCCCTACCCTTTTATTTTTCTTTCTTTATCATCATTTTTCAGGTGTGTCTCTTATAGACAGTATATTGATAGTATTTGGTTTTTTATCCAATCTGCTACTCTTTTTCTCTTCAGTGGTGCATTCACACCATTCACATTCAGTGTGATTATTGAGAGGTAAGGTTTTATTGCTATCATTTTGTTGAGTTCTTTTTAGTGTTGTTTCTAGTTACTTTGGTCCATACTGCTTTCTGTGGCACCTCTGTAAGAAGGATATCTCTCAGTGTTTCTTGCAACACTGGTCTTACTTTTACAAACTCCCTTAAGTTCTGTTTTTCTGAGAATATCTTGATCTCTCCTTCATATTTGATGGATAATTTTGCTGGGTACAGTATTCTTGGTTGACAGTTGGGTTCTTTTAAGTGTTCACTATATGCCATTCCACTGTCTTCTTGCTCACATGGTTTCTGCTGAGTAATTGATGCTTAGTCTTATCTACTCCCCTTATAGGTTATTCTTTGTTTCTCCCTGGCTGCTTTTAGAATTCTCTCCTTATCTTTGGTTCTGGTGAATTTGCCTATGATATGTCTTGATGTTTTTCTTTTGGGGTCTATTCTGTATGGTATTCACTCAGCTTCTTGAATATATATTCTCTCATTCTTCATTATGCCTGGGAAGTTTTCCTCTAGTAATTCTTCCACAACTTTATCAGTGCTTTTACTTGCTTCTTCTTGTTCTGGGATTCCGATGATACACATGTTATTTCTCTTGATGGTGTCTACATTATTCTTAGGTTTTCCTCTTTTTCCTTCCTTTTTGATTCTGCTTTTTGCTCTAGCAGATCACTGGTGACAATTCTATCTTCTATTTTACTGCTTCTGTGTTCCATCTCTTCAGCTCTGTTCATGTGTCCCTCCTTAATGTTGACAGCATCTGAAACATTGGACCTCATATTCTGGACCATGGTTTCTAGTTTTTTCTGAACCTCTAATGCTTCCTTTGTTTTATCTGCATTGTTTTAGATTTTTTTTTTAAGCTCCTCTTGATTTTTGCTTGCAGTGTCCTGTAATTCTTCAAGTTTGTCTTTCACCCATTAAAAATATTCAATCATTACTATTTTAAATGTTGTGTCAGAAAGTTCCATTAGACTTTCTGGCTTCAGAAAATCCATTGATACTGTGTCACTTTTTGCTTTGCACTTGTTTAGGGTGTGAGGTAGCCTGCATCTTACGTGACATTGCTGTGGTAGAGTTTTTCAGGCCTGAGGCAATGATAGGTTCTTGATCTGAAATCACTGCTCTATAAGAGGGTGGGGCAGCTATCCTGACTGTGTTTCTCTCTGAACTTCTGATCCAAGGTATGGTTTATTTCAGGGCCTGTGAGAGCAGCCTCTTGTTGCAGCTAAGTCAGATCAAGGCACTCCGGATTAAAGTCAAGTTAGTTGACTGTACGTGGAGGCATGGGTGTGAGGCAAAATGGGCACTGGGCAGGCATGGGGCAGGGTAAGCTCATGTGGGAACCTCATTAAGATGTCTGGGCAGGCTCATGTTGAGTATTCACTCAAATTCCACATGTCTGGCTCTCACTCTGTGGCTCTTGCCCAGTGGGGCTCTGGATCTGGCAGAGCTCAAGAAAACTCAGTCAAATTCCCACTGTCCTGCTTGCTCCTGGTGGGTAGGTCCCACAGCGGCTCAGATGGTGGTTCCCATACGGGCTTGGCTGGTGGCTCCCACCAGGACCTGTTGCTCGCTGTTCCCATGGCACCCAAACTAATTATTTTAATAATAGTTCTCACTCAAATGCTGACTGTTTTCTTGCTCTCTGTGTGCTGTTCTCTATGAGGTTAAAATTAATTCAAGTATTGAATATAAAACTCTAAATCTGGCTGGTGGGGAGGGGTGGGAAGGGAGAAAATTGCAGCAATGAATGAATGGAAATCCAAAACCTCTGTAAAAAATAAAAAATATAAAATTATTTAAAAAAACCCCAAAAAACAAAAAATTCTAAATCTGGTGTTTTGCATAGATTGTATTAGTTGCTATCATCATCACCACCATCATAACAATGTTGAATCTCACCTCAGATCCACCAAACCTGTTGCTCTCATCAGTTTTGGCTCAGAGTGAACATGCAGGACAGACCAGAACCACTCTATGGGGTTTGCTGGAGTTGTGAATCTTTTCAGAAGCAGGCTGGCACGTCTTCCTCTCACAGAGCAGTTAGTGGTTTCAAAACACTGAACTTCTGGTTAGCATCTTGGCACTTTAACCGTTGTGCCACTTGGGCCTCCTGAACCTCATCCATGCAAGTTTTACTTTTACATTTTGCTTCTCATTTTCCTCATGTATATTTAGTTGTCAGTGGAGCATTTTAACCACTGTGCCTTTAGGACTCGCCCCCAAAAACTCACCCACACGAGTTTTATTTTCACTTTCAGCTCCCTATTTTCTTCTTTCACTCAGTATATGTTCTTTTATTACTATTATTAATTATATTTAAATCAGTATATTTTCTTGAAGCTTTACACAGAACACATATTCAAGGGCTGTAAATCACATGGGGAGATCACTTATCTTTCTCTAATCAGTATATTTGTGCTTTTGGGTTAACAGCACATCTCCTTACCCAGAAGCCCACCAGAGTCCCCTAGATCAAAAATTTAAAAACTTTTTTTATATGGATATATTTGTTTCTAGTACCTTGTCCAGTAACTGGCATATTGTGGTTGTTGTTATGCACCTTTGAATCAGAACTGACCTATAGCTGATCTTCCAGTGGGTTTTCAGAGATGGTATATCACAGGGCAGGAGATTCTCCATTTTCCCCCATGGAGCACCTGGTGGTTTAAACCACGTGTCTTTGGATTGGCAGCACTACTCCTTACCATTAAGCCACCAGTGTTCCATACCACTAACACATACTTGTAGACATGGGAAACTTATATCTAGACCAAGAGGCTATTGTACAAACAGAGCAAGGGAAAACTACATGGTTTATAATTAGGAAAGGTATGCATAGGGTTATATCCTTTCTCCATATTTATTTAATCTGTATGCTGAACAAATTATTCAAGAAGTTTGACTCTATAAAGAAGCATGTGGTATCAAGACTGGAGAAAGACTCATCAATAACCTTCTTTATGCGAATGACACAAGGATATAAAGCACTTGCTGCTGAAGGTTCAACATTGCAGCCTTCAATAAGAATTGCATCTCCACGTCAAGAAAAGAAAAACCCTTGCCTCTAGACCAATATGCAACATCATAAAAGATAGAGAAAAGATTGAGACTGTCAATGACTTTATCTTACTTGGATTCACAATATACATTTGGTACCAGCAGTCAGGAGATCAAGAAATATATTGCACTGAGAAATTCTGTAGTCAGAGACCTCTTCAAATTATTGAGTAGAGATGATGTCAGTTTGAGGGCTAAGGTGTACCTGATTTGGGCCATGGTCCTTTCAGTTATTTGCTTTGCATCAGAGAACTAAAGAGTAAACAAGAATGCCAGAAAAAGAACTGATGCCTTTGAGCTGTGGTATTGGAGGCGGGGATGGGGGAAGGGTGGGGGGAGGCGGTGTGGGGGAAGCTGAATATTTCATGAACTACCAAAGTAACAAATACTACAAAATAACCAAAATACCTTGAAGGTAAGTATGATGAAGCTTCATCTCACATACTTTGGGCATGTTGTTAAGGGAGGTTATTTTTTGGAGAAGGACATAAAGCTTGGAAAGGTGGAGGGACAGCAAAGGAGAGGAAGATCTTCAACCAGGTGAATTGACACAGTGACTGCAACAATGGGCTTGAGTGTGTCAAAGGTTGTGAGGCTGGGATAGAATAGGGCAGATCTCTTGTTCATAGAGCCTCTATGAGTTCTACTTGACTCAAAGGCACCTAACAACAAGAACAACAGCACACACTACTCTTGAATTAAAAACAGCCACCCTCTGTTCTTGCACTGCACTCTCCCTGCACCCACCAGCCATGGCGACAGTGATAGTGGGAGGATGGGAAAGCAGCTCCCTCCTCCACCGACGGACTCGAGCATTCCCAGGAACAAAGGGAACACAAGGACGTTCCTGTTCCAAGAGTCAGACTGCAAATGACCCCAGCTGTATTCTAGGAAATTATTTCTAAGCCCACAAAGAATCATCCATTGTTTCTGGACTTTTTCTCATGCTCAGAGATGAGATACAAAGTTATACTTTATATACAATAAATAAAAAAGTCCCAAACAAATTTTTTTTCCTTTTGTAGGAATTTTCTTTCCCCACTTTGTTTGAAAACCATTTCCTTTTGGTATCATTCTAATTTATAGCTAAAGCCTTAAATGTTCAGCTAGCTGCAGCCTGGGAGAGCAATTCCCCACATGGTGAATCAGGGGTGTCTATACTTGATGTAAAGAGAATTGTTCATCTTTAATTAAGACACAGAGGAGTAGCAAAAAGTCTTGTTCATGTGTAGATTAAAATCACTGTCTAAACATCTGCTCTGGGTCAGTCATAGCTGCCCAACACTTTATTTTACTCAATATTTAATGGCTGACGTAAGACATTTGTGATTCATAGAAAACAAGTTGCTGTCCCCATGGGCAAACTCCTTTGATACTGACTTTTCCACCCACTGACTGGTCTCTTGTTTCTCTTCAAGCCTGGTTTCATCAATCATCTAAAATCTTCAGCTATGCCTGGCTGCAGACAGCACAGAACGGTGTCTTATCAATGGAAGGATGTAGACCACTCTGGGATTGCTCAATTGCAAATCACAGTGTCACTTAGATACACACATGGAAAAGAGTGAGATAACAAAACAATCCCAACACTATGCTGTAAGGTTTTTTTAAAAGTATAAACAAAATCATGCCACTTCTGTGGGTACAGTGCAGTTTAGGCCTGCTGCCTTCACAGTCTCCCTGAGAGGTAAATGAGTAAGCCAGCTAAAGGTTTGACTCTGTCTCCATATTATGGTGGCCACATGGAGAGTACAAGGGGTCAAGTTCACACTGGCTGGTGAGGAGCAAAGGCAAAGCTGAAATTCAAGTCAAGTCTAGAATATTCTACTCCTCCTCCCCTGTTGACTCCCACAAACCTGAGGACAATGAGAGGTTTGCTAGATCAGTGCTCCTTGAGTCAAGAGGCGGGCTTAGAAACAAGCCACAGATTTCTTTAAAGTTTTTAAAAGAAGCCTTTTAAGGAAGTCATTAATGACTATGATGCATCTAGCCCAAGTTGTGGTCTTTCCAAAACCACCTCGTGCACACATGATCTGGACAATGAAAAAGGAAGAGAGGGATGCACTATGCATTCCAACTGTGGTGCATGTGAAGAATGTGGAATTTGCAGTGGACTTCCAGAAGAATAAACAATTGGTCTGCGAAGAAAGACAACCAGAATAGTCCCTAGAACTAAGGATGGCGAGACTTCAGCCTGCCTACTCTGAGCAAGTCATCAACAAAGACCAGTTGCTAGAGAAGGACATTATGGTTGGTAAAGCAACATTATTGAGAACAAGGGAAACCCTCAGTGAAAAGGAATGACACAAAAGCCAGACCAAGGGGTTCAGTCACTGCAACTACCATGAAGAGGGCACAGGACGGGCGACATTTCCTTCTAACACAGACAAGGTCCCCATGAGTTAGAGGCAACTCCATGTCACCTAACTACAACAAAAGCTGCACAGGACTGAGGAACTGAAGGAGCTTATAAGGGTGAGAGTAGAACTGGTCAATGGAGCCAACAACTGCACACTGTTTTTATAACGAAGGAAATTCCCAAGAACCATTTACATCATGAGGGAATGTTGACTTGATCTATGATGAAGAAGGAGGGAAGTGTTCTAACTCCTCTTTCATTTCATTTCATTTCATTTCATTTCATTTCATTTCAAAAGATGCATCCAGGATTTGTTGTTGTTGTTATGTGCCTTCGACTGTGGTACAACTTATAGTGACCCTAAGAACCCTGTCCTATCCTATGCCACCCTCATAATTTCTAACATATTTGAGCCCAATTGCTTCAGTCACTGTATCAGTCCATCTCCTTCAGGATCTTCCTCTTTCACTGACCCTCCACCTTTCCAAGCATGATCTCTCTTTCCAAGGAACAACCTTTCTATCAACATGCCCAGAGTATATGAGATGAAGCTTTATCATCCTTACCTCTACGGAGCACTCTGGCTGCACCTTCTCTTTCTGCAGTGTCTGGGATATTCAGCACTCTTCTCCAACAGCACAACTCAAAGGCATGGATTCTTTCTCTGGCATCCTTATTTTTTGTCTGACTGTCAGATACACAGCAGGTTTTCTGCACAGGGTTGTTGTTGTTGTTGTTTACCATCGAGTCGTACCCAACCCATAGCTGACTCTCCAGTGGGTTTTCAGAGGCAGTTAATTGTATGGGAGGAGATTGCTCGTCCTTCTCCCGGGAAGCAGCAGGTGTTCTCGAACTGTGCACCTGTGGGATTGCCACACAGCTTTTTGCAAAGTCCCCTCCACCTGCTTCTTTTTCCTAACCAGAAAAAAAGCACAGTTCCTAGGAGCGGGAGCTGCATAAGGATACCCATAATTAATTGTGGGCTCTTGCCATTCTCTTGTCTTCTCTCACAGAGTCTATGAACCAGAGTTACTAAGCAGCTGTTGCAGTAACTTGGCTAATTAAATTAGAACACATTGAATGCTTTATTGACCTGAATCTCACTCTGCTGAGCAGGCTCGCTTTGAAGGCGACTGTTTTCATGGCTGTTAGTTAGCAGACTAAAATAAAGTAGACGAAGGCAATACAAGCAATGAAAGAGTCGTACCAATGCAAACCAAGTGCTCTGGGGTGTCAACTGTGGGAGATGTGTCCAGAGGTATAGGAGAGTCAGAAAGACACCTGGCTGAGCAGGAGTTTTCATGGGAATGACCAAAAAAGCACCACCTCTAGAATCATACAAATCTGGGCTGAAGCCCTGACTTTGCTCTCAACGGCTGTATTTACTTGGGAAAGATACATAACCTCTCTGTGCCTTAATTTCTTATCTCTGAAATAGTGACTACCATCCTCTTGGAGGTGGAGTTCTTGGGATTAAATGTGAAAACATACTGTTGTTGTTGTTGTTGTTGTTGTTCATAGTGAGCCTATGAACAGCAGATTTAAATCTTGCCCCATCCAGTACCATCCTCATTATCTTTAATATGCCGAGCACATTATTACAGTCATTGTGTCAATACATCTCATTGAGAGGCTTCCTCTCCTTCTCTGATCTTCTACCTTTCCCTGCATCAAGTGTTTTTCAAAGAATTGGCCCCTCCTTAAAACAGGCTCCAAGTGCGTGAGACAATGTTTTACCATCCTTGCCTTAAAGAATATCCTGGTTGTACTTCCTCCCACAAATTGTTTCTTTTGATAGTTCGTGGGATATTCTGTACTCTTCAACAACACTACAATTCAAAGATATCAATTCTTAATCAATTTTTCTTACTCACTGTCCAACTTTGAGAGGTATAAGAAGCAATTGAAAATGCCATATGGCTTGGATCACTTACACCTTAGTCTTTTGACTGATATCATTGCTCTTTGGCACTTTAAAAAGACTTTTAATGCATATCTTTGCTCTTTTTCGCTTTAAAAATGTCCTTCACAGCAAATGTTCTCAATGCATATAGTCTGGCTTATACAGATTCAGGTACCACAAGTGTCAACCAAGCACATATCCTTCAACACTGTCTCTCTGACCCTCTTTCCCCAAATACTGACAACAGCAGAAGTCACTCTTGTTAAATACAGATAAAATGTACATTAGCCTAACATGATCACATTCTTCACAGGATGCTCTGAGCATTATCACGAGTACTTCCACCTGAGGGGGTTTTTTTCTGTTCTGCTGAATACCTCACACACTTGCTCTTTCTGTTTTGCTTTCACTGCAGACCTCAGCTCTATGCTTGGAAATTTCTCCCCTTCGTTTTTCCCTCTGACTTGGAGGAGGGAGGAAAGGGTCCATTCAGCACTCTCTGGGGACTGCGTGCCATCACTTCACTTTTGTGCTCACTCATACAGACAGGAATGTGATCTTTGAAGGGGACATGGGAATTCACAATTCTATTTGTCTTTTTTGTTGCTTGATTAAAAAAAAAAACTATGTTACTTAAACCCTCCCACTTTTGTCCCTGAATAATAATCACAATAATAAAACCAGATGGAAAGCAATTTCTAATAAGAATAAAATAATAAAGCCCTATTTATATGAAGTGGTTGGTGGTGTGTTTTCGGTTGAATTATTTTGTTTTTGTCATTAACAGCTAGGCCATCGTCGTCACAATTACTTCCTATGTATCAGAGATCTGGACAATGACTAAGGATGACAGAAGAAGCAATGTCTTCGAGTTGGGATGCTGGAGAGTCTTGAACATACCATGGACTGCCAAGAAAACAAATAGGTCTGTCTTAGAGAGAGTGAAACCAAGTCTCTCCTTGGAGGCTAGGATTTTGAAGCTCCATCTCACATACTTTGAGCACGTGGCCAGGAGAGAACAGTCTTTGGAGAAGGACATCATGCTCAGAAGGGTGGA
>NW_006399843.1:5395562-5401115 GCF_000299155.1 Elephantulus edwardii
GGGAAAATCCGCTGTCAAGGACCTATTCAAAGTGCTAAAGAGTAAGGATATCGGAGTAAAGACTAAGGTGCACCTGACCCACACTATGGAGTTTCACGTGCTTCCTATACTTCGCCTAGGAGCAAGAAGCTATACTGCAATCCTGAAAGCATGTAGTTTGAGGCCACTAGCTGCTCCATGGGAGGATGAGCAATCTCCTCCCGTGTGGTTAATTGCCTCTGAAAACTGACCGGAGGGTCAGCTGTGGGTTGGTTCTGACTCTGTGGTACACAACAACAGTACATCTGAAAGTTGGACAGTGAAGGAAAACAAAAAAAATGATGTCTTTGAATTGTGGTATTGGCAAGGAGTACTGAATACACTGTGCATTGCCAAAAGAATAAACAAATCTGTCTTGGAGGAAGACAACCAAAGCATTTTTAGAGGCAAGGAGGGTGAAACTTGTCCCACGTCCTTTAGAGGTACTGTCAGGAGGGGCCAGTCCTTGGCAAAAGATACTCTGAGAAAGGTAGAAAGCCAAAAAAGTGGAAAATCCTCTCCAGATTATAAAGACCGAATAATTTTAAAATTGAAATCTAAGGAAATTCATTCCATCTTAAAAGTATCCAGTGGATGTTTATAGCCTTCAGGTTAAATCCAAACTCCAAGTCATAGCCGACTAGGTCCTCCATGACCTTGTGCTTCCTCACATTTCCAGCCTCACCTTCCAGCGCCGTCTCCCTCCTCAGCAGAACTCAGGGTAATATTGTCACCCATTCCATTTCTCAGCACATTTGACCTCTCTCAAACTACAGAAACATTGCTCTCCTGCTGCGCCCTTCCTTACTTAGCTGACAATCCCTGATCTTTTGACTCAACTTAGATGTCACTTCTCCAGAAAGTTCTCAATGACCACATGGCACTTCCTGTGACCCTATACTGTATATATCCCTTTCATTCTCTCTCCTCTTTTGCTGGTCATAAAGCCCTTAGAGCAGGTCTCTATCTAATTGATCTATGCAGCCCAGGATGGAAATGTATCTAATTTACATTTAATGAATGAATAAACCGATGAATGAAATTAGGGCTAAACAATTGATAGGACTTTACAAATAAGCATTACCTACAAGCCATTGCTGTTGTCTACTGTCAAGTCAGAACCGACCCATAGCTGACCCTCCAGCAGATTTTCAGAGGCAGTTAATCACACAATCACATGGGAGGAGATTGCCCATTCTTCTCTCACGGAGCAACCGGAGGATTTGAACCATATGGCTTTGGGATTTCAGCACAGCTTCCTGTCTACCAGTAGGCCACCAGAGCGCCCTGGGAGCTTAATAGAGAGTCTTAATAGCTATTATTGAATGAGTAATAATCTATAGATCTTTTTTCTTCAAGAAACATAAAATCTATTACATAATACTTTTTTTCTCTCTCCTGAATATCATCTTTTCCTGTTAACACACCAGGGTGGCACCTGGTATCATAAAAGACTAAAACACTGATTCTAAAACAAGGTTGGCTTAAATATGGTTCTCAGGTGTTGTTACATAGCAAGAGAGCTGAGGGAGAGAAGCAGCAGCTGCCCCCAAGTAACCTAGTGAACAGGCCTTTATTAAGTAGACCTGAGAGGGACACCAGGTGATCTCTCACAGAGATCAGAATGGCCTGCAGGCAGACAAAGACATCTTATATAGGGGCTGTTAAGAAAGTCCAGAGGGACGTTGTGGGCAGGCATCCTGTCAGGATGTGATTGTCAGCCTGAGGCCTTATCAGGAACTGTTTCCCCTATCAAGATATGGTCAGACTTGGCACTAAGTGTTTATAGGGAGAGAAGGGTTTTGACATTCTTCCTCCAGGTGTTATGTAGAATGTTTTTTTCCAAGAGGAATTCCTCCCTGGCCTCTCTCTGTGTGCTCTTTAAAACTGACTGTCTTTATGCTTTGCCTGAGGGAGGGAAGACCTCTCTCAGACTTTCCAAGACACTCACTGACTGTGATTCAGTCAGTTCTAATTCATGGTGATGCACCATCAGGTTCCCAAGGCTGTAAATCGAAACAGAAGGAGGCTGCCCATCACAGGAGAAATCCTGTGGCCAGGCTGGTAGATTCGAGCCACCAGAAGCAGCAGCACAGCTCGCTACAGACGATGACACCTGAACCTTCCTCGTTCAGGTAAATGATCTCAGGGAAGTTACCTCTAAACTGTCTTAGCAATCATTTCACAGGACTCCTGATTAGGTTTACCTGTTCAGCTCACCAGTCGATCAACAGCCCAACACCCTCACCCCACTCTCAATACCAGTTACTGTCCAGCGTTTGTGGGATTCGACCTCTTACATCCAACAAACCTTTGCTTCTCCAGGAGAAATAGTGATGATAGATTTCACATTACCACACGCATTCCTTCCAATGGAGACAGAAAGAGAGAGGGAGACTGACTGACTCTCAAAGGGAACAAGCAGTGGGGCTGAAGAACAGTGGGCTAGGGAGAGCCAGCCAGCACCAGTAAGAAAGTGAGCAAGTGGCAAGAGAGGCTGGGATTGGGGTTTCTCCTCCGGGGAAATGGTTTCCCTTACATTGATTGCTGTCCCTTGACATAGATTGATGTAGGTGGCAGAACCTGGTCTAGAATTCCTGAACATGCCCAACCCTTCCTCCTGTTGCACATCAAGATCTGGGAATGTGGCTTTAAGCTCAATCTCTAGACAAACTGGTCATGCCTCGGGTGCTACCTCACCATCAAAACCCACCTGTCAAAGTTCATGTGGTTATCTCAAAATAAAAAAGGCCTACACGGTAGAGCACCTTTTGGTCTTCCTTTTGAGTCATCGTAGTTGTTGTTGTTGTGTACTGTCGCATCAAAACCGACCCATACCTGACTCTGTAGCGGGTTTTCAGAGGCAGCTAATCACACAGGAGAAACTTACCCATCCTTCCATGAGTCGGAAATCAATATAATGATTTGTTCGGCACCACCTATGTGCGAAGCATTTGGCTGGCCATAAGAGAGGAGAATGAAAGGAGGAAAGAGGAGGTTGCCACACAGCACCCCAGCTAGCATTCATCCCTTTGGTTAGAACTTCCCAAAAAGACACTTTCTACCAACCTAGGATTCTAAGCAGAATAACACAGAACGAAAGAGGCACCAGAGCAGGTACAGCACAGAGGAAGAGCCTTACCATACAGTCCTGGCAACGGATGTAGAGCTTTAAGGTCTTCTAGGCAGAATGCTGGCCGTGGTCTCAAGGTCGCATGGATTAAATAGCCCAACCAGCCAGGTTGGAAGATGAGGTCTCCCTGGTCCACACATGGTCCCTCCCTTTGCGCCCTCTTTACACACACACACACACATACACACACACACACAGAGAGAGAGAGAGAGAGAGAGAAAGAGAGACAATGAAATCTGTTCAGGACCCATGAATAGGCCTCTTGTTGCAGAAAAGGGGGCCAAGGGCTGGGCTGGGCAGGGCTGGGCAGCCCCAGCCCCTCCCATCTGTTAACTGGAAGCTTAGAAACAGAAAAAGGTTACTGGGAGGAGGGGAGGCCAGCTGTAGTTGCCTAGCAACCAAGTCCCCTGTGCCAAAAAGTGTGCCCCATGCATGTGAGCACAATTCCCTCTTCCTGCTGACAAGGCCATGTTGGAGAGGCTGATATTAGCATCTGTTGAAATGTTTCTGAGCCTCCCGGATTGTGTCTCATCTTTGTGTGGCTTGTCTTTCCCAGAAGTCTGAAGTTTGTAATCGTGGTGGAACTACTAGGGTTCTTGTTGTTGTTGATTGCCTTCAAGTCGAACATGACTCATAGCGATCCTATGAACAAAAGGCTTGAAGCCCCTTTGCAACTATGGACATTAATCAAAGTTCATAGAGTTTCCAGCAGCATGCTGCTTAGGAAAGTGGATTCCACTCCTGCTTTTAAACTAGGGTAGTGATGAGGGTGTATTGGGACCTGGAAACCTAATGCTGAGGAAATAGGGTCCTGTCTGAGCTGTGGAACCTCAGGAACCCTCAGTTTTCTCTTACTTCAAAGTATAAGGTGGTCCAGCTGAGCCCATGCTGGGCTGGGTATACCTGGGACCACATCTCTTTAGTCTAGAAGACAGAGCATATTCAGGTAGAAGACAGGCTGGTACGGCAGTCACAGAGATATCAGATAGGAGAGTTAAAAATACAGGTTTATCATCAGGCATTACATGTACCACAACAGCCCAGCATAAGAGGTACATTGCAAAGAGGACTGGAGAGAGGGGGAGAGGGAGGTAATTGTTGTGGTGTTCGAATATTTTATAAATTCTATAAATAATTCCCTATTCTGACATGTCATTACCAAATATTTTTTCCCCAGTCTGTTGCTTCCTTTTTTACCCTGTTGGAGAAGATCAGGATATGCTTAGGGATTTTATTCTTAGAAGATCTCATTCATCTATTTTATCCTCTCCTCATTGTAGGGTTTTCAGGATGCTTGGAAGACTGTTTGTGTTGTGGATTAGAACTTCTAAGTTCTTCCAAGCTTTTTTCTAACAAAGTTTATAGTCCTTGGTTTTAGTCCTAGGACCTTGATCCACTTTGAGTTGTTTTTTGTGTGTGGAGTGAGTGTGGCTCTTGCTTGAGTTTTCTGCACATGGTTTTCCAATTTTGCCAACACCATTTAACTGATTTTATCTCCTTGACAAAAATCAGTTGACCATAGTAACATGGGCTGATTTCTGGATTCTCAATTCTATTCCATTGATCTATGTGTCTGTCATTGTACTAGTACCACACCGTCTTGACCACCACAGCAGTGTAGTAGGATTTGAAATCAGAGAGTGAGATGCCTCCTGCCTTGTTTCTCTTTTTAAGGAGTGCTTTGGTTGTTTGGGGCCTCTTCCATTCTAAATTAAGTAGGAGATTGCCTTTTCCATCTTGTTGAAGAATGTAATTGGTATTTGTATTGTGATTGCTTTGAACATGTAAATTGCCTTTGGTAATATTGCCATTTTCACAATATTGAGTCTTCCTATTCATGAGCAAGGTATATTCTTCCATTTCTCCAGGTCTCTTTTTGTTTCTTGTAGTAATGTTTTGTAATTTTATTTAAATAGATCCTTTGTGCTTCTAGTTAGATTTACTCTTTAATCTTGTGATTAGCTATTGTGAAGGGTATTGTTTTCCTTAGCTCCTGTTCTGTATTCTCTTTGTCACAGTAGAGAAATCCAATTGGTATTTGTATGTTGATCTTGTAGCCTGCCACTTTGCTGAATTGGTCAACTATGTCCAGTAGTTTTCTTGCTAAATTTTTAAGGTTTTCTAAGTATAATATCATACCATCTGCATATAGAGATAATTTTACCTCCTCTTTGCCAATGTGGATACTTCTTATCTCCTTCCCTTGTCTTACTGCTATTGCTTAAGACTTCCAATACAGTATTGAATAGGAGAGGTGATAGTAGCATCCTTGCCTAGTTCCTGTTCTCAAGGGGAATGCCTTTAAATCTCTCTCCATTGAGAACAATGTTGGCTCTCAGGTTTGCATATATACTTTTTACTATGTTGAAGAAATTCCCCTGTAATCCTATTTCTTTTTTTTT
>NW_006399843.1:5402137-5413776 GCF_000299155.1 Elephantulus edwardii
CTTAGGACAGGGCAGGATTCAGAGCTGCTGTACATAACGTTGCTATGGGTTGCAGGCAATGTGACAGCTCATAACAACAATTCTTCTTCATAGACAGTTCCCTTGCTCTGTTCATACAATAGCCTCTCAGTCTAGTTATAAGTTTTGCATGAGCACAATTAGGTTTCCTGGAATTCAAAGTCTTCTCAATGTTAGCCATAATTTGTTATGATACACAGTCAAATGCCTTTAATTTCTTGTACATCGCCAATAAAACACAAATAGACATTTTTCTGGTATTTTCTGCTTTCAATTAGAAATATGAAGAAGATTGTGGTATTAGATTCAGAGGAAAACTCACCAATGATCTGCATTATGCAGAAAACACAACCTTGGCTTGCTGAAAGTGAGGAGGACTTGAATCACTTGCAGATGATCAAAGACTATGTCCTTCAATAAAGGATTATATCTCAACATCAAGAAAAATTCTTATCACTGAACCAGTAAGCAACATCATTATAGGTGGAGAAAAGATTAAAATTGTCAACAACTTTATCTTACTTGAATTATAATCAACACTCTCGGTACAAGCAATTAGGAGACCAGGAGATATATTGCATTGGGAGAGTTTGCAGCTAGGGACTTCTCCAAACTACTGAGGAGCAATGAAGAGGTCTAAAACGCACTTGATTCAGGCCATAGTCTTCAATCATTTTCTATGTATTTGGAAGCTAGACGGTGAATAAAGATGACAGGAGATGAATTGATGTCTTTGAGTTGTGTCACTGGAGAAGAGTACTGAATATCACATGGACTGACAAAAGAACAAATATATCTTGGATAATGTATTGCCAGAGGGATCTTTAGAGGTAAAGATGGCAAAGCTTTTCACATACTTTGGACACGTTGTTAGGAAAGGCTATTCATTGGAGAGGGACATCATGCTTGCAAAGGTAGAGGGTCAGAAAAGAAAAAAATACCCTCAACCAGATGGATTGACCCAGTGCCTGTTGTAAAGGACTCAACTGTGTTAGAAATTATGAGGCTGGCACAGGATAGAACAGGGTTCAGCTCTGTGTTCATAGGGTCACCAACATCTAACAACAACAATCAACACTTAAGACAAACCTTCAAAGAATTGGGTGTAAACTAAACATGCCAAACTCCAAGTGCACTGAGAGATTTGATCTTGACTGGTTCAGAAGTCTGCCAAATCTGGCAGTGTTTCAGAGATTCTAAGTATACTTGGACTCACCGTCAACACCTATGGAAGTAGCAGTCAAGAAATCAGTCTATTGCATTCCACTTCCAAGGACCTTTTTATCTTAGACATCTGCTTCCAAGGACCTTTTTCTCTTTAAAGTGCTAAAGAACAGGAATATGAGTTTAAAGACTAAAATGCCCCTGACACAAGCCACAGTATTTCAGTTTCCTCAAATGCAGGGGGCTCTGGTGGCTTAGTGGTAAAGAATTGTGCTGCATTGCAAAGGTATGTACTTCTAATCCACTAGTCATTCCATAGGAGAAAGCTGGGAAATATCCTTCTGTGTGACTAACTGCATTTGAAAAGCCACTGTAGGGTCAGCTATGGGTTGGTTCTGCCTTGAACGCATACAAAAATAACATGTGCATGTGATGTTGAACAATGAATAAGGAAGTCCTAAGAACTCCAACGGAAGCTCTAATAGCTTAGTGTCAAAGAATCCCTCTGCCAATGGAAAGAACCATGGTTTGAAGCTACCTGTTGCTCCGTTGGGGAAAGATGAGCAATAGACTCTGGTGAAATTTACCACCTCTGGAAAATTCACTATGGGTCAGTTCCAACTCAGTGACACACAACAACAAGACATATTGACACAATGACTCTAACAATGGACTCAAGTACCTCAGAGATGATGAGGATGACATAGGATAGGTTTCAGATTTCATGTTTTGGTCAACTTGACTATATTTAACAACAAGAATACTAAATACCTTTAAATTATATTTCAGAAGCATATTGAATGGACTGCCAAAAGAACAAACAAATGTGTCTTGGAAGAAGAGCAACCAGAATTAGAGAGTTGCAAATCAAAACAACAGCGAGGTAACATCATAGCCTAGAAACAATAGCAAAGTTCAATAAGACAACAAACAAAAAATGCTGGCCAGAGTGTGGAGAGACTGGAACTCTTATAAACTGCTGATGGGAATGTAAAATTGTGCAACCACTACAGAAAACAGTCTGGAGTTTCTTTAAAAAGTTAAAAATGGAATTGTCATTTTATCCAACTATTCTATTACTATATATATATAGTATATTTATATATATTCTGAAGAAATAAAGAGCTCGGACAAAACATATATGCACAGCTACTTTTATGGCAACCTGATTCACAATAGCAAAGAGTTGAAAACAACCTAAGTGTCCACCAATGGATAGAGAAACTATGGTACATCCACACAACGGAGGACTATGAAACACACACACACACAAAAATACTGTCAAGAGTTCCCAAAACACTGTATGATATGAATACATCTGGAAGACATTATGCTAAGTGAAATAAGTTAGTCACAACATAAATATAGTATAAGACCACTGCTATAAAAATCTAAGGAGTGATTTACACGCAGAAATATTCTTGAATAGTTACTAGGGAGGGATAGGGGAGAAGTGGAGGAGACTAAAAATCAGTAAATAGATAAAAGACACATATTGAGACAGGTGAAGACAAAGGCAATAACCAGTACATTGTTGTGCTGTTGTGCTGTTATGTATCACTGAGTTGCCTGAAACTCAAAGCAACCCTCTGTACAGAATCTCTGATCCCTGATCTATCCTAAGCCAAAATTATTGTTTCTGACATACCTATCCGTATTATCCCAGTCACTAAGTCAGTTAATCTCATCAAGGGTCTTCCTCTCTTGTGCTGTTTCTCCACCTTCCCAAGCATGCTGTCCTTCTCCAAGGACTGGTCCCTCCTTGTAACTTGCCCAAGTATGTCAGACAGAGCTTCAGAATCCTTGCCTCCAAGGAACAGCCTGGTTTCACCCTCTACAGGATAAACCTGTTTTTTCCTCTTAGCAGTCCATGGTATATTCAATACTCTTCTCCAACACCACAGCTCAAAGATGTCAATTCTCCTTCTATCATACCTAGTTATTGTCCAGCTTTCTGATGCAGAGCATATAATTGCAAAGACCATGGCCTGGATCAGGCACACCTTACTCTCAAGACTGACATTGTTGCATGCTCACAAAGTTGTGTCAAGAAATCTGGAGGATAACCACCTGGCCAACTGTCTGGAAGAGATCTATATTTGTTCCCATTCCAAAGAAAGGTGACCTGATAGATTGCGGAAATTATCAAACAATATCATTAATATCATATGCAAGCAAGATTCTGGGACAAATCTGTTTGCTTTCTTGGTGGTCCATGGTATGTTCAATACTCTTCTCTGTTCAATACTCTTCTCCAGCAACACAACTCAAAGACATAGATTCCTCTTCTGTCATACTTTTAGCTGCTGTGTACTGTAGAGAGGCAGTAAATCACAGGGGAGTTGACCATCTGTCATACTCAGTCAATATACAATAATCCATTGTGTGAACATATCATTGTTCCTTTAACCATTCATCCATTGATGAGCATGTGGGTTGTTCAGTTCTTTGCAATATGTGAATAATGTTGCAATAAACATGAGTGTAACAATGTTAGTTGGTGTTACAGTACTTATCTCTTTGGGACATATAGCTACTATTGGGATTGTTGGGCCAAATGGTATCTTTAAAGGGGGGGAAAAGTTTTCATATCTGTCTCCTTCTCCTGACAGAATTACTCTTTACTTCTTATGGATTTTGGGCCAAAATTAGTAAAAGACAAACATAAAATCCCCAAAAAGTCAAGATTCCATTGAGTTAAATTCTTATCAGTGAGTAGTAAAATTAATATTAACCAATGGACATTTGAAGTAGGGAGAAGTAGAAAAATAATTAGATATACCACTGCAATGGAGAAACCAGGTAGAAAGAGTTGTTGTTTGATGCTGTCGAGTCATAGATGACTCATAGCGACCCTATGAACGAACGGCCTGAACACTGTTCTTACATAGAGTTTCCAGAGGCAAGCCATTTCGGAAGAGAATGCCGCTCCTGCTTCCAAGCTTGATTTAGTCGGGAAGCTCCAGCCAGCACTGTCCACCATGGCTACCCATTACCACGACTGGCACATCACTGTCACAGGCTTCAGCATCACAGCAACCACGGGTTACCTCTGTACAGCAACGCGCAGACCAGACCAGTGCTATACCACATAGAAGAATGTTTGACAGGAAAACAATTTGAACCTGGCCGAGGGCCACAGATGAAAATCACCCACCTTCGGCTTGGTAGCATAGCTTCCTTTCCACTAGACCAACGTAGCTCTCTCTTTGCCGTTGTCATTGTTATTAGGTAGAAGGAAAGGCTCATAAAAAAAAAATGTGACAGAGTTATATAGGAGTTCCCAGCTCCTTTTAGGTGTGCTGAAGGTCTCATTTTGCTAGGCTTCAATAGAGGAAGACCCTCAATGAGATGGATTGATTCAGTGACTGGGGTAATGGAGGTAGGTGTGTCAGAGACAATATGATTGTCACAGGATAGAGTAGGGTATAGGGCTGTTGTACATAAGATCACTATGAGTCATAAGCAACTCAACAGCAAATACCAAAAACAAAATATATGTTGTTGTTGTGTGAATCAATGAGGTGGATTGAAATATATATATATATATCTCACAAATATTACCATTTTACTCATTTTTGCACGTATCATTCAGTGACATTAATTGCACAGTTGTACAACTATTTCCACTATCTACCTCCAAAAGTCTTTCATCACTCAATGTCTAATACTAATTGCCTTACCAATAGCTGCTTTTCAGAAAGTGAAAGAGACAAAGAGGAAACATTTTCATCCAAAATACCTGCTAGAAAGCAATTGCAAAATTCATAACAGTCAAGAAAGAAATAGTTTGGCTTAGGCACAGGCCCTTGCTTTGAGAACACTTATTTCAAAGAGCACTGAAAGATGTCATAAAATGATCTTATGTCAGTAGACTTAAAAAGAAAGACATCAAACTATAGACGAAAGTGTGGTAAAGAAAAAGCTTTCAAAACTAAAAATCTGACCATGTAATAAAATACAGAAGCTTAGCGGCAAATGGGGAACACAATTTGTTCTATAAAATAACAACAAAAACAAAAACCCCAAAAGGGAGCAGACAATCTTTTATAAGCAACTCTGTAACAATAACCTAGGACTGGAAAAAAAAAACAATGTCAAAATCAAATCCCAGAATATTGTACTTACATTTATGAAAAAATATTAATTAGGTGCAACCACTATGGATGGCAATATGGAGCGTTCTCAAAATGTTGGAAATAGAAATACCATTTGACCCAACAATTCCACTACCAGGAATATACCCCAAAGAAACCAGTACTGACACCCAAGCAGATATATGCACACCCATGTTTATTGTGGCTTTGTTTGTAATAGCAAAGAGTTGGAAACAACCCAAGTGTCCATGAACAAACAAATTGGTAGAGAAGCTGTGGTATATTCACACAATGGAATACTAGACTGCATTGAAAAATAAGGAACTCATGCGATATTATTAAGAATGGGTGACCCTAGAGGACACTATGCTGAAATATCTCAATCACAAAAAGACAAATACTGTATAATGCCATTGTTATAAAACAGGACTGACATGGGACTTGGGGGAAACTAAGAAAAGAGGGGATAAATAATGCAATATGGCATTGAAACAGATGAAGGAGAGAACTGTATAAAAGGAATATATGATTAGATGTTATTAGCATGACAACAGTTCATGATAAGAGATGCATAGTAAAGAGGCCTGGGGCGAGGAGTCTGTATAACAATGAAAGAATTTTTTTTCCAAAGAAAAAAGCTATCTCAGGGGTGGGGAGGAAGGACAGGGGGGGGAAATGTACAACAGAATGAATGGAAATTCAAGTTCTCCATAAACTTTCATTAAAATCTCAATCAATAAAAATAAGGACTGTATTAAAAATGAAAAAATATTAATTGAAGATGGAAGAAGGATGTGTAATGGTCAGTGAAAGTAAAGGAAAGAGAAAGAGTGAGGTTGTACTTGGAGTTGATGGTGTCATATTTTTTAAATGACAGAAAGAAAACTGAGCAGGTCTAACACTATTTGATTCCATACTCCCTACCAAGGAGAATTATCCTCAACCTGGAAAGACAGAAGAAGCATAGTAGAGAGGGAAATGAAGCCTAAGGTAGGTAAAAAGATAAGAAAAAGAAAAACCTTGGTTTCAAATGAGTTCACAATAGAGCCAGATAAATTCCATCCCACGGGACTTGCAAATAACAGAACCACAGATGTAATCACAAAAGCATAGTCCTTGAGATGAACAGGTGTTCCCATTTTCTTAAAGGGAGAAAAAATAATCGACTGCTACCTCAGATCAACATGATGTCAATTTTACAAAAATTCTAGAGCAGGTTACTAAATACTTAGTTGGTGAGCAAGTACCCTTTTTTGGTTGTAAGTCCTAATATTTTAGTGGTAAGGAATAATAATCTAAAAATGGCAAAGTATTTAAACTATGCTTTTAGGAAGAGAGCTTAGTAGTGAAATGAAAATTAAATTTATAACAAAGTTAACCTGACATATTTAATTTATGCCTAATTTTCATCATGCTGAATGATGATCAAACACAAATGGAGCCCTTCATGCAAATGAAAGCCATTAATACTCTTTTAAAATAGCATTTCTAAAGTCAGATAATGGGAAGTGAAAGAGATGTCTTTCAATGGCTGTTTCGCTTCTCACATTACTCTACCCAGGGCAGGTCTCAGGGAGAAGGCTGCACTGCCTTAAACCAACTCAGTCCCAGAACTCTAGTCGATAACACATTCTGTGCTGCCAACCTGAAAACACACAGTTCGAATCCACCAGCCACTCCACAGGAGGAAGATGGGCAGTCTCCTCCTGTGCCATGAAGTGCCTCTGAAAACCCTCTGGAGCCAGCTAGGGGTCAGTACTGACTCAGTCATGCATAACAACAAGAGGCCAAATAGCTGGAGTTGAGCTGGAGTTGATTCCCTGCGGACCCTGCGGAAGCAATCCAGGAGGATGTGATTCTAAGGAAATTATATTAAACAATTACACAATTGGCAAGAGAAGAGTCTTCTCCTGGGCACCCAGAAACCATGTGACTGGATTAACTGGAGAAAGCAGCTTTTGTATACGCTGTGGAACTGAAACGGACTCATGGCTTGTCTACACCCCTCCCCACCATGGGTTTATAGAGGCAGTAAATCTAATGAGAAAAAAAATTGCCCATCTTTCTCCTATTGGATTTGAATTGCCTATCTTTGAGTTGACGGCCCAAATTCCTTACCATGAGCTGGAACCAATTCAAGGTTGTTTCTCAGAGGTTATAAATTTCATGGGAGGTTATTGTCCTTCTTGGGTTGTTTGTAGATTCAAATGTCTGTCTTTGTGTTGGCAACACAGTTCCTCACACACGAGACTTCTACAGGTCCCTAGGGTGGAGGGAAGAAGGTAAAAGAAAACTGGAGGCATATGTAAACACTCAGCTGCAAGTTAAGTGTTTGCTGTTTTATAGTCAGTGTTAAGAGGAATGCAAGTAGAATAAACATAAAGGGAGCCAAGAACTGACATTGAAAGGAAGAAGGCAGCTAAAAAAACAGCTCTTGGAGCACAGAGGAGGAGTAGAAAGAGCTGAAAGAAAGATGCAGAAACAGTAAAACTTTTTTACAGATTACGGGGTGAGTCATGAGTTTGAATCCTACCTCTGTCTCTCACTAGCTTTATGGTTACTTCTAAGTTATTATGAAAAGAGAGTAGACAGCATGAGGGTGGCTGCATCTGATCTCCTCTAGCCCCACAAGTCCCTATCTACACATCCACAGAAGAAGAATCAGACCGATTCCTACACTCTGCAATCACTTCTATAAATTCTAATACCAACAGTCCCTCAGGACTCTCACTGCTCGACTTCTGGACTGAGTCCATTAACCCATTGCAATGGCCACACAGAACTCAAAGTCATGGGTTTTATTAGGAAAGTTATTGGAAACAGGATCCAATTCTTCAGTCAGGAGAGTGACTCACATATGCTTACAGGCCCCTCTAGCCTTTAGCCTTGAAACTTTAGACCAGTGTTGCAAAGACTAATCCTGCAAATTATGGCGTCTCCCCACTTAGTCCTCAAACAAGTTTGTGCAGAGGCCTCTCTGGCTCTGGATCTGTGGAGCAGCAAAATCCCGGGTCAGCTCTGTATCACAAAGGGCTCTGGTTCTCTGCTGCTTCTGGCAGATATTTAATGCAGAGAAAGCTCTAGCTCCAAAGAATGAGATCTAAATTCTCTGTCTTTTTTATCTTGCTGATGGGAAGATTCCAATCTTCTATCTCTAAACCTGTTCATTTAAGCCTGGCAATATGTCAGTACTAGCCAAACCTGTTGCTGTTATTGTTGTTGTTGTTGTTATGTGTTATTGAGTCGCCTGCGACTCATAGCAACTCTATGTACAACAGTCCTAAATCTGCCCTATCCTGTGCCAATCTTATTGTCTCTGACATACCTACCCCCATTACCCCAGTCACTGAATCAATCCATCTCATTGAGGGTCTTCCTCTCTTCAGCTGTACCTTCACCCTCCTGAGCACGACATCCCTCTCCAACGACTGGTCCCTCCTTGCAACACGTCCAAAGTATGTCAGACAAAGCTTCAGAATCCTTGCCTTCAAAGAGCATCCTGGTTTTACAATCTCTAGAGCATGGAGGGAAGCACAGGAGAGGAAGACCCTCGATGAGATGGATTGATTCTGTCACTGGGGTAATGGGGATAGGTGTGTTGGAGACAATGGGGTTGGCAAGGGATACAGCAGGGTTTTAGGGCTGTTGTACATAAGGTCACTATGAGTCGCAAGCAACTCAATGGCACATAACAACAACAGTTCTCCTAGCAGTCCATAGTATATTCAATACTCTTCTACAGCACCATATCTCAAAGGCATTAATTCTCCTTATATCATCCCTAGTCATTGTCCAGCTTCCTGATGCATAGAAAGTAATTGCAAAGATTATGGCTATGGGTCAAAGATTAATTGATGGCATATAACAACATCTTCCTTAGTCATTGGTCAGCTCTGCAAGACATAGCGGTTAATTGTGAAGATCACAGCCTGAATTAGGTGCACCTTAGTCTCCAGTCTGACATTATTGCTCTTCAGTACTCTGGAGCGGTCCCTGACAGCAGACTTTCCCAGTGCAATTTGTCTTTTCATTTCCTGGATGCTGGTACCAACAGTGTTGATTGTGAAGCCAAGCAAACTGAAGCAGTTAACAATCTCAACCTCTTCACCATCTATCATGATGCTGTCAATCAGCCCAGTGATGAGAATCTTTGTCTTCTTGGTGTCGAGGTTCAATTCATATTGAAGGCTGCAGTAATTGACCTTCTGTAGCAAGCGCTTCACGTCTTCTTAAGTTTTAGCAAGCAGGGTTGTGTCATCTGCATAACACAGATTGTTGATGAGTCTTCCTCCAATCCTGATGCCACATTTTTCCTCATAGAGACCAGCCTCCTGGATAATCCGTTCTGAATATAAACTGAAAAGGTATGGAGATAGGACGCATTTCTGGCTTACACCATTTTAAATTTTGAGCCATGCAGTGTTTCCATGCTTTGTCTACCATCAATAATTAACACTCCTTGTTTGCATGTTCTCACCCAAAATGTGCTATTCACTTATTTCATATCACTAGCATAATTCCACCCAGATATACAGCAAAAGTCAAAGATGATGAGTTAGGAAACTCATTTTGAAAAAGAAACCTACTACACCACACTCCACCCCCTGGCTTTTGTAACCATTGATCTTCATACTTAAAGGATTTACTTTACTTTTACAACATGCATCTCATTATTAATGATTACATTCAGGAAAGTGTCTACTAGACTAGCATAAGAGCCCAGCTCACCTGGGGAAGGATCCCTCCCTAGTTCATTCACTCCGCAGCCGGCTGTGAACCAGAGGCTCTGTCGCCTCCTTGTCATATGGACCTCTCCCTAGAGCTATTTACAATATTGTGACTGGCTTCACTCAGAGAAAGAAGCACAGAGAAAATGTGAGCAAAATAGAAGTCACAGCCTTTTATACTCTGATCTCAGAAGTAATATTCATTTTGTTTCTTCTGTTTAAGAGAAGGAATTCCCTACTTCCAGCCCATACTCAAAGGAGAAAATTACACCAGAGTTTGCTTACCAGGGGGTGGGGATCATCAAAGGCCATTTAAATGTGTCTAAGCATATTTAACTTTATGAGCTGCACTGCTCATGAAAAGGGAAGTCAAAGATTTTTTTTTTTTGCAGGCTTATAAGCATTAAATCAGATAGGTGCATAAAGTACCTGTCTGGTGGCTTAGTGATAAGCAGTTGTGCTGCCAGATCAAAGGAACATGGTTCAAGTCTATCAGCTGCTATGCAGCTGACTGTGCTAATCCATCTCACTAGGGGTGAGACCCTCTACCTTTCCCAGCATGGTGGCTTTTTCCAGGACTGGTTGCTCCAGACAACATGAGCAAAGCATATTAGATGAAGTTTCACCATCCTCGCCATAAACACTATACACTTTCTCCAAGACATATCTGTTTCTTTTGACAGTGCATGGGATATTCAACACTCTTCGCCATCAATCTCCTCTTGTTTGATTTACAGCCTCTGAAAACCTGCTGAAAGGTTGGGTATGAGTTGGTTCTGACTTGATGGTACACAACAGCAATAGCAACAACAACAACATAGTATAATAGGCACTCAAAAAATTATATCTGCACTTCTTATTAAATATTGCTCTCCCTTTTCATAGTAACAAAACCATAAAGATATTTTTTTCAAATCATAGTATCTTTGGGACACTCTGGACTTTGCGTAGAAACCATGGTGATTTTGCAGCAATTGTCTTATCCAATAAAGTAGCTGTTTGAGAGAGAAAATATTCTTTCAGGTGATGCAAACACACAGGTATGTGGAAACAATGGTGTATTTAGAAAATAAAGAGATGATCAATAATAGCACTGAATAACTAAGAAAATATGTCAAGTCAAACTCATTTGCTCCGTAATGTCACTAGACACATAGGCTATAGGATTGTCAAGGGTAATCAGGCAGGGCTATTCCTTTGAATTGTGGTGATGGCAAAGAGTGTTGAATATCCCATGCACTGTCAAAAGAAACAGATATGTCCCGGAGAAAGTGTATAGTGTTTCTTTATGGCGAGGATGGTGAAACTTCATCTAATATGCTTTGCTCATGTTGTCTGGAGCAACCAGTCCTGGAAAAAGCCACCATGCTGGGAAAGGTAGAGGGTCTCACCCCTAGGGAGATGGATTAGCACAGTCACTGCAGCAATGGGTTCCAGCACAGAGGAGATTGTGGAGAGGGTGCAGGATAGGGTAAGATTCAGATCTGCTGTTCACAGGGTCACTATGAGTGGTAGTCAACTCGATGGCACCTAACGATAACAACATGACAGGGCATTTGTCTAATCCCCGAAAATACTTCTGAAAATTAAATGGAAAAATGCATCTGGATAATCTTCTTCTTCTTCTTCTTCT
>NW_006399843.1:5413876-5455558 GCF_000299155.1 Elephantulus edwardii
TCTTCTTCTTCTTCTTCTTCTTCTTCTTCTTCTTCTTCTTCTTCTTCTTCTTCTTCTTCTTCTTCTTCTTCTTCTTCTTCTTCTTTAGGTAGATCAGAGCAACTTGAATAACACAGCTCAATGACAATTCCTAAAAAGATCTGTAGTAATTAGGCACAGTGTTTCAGGCTCCAGCCTCTTCAACATCTTGCTAACAAACTTGAATGAAGAATGAGTCATCTCATTTGCAAAGAAAACAAAGTTTGGAAAAACAATTTGTGCTTCTGAGCCAAAATTCCAAAGAGGAACTCAAACATAAAAACTACATACCAGAAGTTAGCAAGATGAAAGGCAACACAGATACATGCAGGAATGACCTTGGGCTTTAATATTATTTAAGATCTCTGACATCACAACAACATGTGAAAACTAAAGGCCTGGGTACTTTCACTACCTGCATGCAAATAAGAGGCAAAAATATCTTCAAATCAAAGAGGCAATGGCTCTCATGATGCCCTGGTTACATCACAGGAGCTACCAAAATTCAAGTCTGCATGGGATGAGGTCTTCCAGAGAGACAAGTGAAAAGAGCCACACAGCCAGCAACAACAACAACAACAACAAACCCTACAGAAACTGCAAATGCTTAGTCTAGAAAAGAGGAGATTGAAGGAGTAATCTCATAGACATTTGCTGGGGTTTATTCCCCAAGGGGAAAGGCACTAAAGGTTTGTGTTCACAGACAGACAAAAAAACTGACCCTGAGACAAATGAAAATATCTTAGTTTTAGTTTATTGGGACAGAAAACTTACCAGAAGAAGCAGTGTTGCAAAATTCCAGCAGCAGCAAACAGAGGATTTCTGCTAAAGGTGGGGGAAGTAGTTCACCATTTTATACTTCTACACAAACAACCTCAAAATGTACCAAAGCTAAGAATTACATAGGCTAATAGAAAATTCTAATAACAATATAAAATGTTTAGTTTAAAGGAAATATCATCACCTGTTTGATATGTATCTATCTAGTTCTGTAAGTATGGCTAAAAGCAATAAAGAAAAGGCTCTGTTTGCCCTCATTACAGGAATAAACTAGAGAAGCAATTCTAATAAGAACTCAGCCAGCTTATTACATGTATACTCACTTGGGGGCATTTACAGGATGTACCATACTGCATCTTAAAAGTGCTCTAGGATATAAATCCATAATTTTTAAAAAAAGAATTGTTATAGGGCTATCCTGAGAAGAAGGTGCAGGAGTCCCTGAAGAAGTCAGAAGGCAGGCGAGTGGTTACAGAGTGCCTTGGTTTTCAGTCATTGTTAGATGCTATCAAGTCAATTATGATGCATAGCACTTTGTTTTATAGTGCTGCTAGAACAGAGATACCACAATGAGATAGCTCGAACAGATATTCAGGCTTTCACAGTTTGTTGTTGTTGTGTGCCTTCAAGTTGAGAACCACTCATAGCTATCCTGTAAACAATGGATCTAAAACTCACCTTATCCTGTGTCTTCCTCATCATTTCTACAGTCACTGTGTCCATCCATCTTGTCAAAGGTCTTCCTCTCTTATACTGACCCTCCACTTTTCCAAACATGATAACCTTCTCTAAGGACTGGTTCCTCCCAAGTTTCACCATCTTTGTTTACAGGGAGTACTCTGGTTTAACTTTCTCTAAGACAGACTTGTTTGTTCTTCTGGCATTTCCTAAAATATTCAATACTCTTCTCCATCACCACAGCTTAAAGACATCAGTTCTTCTTCTGTCCTCCTTAGTGATTGTCCAACTTTCAGATGCATAGCAAGTAACTGAGCAGACTGTGGCTTGGAGCAGGCACACCTATCTTTAAGTTGACGTCATTGAACTTTAGTACTCTGTAGTTTAAGAGGCTAGAAATTCAATTACAGGGTTTTGAATCTGGAGGGAACCTTCTCTCTATGTGTGCGCTCTGGAAAGTCCTTGTTCCCTTCAGCATCTGTAGGCCTGCATCCCTTGGAGATCCCTTTATGTCTTGGCCATCCTCTGTAACAAGGAGTCTTACTGATACTGAGGTCCTCCTTCTCTGTTTGCTTTTCTCCATTTTAAAAAAGTGTTCTTTTGAACTTTATGATTATTATTATTTTATACTGGTTTATTTACAAAGTTCATATACATTGTTTTTCACACTGGATCTTTCCCATTTCCTTCACCCACCTCCCACCCCTACCCATTTTCACCCCTCTGCTCCTACTCTTCCTCCCCCGCCCCCTTGGATCCTCGTACTCATTCTACAATAATGGTCTTATATAGTATTTGTCCTTATGGGACTGACTTAGTTCACTTAGCATAATGCACTCCAGTCCTTCCCAAGTTAAGGTAGTAATTTATAAAATCATTGCTCCTGCGTGCTGTGTAGTATTCCCTTGTGTGAAGGTACCATAATTTGTCAATCCATTCAATTGTGGTTAGATATCTGGGCTCTTTCCATGTTCTTGTGATGGTGAATAGCATGGCTGCAGTGAGATACCTCCTTATTCCAGTAACAGTGGCTAAGTTTAACAGGACAGCAAGTAAAAATGTTGGAGAGAATTTGGACAGATAGGAGTCCTTATACATTGTTGCTGGGATTGCAAAATGGAACAACCACTCTGGAAGGCAGTTTGGCACTTCCTCAAAAAAGCTGAACATAGAAATTCCATATGACCCAGCTATTCCACTGTTTGGAATATACACGGAGAGAATGAGAAGTGAGGCACAAACAGGGACTTGTACACCAATGTTCTTCTCTTAACTTTTGTGAAACAAAATATACCACACCCCCAATCACCTCTTCTATGTCATCTCAGGGCTGTGAGGAAATTGAGGATGTGGCATGTTTTCCATAATATTTTTTTCCCCCTCGGGAAAAACATAATGGGAGTACAAGGAGGTGAGGGCTGGGGGCAGAAGGGTGAGGATGGGCAGGGATGCAGTTGCAGAGGTGCACAATTTGGTTGGTGGGGGGAGCAGGTGAAGGAAATGAAAAGGATCCAGTGGGGACCAGATGCTACAGGGGAATGGTAAGCATTTCCCAGTGTCAATGAAATTAAACCAACTGTCTTATTGATTTGGGAACTGGATGCAGACTCTCTGGCTTCTTCATGCTAAACAGGGGTGTTGATGTGAAGGGGGAAAGGGAGGACACTTTTTATAACCTTACTGGTGGTCTTGGGTTAAAGCTGCTTGCCTTCTTGTTCTGTTAGAAGATATTTTCCTGTCATTTGCTCCCCTCTGGACTGCAAAGTGTTTTCCCAGGTGGGTTCAGTGGTGATGGCTGGTTGAACGCAGAGGCTCCATCCTCCTTTGCTTCCTTAGCTGGCAGTTGTATTTCCTTTTTGTCACTGGCACTGGGTTCAGTGTCAGGTCTGGAGTAAAACTCAGTGTTAAGGTTACCTATAGGAAAGGGAGCAAACCTAGAGAGAACAAACTTGTGAGTTACAAATAGAAGGGCTTTGGGGGTGTTGCTTTCAGGTTTACTGGGGGAGAGGGTGGTGGAAAGTAGCCTAGATAAGATTCTCTGGATACCCTAGGCATTTTTCCCCCTCATCAGATGGCACAGTCTGGGGACTGAGGAGCTCACCCTGAGGGCCATGATGGCTTGCCCCGAGCCGAGGGCCGAAGACAGCCTGTCCCAAGCAGGGCAACACACCCCAGAGGCTGGCTGGTACACTCCCCCTCCAATTGCCCCCACCCCAGTGTGGTCCCCTCGCCCGACCGAGGACTATGTGGCCAAGGACAGCATCTCCAATTCCAGCACCGCCACTTTTATCCCCCCCATAAGTGGTCATACTCTGATTTGAAGTAGGTGTCACTGCCCTCCCCCTTTATAAATGGCAAAGGGAACCTGAGAGTTGTGAACAGACTCCCCCCAGGTCTAACTAGCTTTTGACAGAAGCATTCAACAGATCAAAATATGTGGTGCATTTAGGATGTCAGTCCTCTTGGACATGCTGCCACTGTTAAGTGTCATCAAGTAGACAACTCACAATGACCTTCAACAATCCATTTTATCGGTGATCATCTTCTGTGGCCTGTCCGAGAAAACCCAGACCTGCAGGCAGGGAGCACGTCTCCCATCCCCTGCATGGGCAGGCGGCCTGTGGGCCCTCGTCATCTCCTGCAAGGGCGGCTGGCTGGCGCGTGTCCTATCTCCTGTGTGGGTGGGCCACCTGCTTCCCCTGCCACTGCCACCTTGGCTCCAAGAATTCTCCCCAGAACAAGTCCATTTTGCGGCACTGTGGCGGCTCCACTGAACCAGTCTTGGGGAGGCCTGGTGCCTACCATCCATCCTGGGCTAGGGAATCCATTGGTTCTGGCTGTGGGAGCTTCATGGAGCTGGGGTGGCTGTGCAGGCTCTGCAGGAGGGGGTTGGGAGCTGCTGCAAGACTCACCCATTCCTCCTTGGGAATCCTTGAATTCCTGTTGTTGAGCCTCGATCTTCACTGAAGACCATCATCAACTGTTTAACTGTTGAATTATCAATAAACAGAGGTGTGCAGAAGGCCATAGTGGCCCTGCTCCAAGTGGTCTGCTGCTCCCACAGCTCACCACGTTGTCTTTGCCTCTGCCGCCATCTTGGATTCCTTTTGTAACTGCTTGACTTATCAGAGCACAGGAGGCCATCACAAAATTTCACTTTCCAGAAGTTCATCGTCTCCTTGTCTTATCTGTTGATAATGTCAGCTCCGAAGGGATTAGATTAAGATAATGTCAGCTCCGAAGGGCTTAGATTAAGGAGTGATGAGGAACCTTGATTGCCTTCTAGGAAGGATTGAAAGTCAATTTTTCTGTCATGGTTAATAGATTACTGATGTTTTACCATCTATACATACCCTAGCAATTGATTACACATGTAAGTACTTTGGTAATAGCACAAGTTTCTAAAATAAAAAGTTTTCTTCTCAAAAAAAAAAAAATTTCAACATTACATACATACATCTTTTATTCACAACACAGAGCAATAAGCCCTCTCTAAAGTTGTCTTCTTTAACAGTTCAGAAGTTACGAAGCTTACTTCTTGGACAAGGAATGGTTCACTGCTTCACAAAAAAAAAAAAAAAGTAATTTCCTCCTGGACAACTCTATTAGAAATGATGTGAAGAGGAAGTTTACCAGGAGTGAAAAAGGTGATTTCCACTTTGAGAAGCAATGACTCTCTTAAAAAGAAAACCTTAAGTTTTCTAGGTAACTTATTTCAAACAGCAGTTCAGCAGTCACTATGATGAAATCATTTTAGTGGTTTGAAGTTAGCATTAAAAAGAAGGAAAACAATGAAGGTTGAAAGGACATGTCACATGGAATCAGGTTCATATTTATTATGTAGATATATCACATCAGTGTAGGCATACTGCATGAAATCAGGTTAGTATTTATCATGACTTTTATTTCTGATACATACGTATACAAATGTTGTTGTTGTTATGTGTCGGTCAAGTTGCCTGGGACTCATAGCGACCCTATGTACAATAGCCATAAACCCTGCTCTATCCTGTGCCAGTCCCAGTGTCTCCAACACACCTACCCCGATTACCTCATAGAGGGTCTTCCTTTCTTGCATAGTCTCTCCACTCTCCCAAGCATGACGTCCCTCTCCAAGGATTGGTCTCTCCTTACAACATGTCCAAAGTATGTCAGACAAAGCTTCAGAGTCCTTACCTCCAAGGAGCAGCCTCTCTAGGGTGAACATGTTTATTTTCTTAGCAGTCCATGGTATGTTCAATACTCTTCTCCAACACCACAGCTCAAAGACATCAATTCTCCTTCTATCATCCCTAGTCATTGTTCAGGTTTCTGATGCATATCAAGTGATTGCAAAGACCATGGCCTGTATCAGGCGCACCTTAGTTTCCAGAGTGAAATTATTGCTCTTCAGTACTTAGGAGAAGTCTCTAACAGCAGAATTTTCCATTGCCATACATCTTTTAATTTTCTGTCTGCTGGTGCCAAGAGAGTTGATTGTAGAGCCAAGCAAACTAAAGTTGTCAACAATCTCAATCTCTTCACCATAATGATCTTCATATCTTCATATCATGATGTTGCCAATTGGCTCAGTGGTGAGAGTCTTAGTTTTCTTCATATTGAGCCTCAATCCATATTGAAGGCTGCAGTCCTTGATCTGTAGCAAGTGCTTCAGGTCCTCCTCAGTATACTTGTGTTTGTTTTGTTTTGGAGGGGTATATAAATTGGTTTATGGTGGCAAATGTATTTCTTCCAGCAAAAACATTTGAAAGTTAATTTAGTAGATGTTGCCCTTCTTCTCTCAAGCTAACATCATGGGCCCCTCTGGACTACCTAGAGGTTGTGCTGCCAGATACCTGTCATCAATTCTATTTCACCAGCCACTCTGCAGCCTCCTTTGCTATTTACTCTTCTCACTCCCATGACATTGGAGTTCTGGGTGTCCATGTCTCCTAGGTCCTCTTACCCTCTCTGATGACTTTGTCTAACCTCATGACTTTAACTGCCATGTGTTCACTGACAGTTCCAAAATTTACATCTCTAGCCCAGATTTCTATCTCAAAGCTAAATTATATTGAGTTGCTCATTCAAAATCTCTATGTTGATGCTCGGAACTATCCCACACTTAACAGAGTCAAAATTCCTGAACTGCTGATCTCTCCCTTCAGACTTGTTCCTCCCTCCAGTCTCCCCATCCCATTCAATAGCAATTTCAGCTGCTTCAAACCAAAATCTTTGAAATCATCCTTGACACTTCTTTTTCTTTCTTATCCAAATGAGTTTTTCACTTGACTCAAAATGAAAAAGGGGGAAAAAAAAACCAAAACAAACCTTACAGAGGCCCCCAAGAGCCTCTCCTATTACTTATCTACCATCCTTTCTCGGTGAACCTTTCGTCCTCATTCTCTGCTATTCCTTGAGCTGAATGAGGGAGCTCTGGTGGCCTAGTGGGTAAGGAGTTGTACTGCTAGCCCAAAGGTGGCACTCTTTGGAGGTTCAAATCCACTAGTCACTTCTCAGGAGGAAGATGGAGCCCCTGAAAATCCACTGGACAGTCAGCCGTGAGTTAATTCACACTCATTGTGACTCTCTGCTTAGAGTCTTCTCCAATCAGGTACCCACATAGCTAACTCAGCTTCTCAATGAGATGTACTGTGTACACTATTTAGAATTGCAGTGTGCCCTCCTCCACACCCTTCTCCTTTCTCTGGAATTCCCAATCATCATCACTGTACTTCTTTTTAGCCATAGCATTTATTATCATCAAACATACTAAATAATTTCTACTTTGTTGTTGCTGTTGTTTTTATGTACTCTCAAATTGAAATCCACTCAAATTGACCTTACCCTCCAGGGGTTTTCAGAGGCAGTAAATTGCACAGGATTTGATTACTCATCTTTCTCCTGTGGAGCAGCTGGTGGATTTGAACCACGTACCTTTGTCACGGGACAGAGCAGAGTTTAGGGCTGTTGTACACAGGGTCGCTATGAGTCGAAAGTGACTCGACAGCACATAACCACCACCACCACCACCTTTGGTGTGGCAGTGCAACTCCTTACCACTAAGCCACCAGAGCTGATAATTTATTTATACAACATAAACGAAATGTTTATTATTCAGCTTTCTTTTGCCACAAAAGCTGCGATTACTGGAGGGAACAAGAGTTTTTGTTTTGGGGGATATTTTTGTTCAGTGACTAGAACAATGCCTAGCATACAATAAGCACCCAATAAGTAAAATGAGTTTCAGAAATTTTAAAACGACTTCTAAGTGTGAGGCGAGAGAGGGGGCAGATGTCCTCGGCCTTGGTACTAGGTTTTCTTTAGCTGCTGGCGTAGCTAAGACCCATCTACTCCCACTCCACTCTCTTGCACTAAACAAGAAATCTAGGCCAGCAGATTTCTGAGGAGGAGTGAAGACTTTATACATAGCTCCTCAGAATTATTGCCCTCCTCTCCAACCTCCAGGCAGAGGTTTCATAACTTGGATTTGGGACATCTAAGGCTATCTCTGGTTACATCACATAATATCACAAAATTCTCAGCCAAATTCCTTATGACAGAGAGGAATTTTTAATGGGAAAACTTCTCCAAACCAGGCTTTGTCAGCCAGTAGTTTGAAGACATTGGTAAAAGTAGTTATTTTTAAGAGAAAGTTCTTACTACCGGTTAGCTCTGATTAGGAAAAGAGTGAGCTTCAGAAACTAACTTACAAAGACCACTTTGTGCCAAGACTTTTAGTATGTGAAATAATTGCCTTTAAGCTTGTTCATTCCTGCATCTATCTCCCCTTGCTAAGAAGTTACTCCTATACACATCTTCATTTATCTGTGGCACAAACTAGCTATGAATCTTAGACGAACTATATTTGTGCCAGGTTCTCAGCAGCTCTGCGGAAAAAAAGATGGGCACTCTCCTCCTGTGCAACAGCTTCTGAAACCTACTTGGCGGTCAATTCCACCTCAACAGCAATGAGTCATTTTAAGCTTTGTTTTCATACGATTACAAAAATCATGTGTGTGTTTTCTACTTCCCAATAAGAAATAAAATCTTTGGAAACCAGATAAGCAATAGAATGAAACCCCACAAGACTGGAAATCCTTTCCTTAAATGATGGCCTTAACTGTGAGGATTATTCACATCTCCTTTAACAATGTTATTAACCAAAGACAATACTGTTTCATCTACTCATGATTGACTGTTCAACATGTTGCATTTTACAGCATCCGATGCTATTCAGTCTGGATGAAACTTCGTGAGCTAAATCCAGGATAAAATGGACAGAATTCTTGGCTTCCCTTTCCACAAAGTCTATGGGTCTAAAACAAGCTGAGCAAAGAGTGCCATCTGCAGGATTCCTGTTTCCAAAAGAAATCCTTTTGCAAAACTGTTGGGGACCCTGGTTGCCAACAATTCTAGATAGCCACCCAGGAAGACGTGACAGAGCAGTCCTGAGAAAACGCAGTGATCCTTGGAGGTAAGAATGATGCTGCTTCATCTCACATACATTGGGCATATTGTGAGGAGGGTCTATTCCATGGAAAGGGACATCATGCTTAGAAAGGTGGTGGGGGGGGTAGCAAAAAAGAGGAAAACCTCAAACGAGAGGGACTAGCACAGTGACTGACACTATGGGTTTAAGAATGAGATAGCAAGAAGCTGCACTACAATCGCAGAGGTACTCAGTTCGAATCCACCAGATGCTGTGCTGGAAAAGAAGGGGGCAATCTCCTCCTGTACCAGTCAGATCTGATTTGACGGCACACACAAACAAAATAAAAAAAAAAAAATTTAAAAAAAAAGAACATCAGAGATAAAGATGTCACAGCAAAGTTCAGGTCTGTTGTTCAAAGGGTCATTATGAGCTGTACTACATAGCATCAGACAACACAGAAAGAGGTGGAACTATCAAATCTTCATGGATTGAAGCTGTTTGCAGAGGAGTTGATATTAAAAACCAGTAATACTGATTATAATTGTTAAAAAACAAAACGTGTATGAATGATGGAAAATCAATTAAGAATAAACTCTTTTTGTGACAATCCTGGGTAACTAACTCCTGCTTGAATTTCATTTGGAAAATGGTTTCTTCTACTTAGCTTATAGAGCCACTGAATGAGTCAAGTTTCTTTGAATTAACTTATCCCATAATCTACATGCTTGAGGTTCTATGGCCTGTCCTGTTCAGGTATACAGTCAGAACAGGTAACCTCACAGTACTTGTTAAGAATTGCCAGATTCAGCTCCCATGTGCTCAGATGACTCACCGTAATCAGGTGAGTGTCCACTAAATCATTAACCATCAATGACCTGCTCAGTGTGCTATGCCATAAAGACTAGGTGCCATGGGGGTTTAATCCCAATGGATTGAAATTGCACAGCCTAACACCAACCATAATGCTGTTTTCTAATTATGAAGGGGGAAAGGAGTGCATAGCATTCTTTTCACTTAGAAGAGTTCCCTCCTCCAAACTGCTCTCTGCCAAGCTATAGGAACAGCTTCTATGAACAGAAGAAACTGGATTTTAAATCCTGTGATGCATTTTTTTTCAGGCCTTACTCCCTCATGCTTTCAAATGCTAAGAATGCTCCCTGAAATGAATTCCCCGGGACACATTTCCTCAGTGAAGATGGTTCCTTCTTCCACTAAGACAGACTTCTTTGTGCTCAATAAAGCAGTAGGTTCTATTATGTTCCTGAGTTCTCATAGCACATGCTGCATATGTTGTTGTTGTCGTCAGTTGCTGTCAAGTCGAATCGACTCAGACAGGTCATTAATCACAACCAACTTGTTATAAATGAAAGTCTCCTCCTTTCTTTTTGGTTATCCTTTTACATGTTGTTATGTATCCTAAAGTCAGAACTGACCCACAGTGGACCCTCCAGCGGGTTTTCAGAGGCAGTTACTCGCACAGGAGGAGGGGAGGCGATTGCCCATCCTTCTCCAGCGGAGCAGCTGGTGGCCTCGAACCGCGTGCCTTCGGAGTTGCAGTGAAACTTCTTGCCATCAGGCCACCTGAGCTCCCTATCTGATTACATAGGAAAAGAAAAATCAAACCACCAGAAAAACTTAACTTCAGGGGCTGAACAGAACTAGAGAGTAAAGACAAGAGAACACTTAGATGCAAAAGGAAAACCCATTTTTTTTCTGTGTATGTGATTGGAAGTTGAGGGCTGAGGCAGCAATGCCCTTCCACTGAACTATCCTTCAGGTATCATCTGCCTCAAAACCACCGAAAGGTCGTACCCCACACCCTCTATTCAAAAAGAAGAAGCTATTTTAGTATGAGAGGATGTGTATGACTCAGCATCCTAGAGCCACCCCTAGGATAACTTGAACATATAGAACCTATATTTTCTAAGGTTGTGAAGTTAAAAAAAAAAACCCAAAAAAACCAACCCTAAACACACCCAAAATTGAGCTAAAGGACATGATGACTTACAATAACTAAAGGAACAAGCTTTAGAGTTCCCAGTCAACACCTCATGGCACATATGTTCTAGGACGACATTGGTCATTTAAAACAGTTCCCCTTTGACCAGGTGTGGAAATAGGGGAGCTTAGAAAGGGTTAATACTCAGGAAAAAAAACTGGTGAAAGAGAAAAGTAGGTAAAAAATGTATATGCAGCATTTAGGAGTCCTAAAAACTCTGGACAATTATCAGGTGGTTGCACCACACTAACACTAAGACCTTGAGGTTCTGGTGGAAGAATGTGATTCTGTGGCAGACGAGTGGTTTCCTCCCATTAAGATTTACAGCCTCAGAAATCAAATGGAGGGTGGTTGTGTGTTGGAATCAGTTTGACAGCAGTGAGTTTGAGGAGATGAGTATTCTGTGGGGTTCTTAACTTCAAGAAATAGCATGAAAGACATTCAGATGGCAAACACACACATGAAAAAATGTTCAGAATCCCTAGCTATCAGAGAGATGCAAATCAAAACAACTATATCCTCTCACCCCAGCAACAATAGCAGAGTTCAAAAGAGCAGCAAATAACAATTGCTGGCGAGGCTGTGGAGAGATTGGAACCCTTATTCATTGTTGGTGGGAGTGCAAAGTAGCCCAGCCACTATGGAAGGCAGTCTGGTGCTTTCTCAAAGAGGTGGAAACAGAAATACCATTTGACCCAGCAATTCTACTACTAAAGAAACCAGAGCCACAACCCAAATAGATACATGCACACTCATATTTATTGCTGTGCTGTTCACAATATCAAAGTGATGGGAGCAGCCCAAGTGCCCATCAACAAATGAATGGATAGAAAAACTATTCACACAATTTGGAATATTATGCAGCACTGAAAAACAAGGAACTCATAAAACATTACACAACATGGGTGACCCTGGAGGACATTATGCTGCATGAAATATCTTAGTCACAAAAGGACAAATACTGCATAACATCACTGTTATAAAACAGGACTGACATGGTAGGTTGGGAGGAAATTAGGAAAAGAGAAGACAGATAATAAACACTGCATTGGAACAGATGAAGAAAAGAACTGTTGAAAAGGAATACATGACTAGGTATCATTTGTATGACAACAGTCCAGAATAAGAGGTGCATAGCAAGGTGGACTGGGGAGGGGTGAGGGTGAGGGAGGACATTGTGCAAAAATGAATGCCTATTTTTTTAAAAAAACATGAACTAGAAGAGGAGAAGGGAGGAAAACGGGAAATAATAAATGAAACAAATCTAACTTTTCTATAAACTTTTGTTAAAATCACAATTAAAAAACAAAAAATAGCATGAAAGAAAGTGTTGGACTCTCTTGTCAAAGTTCCCATGTTATTAAAGACACTCATCCGTTAGCTCTGAAAAACACTGTTTATTAGAAAGAAGTTTTACAGGAAGTCTCTTTGATTCCTGCAAGGACAAATATAGTGCTCCTATATCCTAAAAAATATCTCCTATTTGCTCACAAATTCTTTACCCTTGACTCTTGAAATATCCTGGATTCCTTGGTCCAAAGCCAGGGCCTACATTTTACAGGGTGTAAAGTCCCCATAGAGCCCGAGAAGTAGCCAGAAAGGGGGGTAACCAGAAAGTCAACACATTGAGGTGCTTTACTCCACATCTTAACATTCAGTTCGTCAATAAAGCCTCATGCAGGCCAGGAGGTAAAGTGTTCTAATATAAAGTCAAACTTCCAGAACACATTGGTTAGCCAAAACCAATGAGTGATTTCAAGAAGTCTTTAAAGGAGCAATTATGCTGAGAGAGGGGTCCCTAAGGTTGAGGGCGGGCTTTCTCAGAGTTATTTAATCTTAGCGAGGGCAGCTGCTCTTCTTTCTGTGTTCTGGAACAAGGAACGAATTAAAGCTTTTACTTCACTAGAGGAGAACGCAGCTGCTAGGGGTCCTTTTCCATCTGCCCACCTGCAAAAAAAAAAAAAAGATTACATTTTATATTTCCTATTATGTGTCTGTAATATATGCAAGACTTAAAAATTACTTATGTCATCTCAAACGTCTGCTTTAAATGGCAGTTAAAGTCAAGGCATCCTAGTTCCTCATGGGCCTCCCTTCAGTCACCTGGACATCTTCTGCTTACTGGCTGCACTGATGTCAGTCCAGACAGTCACTGTCAGGTACCATCAAGTCAACTAATACTCACAGTAATCCTAGGAACAACAAAGCTGAACCGTGCCCTTTCTTGTGCCATTCTCATCATCTCCTCTAGCACGCCCAACTTCACTGATACAGTTACTGCGTTAATCCACCTTGTTGAGGGTCTTCCTCACAGACATATGAGGAACTGTTCTCCCTCATTCTATTTCACTAAGCCATGGCTTAATAATTATGATCAAACTGTCATGCCTTGAGGCCAACTACTATTAGAAATACTGACCACAGGCAACATGTAACTGACAAAGGACTAGTATATAAAACACATACAGAACTCCCATAAGTCATTAATATTAAATATCAAATAACTCAGTAGAATAAGAAGAAAACAATACAAACATATTTTACAAAATGATCAATGAAAAGATGCTCAACCTCATTAAAGTTTGAAGTAATAGAAGTTAAAATGACAAAAAGCTATCATTTCACACAAACTCATCAGGAAACATTCTAGGCTGATAATACAAAATACTGGTGAGAATGTAATGCAACAGGATAAATAAGCAAAGAAATATATGCACAAGGGACTACTATAGAGCAGTGAAAATGAACGGCATCTACACAAATGACTAAAAATTAATTTCATTAAAAGCAGCAAGTTTTAAGTGTTCACTTACAGAATGTTCAAAAACACACAAGTCTACACTTTCTAATCAGGGGCATGTAAGTGTATTATCATATAGACAGTTAAATTCAAATAAGATAAAATTACAAAGAAGATGCAGTAAATAACAAAAAGGCAAGAGTGGTATTTACCCCTGATCACGAGCATCTGGTGAGGGATATATATGGATCTTCAAGGCAGTAGCATTTTTCTTAAGCTAGTGTATACTATTTATATTACGCTTAAAATGTTTAAACTCTATACTTGAGGTCATTTTTTAATAAAATATTTTCAATTTATTTACTTATAGTTACTGAAATTTTGGGAGGAGAGGGTAAAGAATCTTCCTCAGGCGAAAAAGAGAAGTGAGGACATACTATCTTTATAAATTTTTCAGATCATTCTCAGACTGCTAGACACTTTAATATCAACGGGGTGGGGGTGGATGGGAAGCTTTATCTACAGCTCTGAGGGAGTTCTGGCCTAGTGGTAAGAAGCTGTGCTGCAATCCCAAGGCACACAGATGAATCCACCAGATGCTCTGTAGCAGGGTGGGCAATCTCCTGGGTGATTAACTGCATAGGAAAACCCACCGGAGGAGTCAACTATGGGTCTGTTCTGCCTTGATGGCAAACAACAAGAACTTATAAACAGTTTATTAATAAATCAAAATTTTGTACTACACGCCATTAGAGACACTGCAATGTGAATTTCTTTCCCCCAGGTAGAATCTCATTTGCATGGTTTTAAAATGAACACTATCTGATGAGAAGGGAGCTCTGGTGGTCTAGAGGCAAGCAAGAAGCTGCACTGCAATCCTGAAAGCACATGCTTCGAGGCCACCAGCCACTCCATGGGGGCAGGATGGGCAATCTCTTTGCCATTAACTACCTCTGAAAACCCGCCAGAGGGTCGGCTATGGGTCGGTTCTGACTTGAGGGTACACAACATCTGATGAGAACCATTCAAACTAGGCTGACCTGACATGGCTATTACAGTTGGGCATCAGAGGTAAACTAAGCAGGTAGACAAGTTACTTGGGAGATGGGCCTTAACTGCCTATTCAAAATAAAATCCATTTTTCCCAGGCTCAGAGTGAGGATGTGTTCCCTATACAAAGTACATGTACTCATCAAATATCTACCAATACAAAAATGAAAGCATACGGATCTGAGACCATAGCCTGCACCATGAGCCTCCTCAACAAGCTCAAGAGTGAGATGACCCCGGAGGAGCTGCAGTAGCGAGAGGAGGAGGAGTTTAACACAGGCTGCCAAGCTCATGTAATTGGTCAAGAACAACACGCAAGTGCTCATCAACTGTCGCAAAAACAAGAAGCTCCCGGGCGATGTGAAGGCCTTCAACAGGCACTGCAACATAGTGCTGGAGAACGTAAAGGAGATGTGGACTGAGGTTCCCAAGAGTGGCAAAGTCAAGAAGTCCAAGCCCGTCAACAAGGACCGCTGTATCTCTAAGATATTCCTGCATGGGGACTCAGTCATGGTGGTCATAAGGAACCCCCTCATCTCCGGCAATTAGGGCCTCCGCTGCCTCTACAGCCCTGCCCCACAGCCACATCCCGCCGCCCCTGGAAGACCTGCCCATATTGGGAATAATAAAGTCCCTGTATGGTTTTTTTCTACTTACAAAAGCATACACGGGTGTGTGACTAACTCCCATCTCCTCTGTTTTGTGCAGGATCAGTGACTTCCTGCTGCTCAGTGTGGTACGATACAACATACACTGATTGCGCACAATAATATCAACTGAAAATGCTAGGATAAAGCATCATCCACTGTATTTTCAAAAAGAATCCTTTCCAGTGAATAATGCTTAACTCTCTAAAGCCATTCAATCTTTGTAGAAAAATCGCTGGCCTAACAATGACAGAGGGGGAAAACTTTCTATTGACACAATTAACTTCTCTACTCATAGGTGCCCAAAAAGTGGGCAAGAATTTATATCCAGGGGTGAGCAAGCTGTACTTCTAACAATGCAAGACCATTTTCTCGACATGCCAAACAGGTTCAAGGCCAAAGTCATATGAAACAAGTCTTGATACTGTCAAACATGAGAAACTGGCAATGAGGTCCTCACTTTGGCAGACCATGTGAAGGCACCAACTATTTAAGAAACTTCTTCCCAGGTTATATGAAATAAATGAGAAAAACATAGCTACCAACAGTAGAATTCACCTCTCTGTGCAGAGGACAGTTGTGCAGAGATGTGCACCTCCATAAAAGGGTTTGATACATACCGATCCCCAATTTCTTGCAGGCTGGCTTGTAGCATCATCATCAGTTCTTTGAAAGACATCCATTTTGGCACATACACTGGAACCTCTTCTTGGTATTTCTTATTCATATTTTCTTCAGAGAGAGGTGCAAACACTTGGGGTCCTTCATCCATCACTGTTTTGCATAAGGAGTACAATCTATCACCATCTTCAGTAGAGATATCCTGGTTTTGCACAAAAAGAACACAGAAGAGAAATGGCCCAGCATAGTGGTAGAAAAAGGGGAACCTCTCATGCATGCTGTCCAGGTGGGTCATCTAAGGCAATATGCTTTCCAAACAATCTGGCACACTCTTCTAGGCAGTGAATTTCATTATGAGCTCTTTGACTACACTCTAAAAACTAAAATGACACAAAATGTGTTCTAACAGATTGTCAATAATTTGGTTTGGCTGCATGAAAGAACCAGTATCTCTGGTCAAATATGGCACAGCTTGCTGCAGAGGAGGGAATGTTATGACAAAGGTTTAGGCAACACAGGCTTCAAAGGGATCAGCTGGCACCACCCAGGCAATTTTCCCATAAGATCACACATAGGATCTCAGCTAAAACAGTGTGTCAGGAAGGGAGAACATGCAAAAGGCTACGTTCACTTTGCCCAAATACTGCATTCACTTGCAAATCAAATTTGCATAATTTCTTCATAATTTCTAACACATCTCAAGACCACATCTCAGTTTCCAACCTTTTCATAATTAACAAAGTTGGGCAGCTAAGAAACAGGACATTTTGCTATAGAGTTAAAGAGACAGAAAAGTTTACAGCAAAATAGAAATTAAAACAAAACTGAAAAAAGTAAACAACATGGTAAGTTATGCATGAAATATGCATAACTTCTACCAAGTAAGTGCTTTAAATAAAAGCCAGACTTTACTTTCTAAGTAAGAAAGTCTGGGACAAGAATTGCATTATGAAGTCAGGCGAAAGAGCCAACAGTCCCTTACCTCTAGTGCAGTGATTCTGCCAATGATCTCAGAAACTGCTGTGTTGAGTAAAGTCCCCATGGCCTTGCAATATATATTCACTGGCAAGACATCCTGCCACACAATTCCAAGCCTCTTCAGTTGGTGCAGTACCTATCACAAGAATGCGGATGTTTACATGGAAAAGGGACTGTATAACCTGTATATTTTAGATTTACATTTAACACTTGCAAATTGAGGGAAGACGTATCATGTAATCTAAAATAAGTAATCAAGATTATATGTTTCTTGAATATCTAACCTTAGTGATACAATAATAGCTAAAAACAAGACTCTTCCTCTGAATAGAAAAATGGTAGTGAAAAGATAAAATGCTTAAGAGACAACATGCAGCTCAGGTGGCGTGGTCCATAGATGGTTTTGCTCTTAACTAAGAGAAAGGCATTAAGATGAAAACCAGTACTTCCAATTTCTCAACTGATGTTCAAGAGCAAATTATTTGCAATGACAAACCCAGCAGATATTTAGTAACACTATTTGCTCGATGGAAACACTTACTGAGGAAGGGAAAAGAACAGGCTGAAACACAATTATAAAAGAAATCCAGATTTCCAGTGGAGGTTATGAGGAATCACCTGAGCTACCTTTTACATATTCTTTGCTTTTTAAAGGGGCACCTTGAGTACCAATTCCAGAGCGAATAACAGCCTCCTACCTGCCGAATTGCTTTGTTTGCTGCAGAGTAATTCTCTTCATCGTCCATGTTTAAAAAGTTCCGAGCACTTGATAATCTCTCCAAAAGTTCTCCTTTCTGTGCTCGCATCTGGGCCAAAAAACATTCTGTCCCTGTGATGGGAGAACAAAATGAAGAATGCTAAAAACTGCTCAATCGCACAATGTAAAACCAAAAGGGAAGAGGACAGACAACAGCTCGATAACATCACAGAGCTGCCCTTCGGTCCTCACACAATCCCTTCTGATACCTTCACTGGTCCCTCCAACCCCTCTCGCAGGATAATAAATAACTCTTTCCTAGAATCAGCTAAAAAAATTTCTTTTCTAGAAGAAGCTGCTTCTTATCCTAATATATCCACACCGCTTAAGGGGAAAAATGAGGAAGAGAAAAGCGGAGTGAATCGTACAGATCCTCTGCTTGTTTAGGCTATCATTACAGTAAACACATTGATTTACTCCGTAGTCCACTTCTTTTGATTTTTAATAATCCCAAGGAAATCGGGGAGAGGAGAATGCTGTCTTGGGCTTTTTTAAAAGAACAAACATCATTAATGATGTGCCCTTGCCAAAAATGCTAACAGAGCTGCCACAATACAGATCTTATTATATGTTTCCCCACTAGCATAACTCCGATCTCGTGACATACCGGCAATGAGTCTGGAACTCTACTGTACCATGAAATCATGTCATGAAAAAGTAATGTTTCCTAAAAGACTGCATTCAAATTATCAAATTAACCACTGGGAACACATGCAAACTAAATGCCCTTCCCCTCTTTGATGCCACTCGGTACCACCAAATTCCTCATCTCATTTATAAATCACATAGACACTAGGATGAGAGACTACATAGTTGACAATTTGCTTAAAAATATAAGTTACCAAGCCTCCTGAAGCCAGGTACAAGATCCACAAAAGTAGCAGTGCCATCACAAAGAATGGGGGCGAGGCGTAAAGTGAACTGATGCCCGAGCGTCAGCAAGTGGTGAGCGATGTACATACAGTTGTTGTGGTGAATTGCAGCCAACTGGGGCAGTTTCTGAAGGTTCTCCCTAAGTTAGTGCAACAGGAAGGAAAAGGAAAGAAACTACCTGTTATTGAAGTTGGAATTAACAAAATGGTACTATTCTTCTAATGTATTTCTAGGCTTAATAATTATATACTGCATAAACTATAATAAGATAAAATCTCATCACTCCCACTCTCATTCAATCATAGTCAGCTTGTTTTGCCTAAAAATAGCCTTACCCCATAAGGCTATAAAACTATCTCAGTGAGTAACAAAAAAGAAAAGAAGAATTAAGATATTTACCAAAGCACAGTTGTAGAAATTATCACTTTTAAATTTAAGTCTATAGAAATCCACACTTATTTCCCCTTTCTTCACATTCCAATTCCACTTATATTGTGAAGTACTTGATTATTCTCAAATTCACTCATTTTCAATGCTCACTACAGATTAGTCATGGGCTTTGCCCCAAACAAATCAATCACAACATCTGGGAATTTACAGGTTTCGTGGTGTGTGTTATTTTAAATCATCACAAGTGATTTTTATTCACATTCAAGATTAAAATCACCACTCTAATCCTTTACACATAAATCTATCTAATCTACTTTGAAAGATCTTATATTTTTATTATATACACACCAGCAGGAAACCAATTAATACTTTCCAGTTTGCTGGTTCAATGTCAGGCGAGGACATAAACAGTCTGGAACCAGAACTATAAGACAACTGTCCTCATTTTGGGCTAAATCATCTGTAGGGCTTAAAAAAATAAAAAATGCCTGGGTCATAGCACATCTCTATGCCAAAATCTCTAGGGGTAGCTATGTTCCTGGCAAAGATATGTAATTTTCAAGCTCTGTATGTGATTCTGATACACAGCCCAAAGTTGAGAACCATAGTCTAGGGCAGTGTTTCTCAAAGTGTGGTCTCTTGTCAAGAAACATCAGCATCACTCAACTTGTTAAAAATATGGGCACCATCCCAATCAGAAACTTTGGGTGGAAGATGCAGCAATGTGTTTTTAAAAAGCTTCCAAGTGATTCTAATGTGCACTAAAGTTGTGAACCAGTAGTTCAGGACATGGTGCAGAGTTCACACAAAAGGGGAGAGAGAGACAAATCTACTCCGCACCAGTGTGAAAAAAAAATCCCAAGGCCACAGCAACTCCTAAGCCAACCATCTCTGAATCTCCAAAGGCACAGATGTCAACCGACCCAAGTATGTTACTGTCATTTCCTTTACATGACTTAGAAAGGGAAATGGGAATTTTAACCATGGCAAGAGAATACAAACAAAAAAATATCAACGTTCATAATAAATAAGATCTTTTATGACAAAAACAACAGGTAAGCTTAGTTAAAAACACCTTAACTGTTAAAAATTCTAAGTTAAAACAGACTTCAAATAATAAACTAGGGGTGTGGTCACCCCTTTTTTTTTCCTTTGCAGAGTGTTTGGCAATGGGATAACTCTGTAGGCATATCATTAAGGCATTTCTAAAACCCATCCTTAGGATGACAGAAAGAACTCCTAGAAGCTTAAAGTTCAAATAACTTTTCCACTTGTATTAAAGGAAACTTTTAAAATTGCAAGACATTAGATAAATACAGCCTATAAAAGCTAGGAAGAGCAGCTGATAATACTTGACAGTTAAATAGCAACTTCTTATGGAATTAAGTTTGCAGAATTATAAATGCCAAAGAAGAACGTAGTATGTTCACTACACAGTGTATGGAGAGATGGTAAAACACCTAGCATCAAAAAACAGTAAGGTCTTTTAAAGTTTTTAAAATTGCTTCACCCACTACACTGTAAGATCAAAGTACTCATATTAATTTATTAATAAATTACAAAGTTCTTAAAATGTGTGCTTTAAACTGGTTTACTACATTATATTATAGTGTTTTAATTGTAGGATTTTAATAACCAAGATGTCTTTGGTAGAGATTTAAAATTATGGATTTAAGCTTGACTTACAAACTCTTTTAATTTCCATTCATTCATTTTTGCACTTTCCTCCCTGCCCACTGCTTCCCTCCAATTTACTTTTCTCTTTTAAAAAAAATGTCATTGTTATACAATCCCACCCACCCCAAAAGTCTACTCCACTATGCAGCTTCCGTTCTGGACTCTTGTCATAACAAGAATACCTAATCATGTATTCCTCCTAAACAGTTCTCTCCCTCATCTGTTTCAATGCAGTATACGTAACTTATCCCCTCTTAGATTCCCCCAACCTCGATGTCAGTCCTATTTTACAAGAGTGGCACTATGCAGTATTTGTCCTTTTGTGACTGAGATATTTCACTCAGCATAATGTCCTCCATTTTGTATATTTCAGGAGTTCCTTGTGTTTCAATGCAGCATAGTGTTATATTGTATGAATATACCACTGTTTGTTGATGGGCACCTGGGTTATTTCCAACTCTTTGCTATTATGAACAAAGTTGCAATAAACATGGGTGTTAGACATACAGTTATGCAGAAATGAGATGTGGTGGCACTTACTTGTGATATGTTGGTACAACATCATGGAACAAATGGAAGATATTCCTTACTGAGTAGAAGAGCTGAACTGCACTAAGAGAAAAACAGATTAAACAGAAATGCATAACATATTTAAAACTAAAAGAACCAGCCACTTTAAATGCAGTTTAATAAGCTAAACTACAGGTGCAGAGAATGGCTGCCTTGGTTGCTGCTGGACGACAGTAATCTAGATGGAAATCTACTCTCTAACTAGCCCACCTAAAAACCCAGGTCCATTAATAATTTAAGAGCAGAGGCACTCAAAGCCTTTACTTTTTTTTTTGATTTATCAGTGTGTGTTCCACCAGCACCACATATCCCTTTAGTAACAAATGAGCTAAGCCTGAAGCAAATGTCACCTACTCACTGGCATGCTCTGCAAAGGGCACCGCATCAAGACAGGCATTCACTTAGTTCTTCTAAAATCAGTCTGACTTTCCGTTTTCACCTTTTCTCCTTTTTACCCCAATGAAGGGAGAAGAATCAACATTTCTAGGATAGAATCTAGCCCTCAAGTTTTTTGCCCTTTAAATCTGACTTCAGAACACATAAAGATTACAGATTATTAAAATGCACTTAAAAAGAGTAAATACAAGGCTTGTGTAGCCAACTCCTATGTAAAAATATCTTCAACTGGGTACACTGAATAATTCACTGGCATTTCAGAAATATTTAGAAAAATAAGTCATAGTTACTATACTCCAAGCCACTGTGACTACTGGATTACTATAATGCTTAAGTATTTCTTCTATTTCCACAATATATATTGCTGTTTAAGGTTTGATAATAGAGAAGGGGACTGAAACACAGTTGTATTTCTAACTATCCAGTTAAAAACTCGTTCAGTGCAAAGAATCACCATAGGCTTTCAACACACATCGGGTCACTATGAGTCATATTCGACTCGACGGCACTTAACAACAACAACTACAATTAAAGGAAGCTCTGGTGACTTACTGGTAAGGAGTTGCACTGGCCAATCTCCTCCCATGTGATTTACAGCCTCGAAAAAACTCATTGCAGAGTCAGTTTTGCACCGGTTCCCACTCAACAACAAACAATGATAACAAAAAGGGAACCCTGGTAGCATAGTGAATTAAGCTTTGGACTACTAAGCCACACATCAGCAGCTCAAACCCAACAGTCATTCCTTGGGACAAAGAGGAGACAGTCTGTTCCCATAAGGATTTACAGCCTCGGAAACACTACGGGGCGGTTCTACTCCTTCCTAGGGAGCACTATAAATGAGGACAGTGGGATTAGCTTTGGGCTCTTCTAACAAATAAGCCTAGAAGATTTATAAAAATGAATGATTGTCACATGAAGTCTTGGAAGATCAGTGCTTTGTGGAGCTGAATGAAATGAAAGGGTTTATTTGCCATGTAGGGGTAAAAAAACTGAAGCTATGGAAACCCATCTGAACATTCAATATGATTAAGTCAAACCTAACTGACACTATGTACACTATGATGTCCACTATGATGTGTACTATGATGTACACTATGAGGACACAAAAGAAAAGAACTCCTACAAAGTTCTGCAAACGGAAGAGGCAGAGACACAAACCTGCTCTATAATCAGCTTGAGCCACAGTCTACCTACCTACCACTGCCTTCTCAATGTTGTCTAGGAACAGGGAAGTTGCTTATTAAACGAAAACCAGATTGAGTATGAGATGTGGAACAGAATTTAAGGCACCCAGATACAATGTAAATTAGAAGAAATCATCTTGGGAAGGTAAAGCTAGAGCTTCTCTATGTTATATCCTGTTCCTTGTTTCTGGCTGCCCAACAGATTACTGCTAAAAAAACAACCCACATAAAACGTCAATTAATTAGAATCTAGATTTCAAAACACTGATAGACTCTTAGACTAAAGAGTTAGATTAAGCAGTAACTGATGGTCCAACTAATAACTGTTATCAGCCAAAAATAACAATAAACACTTGAGTTCTAATCACTTCTCCAGTAGTATGGTAGCACTCCATTATGTGCTTTCTCAATGAAAAAAAAAAAGGAAATACTAAACAGAAAATAATTTTTTCTAAAAAGTGGTTAACCATTTTTCATGTCAAAAAACCCTTTCTATCCATCCATGCCTCTGCTTCTATTTCTCAGACCCTGCTCCAACATGTATATGCTGTTACTATAAATAAAAAAGACCAACACAAATTTGTTTACTATATTTTTTTCTAGGGGACATAAAGGAGACTAATGGGATAAAAAACCCGAAGATTTCCAGCTAGTTTGCTCATTAAATGTCTAGCTTAGGCAGGCACTTAACAAAGTCACTGTTATTTCAGACCACTCAGAATTCCTACCATTGATCACTACTCGTTGTTGCTTCAAGTAAAGTCTGATAGGCGAGTTCCATTAGTTTCTGCACAGATTCACTGATGCGGCACGTTGGCATAGAAAATGAGTGTTGGTCTAGCGGATTTTCAGGCTTTAATTTTCCAGCTTCATCGTATGGAACTTTTGACACTTTCTGTACCTTTTCATCATCCTCAGTACAGGGTAAGTCTGGCAGGTTTATCTTAGCATCAGGAGTAATCTATGATTCAAACATAGGAACACATGATCTTTAGGATAATTCAATGCAAGCCCACAGGACTAAAATACTGTTTGTACCCATGATGACTGAGCTGTAGCTCTAGAGAGTAATTTAAAAATCGAAGCAAATCTGGCATTTTAATGACTGTTTGAGCTCAAGTAAAAGCATTAAAAATAAGCAATCCCGTCTCATTTTAATTCCTGTGCAATTATTCAAATCACTTTTTTTTTCTTGTTGTGTGCCATCAAGTCAGAGCTGACTGGCACAGGAAAAGGCTGCCCATCTTCCTCCAGCAGAGCATCTGGCGGATTCAAACCACGTGCCTTCAGGATTGCAGCGCAACTTACTGCCACTCACCCACCAGAGCTCCCTTCAAATCACTCTTAATTTTCATTAAAATAGCAAAACTGTGAAATAGGCCTGAGAATTCTGGCAAGGGAAAGGGTCTATGAAATGAAGAATTTTATTTTTCTGACAAAACCATTACAGTCCAATATACAAAATCAATATACAATATACAAAATCTCCCTCAAATGAAAGAAAAAAGAGCCTCCCTAACATGAGATCAAAATACCACAGGCAAAAGATCTGGTTGCTGTACAACACACACACGGCTTTGGTTTATGATGGTGATTATGAAATCATTTTGAAATGGGTCAAACAGATAGAACGCAGATAAGATAGCAGGTTCTCACTTCTACCACAAGAAGAGAGGTTCTGCTGTGCACATACTACAAAGCTAAAGAAAATTTAGGACGGAAAAAGTTCTAAGGCTAATAAAAATGCAGATGTTACCAACCTTGACTTCCCCATCTTAGTTTTAAGAATATCTACCTACTTCATAGGCTGTTACAAAGCAGCTTTTAAAATTCAGACAATGTTGTAGGTCTAATTCTAGGAGTCTCTGAGTGGTGCTAATGGGTTAACATGCTCAGCCGCTGACCATGAGGTTGATGGTTCATGTCTACAAAAGGACATCTCAGAAGAAAGGCTTGGCAAGCTATTAAAAAACAAAACCAAAAACCAGCCACTGAAAATCCCATGAGGCACAGTTCTATTCTGATATCCACAAGGTCAATTCCAGGTTCTAAACGGCAAGAGAAAAAAACTGGGCAAGAATCTAGAATAGTGGTTCTCAATGAAGGAAAATTTGCCATCCAGGAGCATTTGGCAATGTTTGGAGACATTTTCATTGTTATAAATGAGAGAAGTGTTCCTGGCACCTAGTGGAGAAAGCTCATGGATGCTGTTAAACTTCCTGCAGTATACAGCCTACCCAGCAAAGAATTAGTTAGCCTGAAATTTCCACAGTGTTGACAAACCCTGACTGACAGGAGACTACATGAGGATTTGGGTACTTGAGAGAAACAGTTTACAGAATGTCGGAATTACTACAGAGCTCAGAAATTATCTAGTTCAATTCTCTCACAATACAGAAGATAAAAATGAGGTCCAGAAAAGTTAAAAGGCTTAGCTTGGTCATGGAGCAACTCAGTAATAACCCTATTCACTTCAAAGGGTTGTAACAGAAATAAATGAGATAAAAAGTAACTGACTTATCAAATATTTATTGAGCTCTTGTGTACTGAATATATGTATGTATCAGGCACTTCCTTGGTTCTAGAGATACAACAGAAACAAGAGTCAAAAATCCCTCCCTCATAGAGTTATTGTCTAGAGAGGATCAAACAGGCATAAATAATTCATATTGAAAGATAATTGATGATCCATGATGTGAAGAAAAATAAAGCAAGGAAAGGATGCAGAAAGTAGAAGTTCATAATTTTTAAAAATCACAAGAAGGAAATTATGTGGTCATCCACAGTGAGAATATTTTAACAAACATAACAAGGCTTGGCAACAAAGTGAGCCTAAAAAAAGTCAGGGGTCAGAATAGTCCAAGGCAATGAAGCAGCTGACTGAACAAGAATGGAGTAGGAGGTGGAGTGAGGAGAACAGTGGGGAAGGGGCGGATGGGTCACAGAATGCTGTCTTGCCACTGTAATGCTTTTTAGGGTACAAGTTGAAATGAATGGGAAACCACTGTATTTTGAATAGAGAAGTGATTATAAAAGTATTTGTGTTTAAATAACACAAAATAAGCAGTTTCTATATTCGGTATTGAATGGATATCAGTTCTCTCAGCAATCCAAAATTACCTCAAAATACGTTCCTATATGTGCACCTCAAAAGGTTAATTATTTTACTCAAGTGGACATGATAACAGAATACCTCAAAAGAAAAAGAGGGATGAGAAAGAAAATGACTAAGGTAAGCCTTCCTCCAAATTACTGAGGAGTAAAGACATCAGTTTCACAACTAAGGTGCATCTGATTTAGGCCACAGTTTTCCCAATCATTTACTATGCATCTGAGAGCTGGACAGTGAATAGGGATGAGAGAAGAACTGATGCCTTTCAGCTGTGATGTTGGAGAAGAGCATGGACCATACCATGGACAGCCAAAAGTATGAACAAATATGTCTTAGAAAGGCTCTTTGGAGGCAAAGATGATGAGGTTTTGACTCACATACTTTGGGCATGTTGCTAGGAGGGGCTATTCCTTGGAGAGGGACATGATGCTCAGAAAGGGTGGAGAGTCGACAAAGGAGAGGAAGACCCTCAACCAGGTGGATAGACACAGTGACTGGATGGTGAGGATGGCACAGGATAGGACGGGGTTCAGATCCATTGTTCACAGGTTGCTATGAGTTGTACTCAACTCATCAGCACCTAACAACAAAAACAACCCCTCTTTATTAAAGGATGGTCTCAGTCTTTGTATTACTTAAATCGAAAGAATGTCTTATAGTTCCAAATATTCTTTTATATGCTTTTAATGTTTAAAAAAATTAAATGCACTGGATTATTTAAGCTCAAAAGAGCAAACTATCCTGTTTTTTAAATAATTGCTTTTATCCTACACAGAGTGCATCTTTTTGTTTACTGGGCTTTTTAAGTTCAAAATTCTCCACCATTGCCACTGCATTAGAACAAACTCATAGGAAGACCCTCTATGAAATGGATTGATTCAGTAAGTCGAGTAATGGGGGTATGTCAGAGACAGTGAGACTGGCACAGGATATAGCAGGATTTAGGTCTGTTGTACGTAGGGTCGCTATGAGTCACAGGTGACTCGACGGCATATAACAACAACAACATTATCTCCTCTGGACCCCACAAGAATTTGTGTAAGAAGAAGGTATCAGGATCACATTAAAGGTAGAAAACTAAGGCTCAGAAAATCACTAACTCAGCCTAGTGAATTCAGCAATTGTCATTCACATTGTCTCTTCTACTCTATCACTTGTATCTCAGAAATGAGCAGTTTTATAAGTCTAATGTAAGAAACTATAACCCTGGTACCTTCACAGTGTTGTGAATTTCAGAGGTCATCAGGTTTCTGGCTGCTACAATCACATCCTGGCACTTCTTGTTAGCAAAATGAGAATTGATATTACGGGCATATTTCAGCAAATCAGTAGTGTCTCCTTTTAAAAACCTCATCTTCTTTAAGGTATTTTCAAATTCTTCAGTGGACTGAATGATCTGAGAGAAATGAAAGAAAAAAATGATATACATATATTCATTTTGATATTAAGATTTCAAACCCAATTGTGGTGTTAGCTTAAAAGTTGGCTTTTCTTTACGTTTGACATGGATTAAACCAATATAAATTAAAAAAAAATTAAAAAACTAAAAAAGTTGGCTTTTCTCACCATTGTATTACCCTCCTCTGGTCTCTGGCTACCTTAACTGTAGACACATAGTCATCACAAATCATCAACAGCTGTGGAACTAAGATAAGAAAGAGTAATTCTAACACTGAGCAGATCGACTTGAGGGCAACTGGAGTGAGACCATGGTCAAAGTGAAACCCTAGTGAGAAGACCCTAGTGATGATGGTAGAGACATTGCTGTGGAGAAATTGTGGCAAGAGGTAACCACAGGAGTCCTGAGATAAAGGCACAGTTAAAGGTTTTGTTGTTTTTGCTGGATGATTAAAGGAGAAGTTGACTTAAAACTGCTGAGGCAAATCTTGCTGGATGATTAACTGAATTAGAACTTTTACTAATTGAGGAATTGTATTTTGCTGTTAATCTGGGATGGGACTGCTTGACTAAACCCTGGACTTGCATTGGGTGATATTCTTTGCCTCCTCCACTCTCCAACTTACTCCCCTAGTAAGCCCCACCCTTTGCATCACAACTCTGAGTAAAGTCTGTGAGTCAACAACGAGTATCAAACCAAGTGACCGGTGGAAATAGGCACAGGAGCATGGGGAGAGAGGTGGCATGTCTGGCATAGCAGCTATGTATTTGCTGCTATGGATATTATTGATGGGGACACTTCTACTCCATGAAGGGGGCAGAAGTCAGAGGCGACCACCCTCACATTGCACTGGCTCCCAAGACACCAACGTATAGGAAAAAAACAAAGGTCAGCTGCTCTTCTAAGTTTTAGCACAATTAGTTACCAGGTATGAAAAATTACTTTTATTTCCAGTCTTAAAATTCATTAGGGAAATTATCTTCAACAGAAATTTCTAGCTTTACTTAGAAAAGCTGCAAAAATCTTTAAAAATAAACACACATTAGCATTCTAGAAAACACTAAAAAAGATGCAAAAAAATAAAATCTAGTGTTACAAGTAGCTGACCTAGTTGGTCCATGGGCACAGGAATGACAGAACAAGAAGTTCAAGGAGAAGAAGCAGAGTCTCAGCAAGATGGACTGATGAAGCAGCTGCAGCAACGGGCTCAAATGCAGCAACGATTGTGAGGAGACCACAAGAGCGGTGTTCCCACTCCCTTATACCAAGGATGGTTATGATTTGTAACCAACTCAACAGAACCTAGCCATAATAACCAAAATACTTAGTAAGAAAACCTAGTTCCCCAAAGGCAGACAGGAAACCAGGAGAGAAATGCTGTTATTAAGAATCTGTTTGCATTCCTTAAAGACATAACTAAAGAACAAAAGATCTCCAAGAAAAAGCTAAAGGTATCAATGGAAATGAACAGTCTTTTCAAACTTCCTGTGGTGCCTCTGCTCTTACCTCTTCATACTGCTGTAACTTGCTGCTATTTGTGGGAATAGAATAAACTAAACAGTTTTTAATGAGGCACTCTGACAAGTCCTCCCAGATCAGGTCACCAAGCATCTCGGCCAATGCCATCTGAGGGGGTTTTTCATTTTCTAGGTCAGCATCAAGAGGTAAATCTGAATTCAAAAGAAAACGTTTCAAACAAGAAACCATTAACAGTTGTGATATAGTGTTAAGTTTTCTAGAGTTTTTACATGTGAAGATGTTGGGGAAGGAAACAGCACAGATCATTCTACAGACAGCTCAGTTGACAGCGTGGGACAAAGCCTGACATAAAATTATTGTTATTTTCACCACTCAATTGAATTGTCTGCACTGTGTGATGCCTGTACTCTACAGCAATAAGATATAAAGCAATCTACATTATAATCATCGACTGATCTCATGATATGACAAGTACTAAGAAGTTTTACATTTCAAACTGAAACCAGTTCAGAATAAAATCCCAACTTTTTAATAAAGAATAAATAATGCTTTTTCATCTTAGCATAAGTTCTAAGTGTTTATTCATGTGCAACAGCAGTCTTCCATAAAAGAGTAAATCTAATGGCTGTTTATTAAACAATACTTTACTCTCTCTCACAATGTACCTTATGGCAGTTCGTTCAACACATTTTATAAGGCTCTGTTTAGAATGAAATCTCAAGAGGAGAAAATGGTTAAGGATTTGGCTACTAGCTGAAAGGTTAGCAGTTGGAATACATGCAGAGATACACAGGAACAAGGGTCTGGCCAGCTACTTTTGCAAAACACTGAAAACCCCACAGCGAGAGCTCTACTCTGAAACACACAGACAGGGTTGTTATGAATCAGAACCAACTCCACAACAACTGTTTTTCCCTTATATACTTAGATTACATTATGCTCTACTCGGTTCTTTAGAGTCACTATTAATCAATTAGGGAGCCCTGGAGGTATAGTCGTTAAAATGTTTAGCTGTTAACAGAAAGATTGGCAGTTGAAATATATCAGTTGCTCTGCTGGGGGTAGGGGGGGAGGTGGCAGTCTCCAGTAAAATGTAAACCCAATGGGCTTACTATTGTCAAGTCAATTCCAAATCATGGGGACTCTATAGGATAGAGCTGAATTGTCCCATAGGGTTTCTTAGGCTTTGTAACTTTATGACAAGATACTGTCCTCTTTCTCCCAGAGCAGCTGGTGAGTTCAAACCACTAACCCTTCACAGTTCGCAGTCAACACCTAACCTACACCACAAAGATTACAAGGTCTATAGGGCAATTCTACTCTGACCTTAAAGGCTGCTCTGAGTCTGAAAAGACTCAACAGCAAGTTAGGTTGTTTTTTAATCTTCAACTAAATAATAACACCAGTTAATGAATCAAGGAAAGAGAAAAGGAATCATAACAGGTATCAGGTGTTTTTTAACCCGGTTCTTAATACACCAAGGAAGAGCTCAGAAATAAGAACTTTAATCCACCAGATGCTCTGCTAGAGAAGAAGAAACAATCTCCTCCTGTACCAGTCAGATCTGATTTGAAGGTACACACAAAATAATAATAAAAAAACCCAAAACCCTTTAGAAGAAAGTGATATTATCTCAGAACTCTGAAAAAGTTTACAGTGTATAAAATCTAGTCCTGCATTGCCCAGTGTTGCCTTGGGAACCCACCAGAATGTTGTTATAAGACAAAGAGACTTGGCAACAGTGAATATGATTTTGTTTTTATAGAGGTTAGAATCCACTGTGGCTCCTCGGGCAGTCGGCTTTTGTAAAGATTTACTGCCTTGGAAATGCTATGGGGCTGTTAGACTTGGTCCTGTAGAATCACCATTAGTCAGGACAGCCTCAATGACTAAGTTTGGTCTGGTTTTTGTTATAGGGTTACTGAGCATAATTGTGTCCATGACAAAGAGTTTGGATTTGAGGTTTACTCTCATAAACACACACGCAAATTCTTTTCATTTCTAGTATTTTACATAAATTTATCACTGATCTAGTTAGTTACACAGATCAGTTCCACAGGAAAAATTTCTCAATGTACACTAGGGAGTTCTCACGGTGTAGTCCATAGCAAGTTGTGTTGCTAACCCAAAGTCTGAGCATCTTCAGAAGTTCAAATCTACCAGCAGCTCCATGGAAGATGGATATACAGTCTCTTCCCATTTAGATTTACAGCATCAGAAACAAAACGGAGGGTCACTGCAAGTCAGAACCAATTCTACAGAAGAGTGAGTTAAGTGTGCAATGTATTTATATGAATGCTTTATGCATACATACAGCCTGAGTTTGAAGGTTAGGATTTTGAAGCTCCGTCTCACATCCTTTGGGCATGTGGCCAGAAAGGACTGGTCCTTGGAGAAGGACATCATGCTCAGAAGGGTGGAGGGCCAGTGAAAGAGAGAAAGACCCTGGATGAGATGAACTGACACAGTAACTAAGGTAATGGGGTTAAGTGTGTCAGAATCAGTGAGACTGGCTCAGGACAGGGCAGGGTTCAGAGGTGCTGTACTTAGGGTTGCTCTGAGTCAAAGGCTACTCGATAGCACACAATAACAACACAGCCCGAGTTATCAGGATACTTATATACTTATATTTAATTAGCATTAAATTGAAAAAAAAAAGGTGTTTTTTTTTTAAATACAAAACAAAGGCATACTGGTGATATATGCCTTCCGACTGAATTGACTTAAGATGTAAAAGCCAGCAAGCAGCATCTATGGAAAAGTAAATTTTTTTTTAAAAAAAAAAAAAAGAAGACTGGATAAAGCACGTCAGAATTTTCACAATGCATGGAAATTGCTACTTGCTCAACAGAACACAAAGGCTGCTGTTTTGTGTAAATTTTTTTAAAAAGTGAACAATACTACAGCTTTGGTAACCCAATGGTGCCTTACTAGGAGTCCAAACTGACTGGGCAGTCATAGGCTTGGTTTTTATTTGGTTTTGGTGGTACAGTACATGTTGGACTATTAACCTAAAGGTTAGTGGTTCAAACCCACCAGCCACTCCTTGGAAGAAAGATGGGCAGCCTCCTCCCGTAAAACCTGATGGAGGGTCACCGTGAATAGAACTAGACTCCATCACATGCGAGTTGGGTTTGGGTCTATACCCAGAACACCTATAAGCAGAATACAGTATACTGTAAGAAAAATATAAAATAAATGGAATATATTCGCATGAGAGCAATAAGACAAAAAGAATTCAAGATTATATCATGTAAAAAGCCCCAAGGATGCATAAGAATGCTGGTGATAAAATTAAAAACAAAGAATAGCGACCATAAAGAATTTGAAAATCATTATGTATATTAATAATTATTCTATACAGTTCTAAACAGTAGAACTAACAAAAGTAGCAATCACAATGCAGTAAGTTTTGTAGAAATCTGTAAAAGAACTTGCTGTTTTGTACCAACAAGTTGCCTGTGACTCACAGTGACTCTATGTAGGATAGCTGTCCTATCCTAAGCCAGTCTCACTGTCTCCAACACTCCTATCCTCATTGTCCTAGTCACAGTGTCAATCCATTTCATCCAGGGTCTTCTTCTCCTGTGCTGTCCCTCCACCTTTCCAAGCATGATGTCCATGTCCAAGGACTGGTCCCTCCTGACCACGTGCCCAAAGTATGTGAGATGGAGCTTCAAAAAATCTTGCCTCCAAGGAACAGCCTTGTTTCACCCTCTCTGCAGGATAAACAGGTTTGTTCTCTTGGCAGTCCATGGTATGTTCAATACTTGTCTCCACCAGCACAATTTAAAGGCATCAATTCTGTCATCCTTAGTCATTGTCCAGCTCTCTGATGTATAGCAAGTAATTGCAAAGACCATGGTACCTTAGTCTCCTCATTGTTCTTTATCTTTTTAGAGAAGTCCCTGACAGCAGCTTTCCCCAGAGCAATTCATCTTTTGATTTCTTATTTACTGGTGCCAAGAGTGTTGACTGTGGATTCAAGTAAGCTGAAACTGTTAACAACCTCAATCTCTTCTCCATCTATCATGGTTACTACCCTAATTTAAAAAATGGACATTTTAGTAATATAATATAGTAAGGAGCTATTATTTTTTTAAAAAACTACCAAAAACAAAAACTTTCCCACTGCTCACAGTAATCCAGAGGAAAAGGGAATGCTTAAAAAGAAAATGTGTGCTCACTCAGAAAGCTCTAGTGGCTGTATGACCAATTGATGGAAATAATAGAGAAGATTCAGGTATTAGATATTTGGACCGCATCACCTCTTTGCTTCCTGCTAATCTCTGAATACTCTGTTTACAGCTTTGTTTCTAGCCAATCAAAATAAAATTGCATTTTTTCCTAAGTGACAATTCAACAACTCACTGCTGTCAAGTAGGAATTTACTCATATACAACCCTCCAGCATGCTTTCAGAGGCTGAAAATTACAGAAGAGATTGTTTCTCTTTCAACCCTGGTGGATTCAAACCACTGCTTTTGGGCTGGCAGTGCAAGTGCTTACTCCCTAGGTCACCAGAGTTCCCAAATGAAGGATCTGGAAACTAGAAAAACTGTCTTTCATTTCTGCACTCTTTGTGGCTCCTGTCAAAACTGGGGAGGGTGGGGAATCTTTGAATTCTCATATGAACAATTCACATATGCTAACCAATATAAAGACGGGGCCAGCAATACATACAAACAACAGCAGCGTTTCTTTGTTTCTTTTTTTTTATTTTCAATGCAAGAATGCTTGGTTTAACTATTCAACCAGACAACTGTGAAATGAAAAAGGAAGATAACTGAAGTAGACTAAACTAGCAGGAGTTGTTATGTAGAGCTGAGTGAAAGCAACTTATAGCTGACCCTCTAGTAGGGTTACAGGGGCTGTAAATGACATGGGAGGAGACAGCCGCTCTTTTGTCTCCAAAATAACAGTAATACTTTAAAATAAAACATTTGAAAACAACAACCAAAAAAAATAGATTTAAAGAATAAAGAAACTGGTCATTTCAAGTGTAAATATATAACTAGTAGGCTGAGTTAAAATATGCTTTATTTCCTATGTCAAGCCTAGTTTATCTGTAGGAAGTTAATGGGCATGTAGCTCATTAATGAGTATATAATTTATTCCCAATATATAAAACCGTACTTATGGGGGGTGGAGTAAAAAAAAACAAAACAAAACAAAAAAACAACAACCATAGTTATTTCAGATTCTTCAAAAATTAAAGGAAAAACCCCAAAATGTGATGTTACCATAAATCCAAGTAAGAGAAGTATACCATCGAATTCAAAATAATATCACAAGTAAAGAATCTAGGTTATTCTTGATGTTCTTACTTTTCAATGAAGAACAAAAATACGAAACAGAGTAAGAAATCAGAAGGTAATTACTTGCTTCCTGGCATAGCTTACTCACTTCAAGCCCCTATTCACTTAAACCATTCACATTTTTACCTTCTTTACAATAATGTTGTTGCTGCTGTTGATTGCCTTCGAGTCAAGCGACCCTATGAACAAAGGCCTGAAGCCCCTCTACAACTATCGACACTTATCCAAGTTCATAGAGTTTTTGAGTTTCCCGAGGCATATTGTTTAGGAAGTGGATGACACTCCTACTTCCAAACTACTGACTTTTAAAAACGGTATCTTAGGGGTACCATACCTAGAAGCTGTTTATGAAGCATTTCCAGTACCAGCTTGATCTTTACAAAAACGTCAGATGGTGATGGATATTCCAAGTTAGTTGTCACAGATTCAAAACGTAAGGTAACTACAGGTGGCTGGCTTTCTACCACAGCGTGCAGGGATGGACAAGATGCCAGAGGCTTAAGGATATAATTCAGTAGCATTTTACCTGAAACATTATAAGAACACTCATTAAAAGTTACAAGAAGAAATTTCCAGAAAATGTAAAAAAAAAACAACACAAACCACAAAACACACAACTCTTATAGTTTAACAATAAATACCCTGACATTTTAAACTGATCATTTAGCACGAGCAGGTTATTGTGATGAATTTTTCCAGATTATCTACAGATTTTTATTAAAGTTATTCTAATAAAATATACAGCAGCAACTAGTCTAAAGGAGGGGAAAGGAAGAATCCAAGCCCTCAAAAGGATATAATAATCACGCAATTTGTACTGATGGATCATGTGACCAAACCCTAGGTGTTGCTGATATGCTCTAAATAATATTTTAATCATCTCTTTCGATTCTTTTAACTGGCCGCCTTCTTCTAATTGGGCCTTCTGACACTTCACATAAATAAAAGAAGTTATTTGCTTACCAAATGACTTCAGTTTGGTGTTTAGCTCCCCAAGAATAGAAAACGCCAAGAGAACAGAACTCATAGATAGTGCAGGGCTCTTTTCCTCCTTCTGAGATTGTTCTGTGCATAAATGAAGTTCTGTTTGTAGGTGAAATTCCAAGCTATTGGTATCTAAGAAAAAGAAGGCCAAGGCATCAGCTATCTCAGCCAGACAAGGCGTGGCCGCTCTCTGCAAGAGCTCCTTCTCTAGAGTGGTTCCTAAATACACAGTTTTATTACACAATACTTCTAAGGCCACTACATATTAAATACTCCCTGTACGGCATCGTTTTACAAGTAATAACTTTCTTTTTAAGTTCCAAAAAACCCAAACCAAGTACAAAAGCAAGATGATGTGCCCACAAGAAATGGTCACTAAGTGGGTACACAATGACTAAATGACAGCAAACAATGTGAAGCCTTCATTTCACTGAAGACTTCCTTTCTGTTTTTCTTACCAAGAAATGAGAATTGTCTTGCAAACAAATTTACAAGTAAGATATAGCATTACAAAGACTTCAGCATACTTACCATCTTCTCTTAATTTGAAAGTCAATTTAGGATAAAGTCATTTTGTCGATTACATTTTTCAAAGTATATATATATAATCTGAAGATCAAAGTGGATATTGGAAAAGGAACATGAATGAGACTATAAGGTTTCCCTTGACACAAACACAATTTCAAGATTCAACGTTGGAAAATATCTTAAGTGCAACCAAAACACCAAAAAAGGTTCACACGCAAAGGTGAACATTGGGCTGAGAGGCTACAGCAAATATCAAAGTTAAGACCAAAGGAACCCTATTTCTACACCTTTCAAAGAATACTTTTTCCCAAAATTTTGTCCCTATTTTTGTTACATGAACTGAAAAAAGCCAAAACAGGCCAAATTCCTCCTTTAACTACAGATACACTGACATTGAGCTGAGCTTTTGGCTAATTCACAGAATTAAGGTTGGGGGGAAAAAAACTCAACAAAATCAACATTTTTACATTAAATACTTTTTACAGATTTTAAATAATCTCAACCATCTCTATACTTCTCTTTTTCCTTCAGCAGGAGAAAGACTGGCTAAATAGCTACTTTAAGATTTCTAGTTATGGTAACTGGTGGGGTAATACAGTGGAAATCAAAGGTGGCCTTAAGCTGCCACATCACATGGGCCCCACCCACCCAAATCCCTTTTCCACACTCTTTGAAGAAAAGGGACACTGAGTTGGCCCTAACAAGGCATGTTGTTTAACGTGATAACTCAACACAGATTTGGGAGAGTAGCGAGTGAAACCTCCTCATCTGCCAATCTAAAATATTCAGTATATATTCAGAGGCCAAACCGGTTCAGGCTGAGTAAGCAAAGCATTCCCTGAGGTCAGCAGCACCTTTTGATGGTGGGACCTTCCACACAATCAGCTTCTGCCACTCTTCTCCAAGGTGATAAAGGATGTTCTGTTTCTGGATTGTGAGCTCCATGCTGAGCGATTTCAACAGTTTTAAATCAAAACATTTCCTGGATTTTAATAACTTCCAGCATTTCTGTGCCTGGTAGTGAAATGGAATCACTGTTAAACATCCCATCTGGACTCAGGGCATATAGAATATACCTGTATAATGGCAAGGAACATAGGGGACACAAAATTTATTGAAAATGAGAACAGTGGTTCTTGCTCATGCTTTGGGGACAGGATTCAGTACCTCTTCCAGATGCTTAGCAGCAGTGACGTACTTCTTCTCTGCTATTGCACAGTTATAGTCTTCAATAGCTGTGGAAAACTGAAGAGAGAAAGAATTCAAGTTGTCAAGGATTTCATTTCATACATTCTATTTTTCCCAAGTGTGTTCTATGTTTGTATTTAAAATGTAGTGGGAGAGAAAGAAAACAAAAACCTCTCAACATATAATCAGGGGATACCCACTGAAGAACGTGATGAGCTGAAAACAAACCAGTAACTTCCTCATCTCCAAAACACTAATGTCTGAGTTGACTGACCTCCTGTAGCTGTTTAAGCAGATTTAGGACTAATGAGTCTCTTTGCAGCTGGTGCTTCAAATCTGTAAATTCAGCAGTTGATACGTGAAGATCCCGGCGTACCTAATTTACACATCAGAGAGAGATATTTAAACTATATCGTATCTAAATAAAATATTATAAACAAATAAAACATTGTAAGCACAATAAGACATTTTTAGCTACTTGGTAAGATTATTGGGACAATGTATATCACACTGAAATCTAAGTGCTGGTAACGAGGTCCGTAGTGGGAGGGCTGGCCCACAACCTTTTCTCCTCTGCAGGAATACTTACACCGGTTAACAAATCTGCTGTGCTCGTCTCACCATTCATTCCAGATGCAGGTAGCTACCTTTCATCGGAGAATTTACCTACCTAGATCTTTTTCATGTTGAATCAGAAGTCACCCCTCACTCTATCCCAACTAATCTCTCATTTATCTCCATAACTCTGCAGCGCTGTCCCCTAAAACACTCTCCCCTTCTCCTTCTGCCTGATTGTTTATCATTTCGGGTCTTGTTTGAACGTTATTTCCCACATGAAGCCATTCTTAGCTACACATCTCCATCTGGATTGCTCCTCTTGTATCACAGCTCTTGTGCCCAGAGGTAAGGAGGCATGTTGCAATCCTGAAGGTACACAGTTTGAATCCACCAGCTGCTTCGCAGAAGGATGAACATTCTCCTCCTGTGCAATTTACTGCCTCTGAAAACCCACTAGAGGGTCAGCTCGCACCACCACCACCACCACCACCACCACATTGGTTACGAGACACACTCTTTGAAATGTAAATTCCTGACCTAGTGAGCGAGCAACTACCAGTATTTTGGACACTTCAAGAATACACCAAATGAATGATTAAATCTCCTTATGTCATTTACCTGTTGACTCTTAATTCCCCTTCCTGAAATCTGAATCTTTCACCCATATGACAAGTTTTCAAATTTTGAAGGTGTCTATTTTCAAGGCTAAAAGTTTCTACCATTATTCTTCAGATAGACTGGCAGATATGCCTGGACTTTCTCACCTGGACCAGCTGTTTTCAAAATAGAACAGCTACACAACAATCATCGGCCATCATCTAGAGCTGAGAGAGTATTTGGTCAGCGTAAGGCACAAGGAGCTCATTACTTTCCTTCTTCCAGATACTTTTCTTTCTAATGTTGTGTGCCACTGAGTGAAAACCAACTCATAGCTGATCCTTAAGTAGGTTTTCAAAGGCAGTAAATTGCACAGGGGATTGCCCACCCTTCTTCTGTGAAGAAGCTGGTGAATTTGAACCTCAAGCCTTTGGAATTGCAATTTGATCAGATAAACAACTAAGTACAAATATAGTTCAGAAATATTGCTTGAATTGTTAGGGCTGTGTTGATTTTTTTACTAAAATTCATTACTAAGATTGATTTTTACTACAAATCTCTCGTCAAGATAGTTGGTGATTGGGCTGTGAGATTAATTTTCTGAGTAACCAGCGATTTCCCCATTTGTGGCACAAGTTTTTTAAAAAAACAACACTCTAGAAAAGCACATATGTACATTTCCTCTTTTCATAACACACATAGAACAGACTTGATGCCCTTTCTTGGTATTAAGGATTCTGAGAATACCTCAGATTATTACTGTGGACTCATTAATATTCAAATCATTTTAACAGTAATAAGTTCTGAGTAATAATGCAGATACTGATATAAAGGACACCAAAGACTGGAATTTGTTTAAACCTCCCAAATCAGCCTGTATTTCTTATCTTTTCTAAAAGAAGCCTATAGAAGAAAAATACTAGAGACATATGTGAAAATGTTTTTTTGTTTTAATTTTTTTTTAATAATTTTAATGAACATTTACAGAGAATTGGGATTTCCATTCATTCATTGCTGCACTTCTCTGCCCAGCCCTCTCCCCCCGCCCCCCAGTTCACTCCTCTCTTTCAAAAGTAAAAGAAAGACTCCTTCCCTGGTACACAATCCCCCCGCACCCTTCCCACTGCCCCAAGTACATTCCATTGTGCAACCTTAATTGTGGATTCTTGTGATAACCATAATACCCTATCATACATCACTTTTATTCAGTCCCTCATCTTTTTCAGTGCAATATACACAATTTATCCAGTTATTCTCAGTCTTACCCCCACCCTGATATCAGTCCCATTTTATAGCAGTGGCACCATGCAATATTTGTCCTTTTGCAACTGAGATATTTCACTCAGCATAATGTCCTCCAGGGTCACCCATTTTGAATAATATTGCATGAGTTCCTTGTTTTTCAATGCAGCATAGTATTCCATTGTGTGAATATACCACACCTTCTGTATCCATTCGTTTGTTGATGGGCACCTGCGTTGTTTCCAACTCCTTGCTATTGTGAACAGAGCTGCGATAAACATGGGTGTGCATATATCTGCTTGGATGTCAGTTATGGTCTGTTTGGGATATATTCCCAGTAGTGGAATTGCTGGGTCAAATGGTATCTCTATTTGCAACTTTTTGAGAAAGCGCCATACCGCCTTCCACAGTAGTTGCACCATTTTACATTCCCACCAACAGTGAATCAGGGTTCCAGTTTCTCCACAACCTCGCCAGCATTTGTTGCTTGCTGTTCTGTTAAATTTTGTTATTCTGACTGGGGTGAGATGATATCTCATAGTTGTTTTAATTTGCATCTCTCCTAGAGCTAGGGATTTTGAACATTTCTTCATGTGCTTGTTGGCCATCTGAATGTCTTCTTTGGTGAGGTGTCTATTCATATCCTGTGCCCATTTTTCAATTGGATTATCTACCTTTATCTTGTTGTGGTGGAAAATGTTTTTAAAATAATTCAATGACTATGGGAATCCCACAACACTTGATCGTGCTAATGCACAACCTATACTTGGACCAAGAGGCAGTCGTCAGAACAGAGCAGGGAAAAACTGCATGGTTCAAAATTGGGAAAGGCATACACCAGGGATGTGTCCTGTCTCCATACCTTTACAAACTGTATGCAGAACAGATTATCCGGGAGATAGGGCTCTATGAGGAAAAATGTGGTATCAGGATTGGTGGAAGATCTATCAACAATCTGCGTTATGCTGATAACATGACTCTGCTTGCTGAAACTGAGGAGGACCTGAAGAGCTTGCTGCAGAGGGTCAAGGACTGCAGCCTTCGATATAGATTGAGGCTCAATGTCAAGGAGATAAAGATTCTCAACACTGGACCAGTTGGCGGCATCAGGATGGATGGTGAAGAGACAGATTGTTTACAGCTTTAGTTTGCTTGACTCCACAGTCAACACTCTTGGCACCAGTAGCCAGGAAATTAAAAGATGTATTGCGATGGGAAAGTCTGCTGTTAGGGACCTCTCCAAAGTACTGAAGAACAATGATGCCTCTCTGGAGACTAAGGTGCGTCTGATACAGGCCATGGTCTTCACAATCACTTGTTATGCATCAGAGAGTTGGACAATGACTAGGAAGGATAGAAGGAGAATTGATGCCTTTGAGCTGTGGAGCTGGAGAAGAGTATTGAGTGTACCATGGACTGCTAAGAAAACAAACTGATTTCATACTGGAGAGGGTTAAACCTGTTGGCTCCTTGGAGGCAAGGATTCTGAGGTTTCATCTAACACACTTTGGACATGTTGTAAAGAGGGACTGGTCCTTGGAAAGGGACATCATGCTTGAGAGGGTGGAGGGACAGCGCAGGAAAGGAAGGCCCTCTATGAGGCGGATTGATTCAGTGACTGGGGTAATCGGGATACATGTGTCCGAGACAGTGTGACTGGCACAGAACAGAGTTTAGGGCTGTTTTACATAGGGTTACTATGAGTCACAAGCGACTTGATGGCACCTAACAACAACAAAAACAACATTTCTATCACTGTGTTACATGACATGTCTTGGATCAGGTGTACCTTAGTTTTTAAACTGACATCATTGCTCTCTAACACTTTGGAGACATCTCTGATTTTCCCTTTGTGACACATTTTTTGATCTCTTGACTGCTAGAATCAAGAGTATTGATAGGGATCCAAGTAAGAAAAAATTGTTGACAATTTCAATCTTTTCTTCATCTATTATGATGTTGTCTATTGGCCCAGTGAGGATTTTTGGTTGAGGTTAAGATGTAATCCATATGTGTTCAAAAAATAATTCAGGATTTCAGTTGCTTGGTCTTCATGTAATAAATTCATAATAGATCTTATTATAAAATATTGAATGTTACAAATCGTTCTAAAGCTTATTTTATGTTCATTCTTTTTGTGTAATTGGCTTTAAATATAAGTTTCAATTTTGTCCATTTTTAGAATGTAAAACATAGGATGTCAAAACAAGATTTTTGCCAAATCTAAGAACGGTCCAAAAAGAATATAAATGATTAGACATTATATGTATGCCAACATTCTAGGACAAGATGCATTGCAAAGTGGACTGGAAGAAAACGGAGGAAGGAGGGAAGAAAATGTGCCACAGTGAATCAATAATTTAAAAAAATTTAAAAAACCAAAGATTTTTGTCAAATCTACTTTTACAAATTCAAATCAGTTGCAGTGTAGAACAGTTTGAAATATCAGTGAAGTTGGGGGCAAGGGAAGTGTCAATGAATGTACTGTGTGACAAGTTTAAAA
>NW_006399843.1:5456478-5514658 GCF_000299155.1 Elephantulus edwardii
AAAAATTAAAAAAAAAAAAAAAAGAATACTGAAATTTTATATTGCCAGAATCAACAAATTTGTATCTTGCTGGCAAAAATGTGTAGATTGTAATGGATTTTATTTTAATAAAGTTACATTTGAGTAGAATTATAGAATTTCAAAGCTGAGGTTTCAAAATCTGCATCATTTTTGTGACAATGTAGTATTTCCAAACTGCCTTCTTTCTTTTTGTGATGGTCGTGCTCCTGTAAACATGTTTAGCAGTTCTAAAACATGCCAGACTTTCTATAAGAAGCAAGCAAGAACCATCCCTACAGAGTGACACACTATAAAAAAGGCAATGATTCTCTCTGTCCAGATAAACTGGTTTTATGACAGGAAGTTGAGTGTTTGTGGTGAACCATCCAAGCCAGTTTTCCAAATGATTGAGCTGAGGCTTGAATGTGTTAAGGCCAGGAACAGATCAAAGATAATGTTGGCTATTACGAGATGCAATTTGAACTTATAAGAGAGAAAAGGCTGAATAATCTAAAGCTTAGTTTGTTTTTATTTTGTTACAAGGACAACTTAATCCTGAGATTTTTTTTTTTAAATAAAATTTTTTTATTTTATACCGGTTTACTTAAAAAGTTCATATACATTGTTTTTCACACTAATCTTTCCCCTTTCTTTTATACCCCCCTCCTTCTACCCATCAAATTGTACAGCCCTGTGATTAACCCCCCAACCCATCCTCACCCTTCCGCCCCCCTCCCCGCCATGGATCCTCTACGCAGCTCGCAGGAGCAATGATTTTGTAAATTACCACCTAACTTGGGAGGGCCTGGAGAGCATTATGCTGAGTGAACTAATTCAGTCCCATAAGGACAAATACTGTATAAGACCATTATTGTAGAGATTCTTTTTAAAAATGTATTAATTTTTGTTGTTATGTGCATTAAGTCAGAACCAAACCAGGTGACACTCCACTAGACTTTCAAAGGCTATAAATCACACTGGAGGAGACTGACCATCTTTCTCCTTCAGAATATCTAGTGGATTTGAATCACTTGTCTTTAGGTTGGTAGTACAACTCCCTTACCCAGAGCTCCCTTTAGTGTGTAAAGTGCTTATCAAATGCAAGACATCATTATTTATTATAGCTAAAAGTCTACCACAAAAGAACATGCTGCTCAAAATACAGTTTTGAACAGCAATGAGTCTGAGAGCTACCCGAAAGTTGGAAGTCACTTCAGAATCATTTAGCTCATCCTCCTACAATCACTAATAAGTTATATGAGTCTTGAAAAACTATATAGAACTCAGTTGCCTTAAGGGTCAGAAGTTGAATTGTCTTTCTACAAACTAGTCCAATATAACAAACTTTCTCCTAAGGGAGCTCTAGTAGCACCGCCACAGGGAGTTCACTGCTATCCCAAAGGCCAAGTCTGACAGTTTGAATCCACCAGCCACTACTTGGGAGAAAGACGCACAACCTCCGCGTGTGCATTTTACAGCCTTGGAAACCCAATGGAGGCTCAGCTATGATATGAGCGGACCCTGATTGGATAGTAATGAGTCAGTGGGTTATTCCTACCTCACTCTCTATCCTGGATTTCAGTTGGTCAATGTCATCAGATAGCTTATGCACCTGAGTTACCAAGTCTTGTGCAGTCTGCATGCTGGGCAGGAATTCACTGTACTTCTTGCTGATCATATTGCACACCTCACCCTACAGCATGAGCGAAAATGAGATGAGAGAGCGCACTGTGAAAATTATACAGTTTGTCCCACATAAATCATCTTCTATAGTGGAGTTACTCATACCCATACCCACTTACTTTTCCTTCCAGCAAATGATTTTCTTTGAAAAATACACTTCTCTTACCCTTAAAAGGTCCTATAACATATTAGGATGCAAGAAGACATAATTGACAAACTCCAAAAGTTACTCATTACAACATTTAACATTCAACACCCATCTCCCATTGACCAGCCCCTGATGTGATTGATGTCCTAAGTCTCAAGTAATCAGGATTTCTCTGATTCTGACCATATCGTGCTACTGTCAGTCTCTTATGATGTGGTCAGTATGACTTAAAGTTGTTAAGTACTTAAGTTACTTTAAAAAAAAAAACCTAAACCAGAAGTTCTATTTCATTATAGCAAATCTGACTAAAGATACTAGTGTTAATCATGTATCTGATTAAAAAGAAGGGAGATCTGGTGGCTCCGTGGTAAAGACTTGCACTGCCAACGCAAAGGCAAGTGGTTCAAATCCACCAACTGCTCTGCAGGAAAAAGATGGGCAGTTTCCTCCCATGTGACTTGCTACCTGTGAAAACCAGCTGGAAGGCCAGCTGAGTCAGTTCTAACTTGATGGCACATCACTACAATGATTATAAAAGAAAATAAATGGACAAATTAGATCTATCGTCGGAGTGCCTCAATCAATTTATTAACGTCTATCTTCATAGCTAGAAAATACGATCTCAGTTTCATCACTTTCTTTAAACTGATTTAATAAGCGAATTACTGAATGTCTACTAAGTATTCAATGCTTTAAAAGAAACACAAGTAAGACTATACTTGCCCATGGATAGATTCATTTAGGCAGAGTACAAGACTGAAATGTGATAGTGCAAATGATGCCCAAATGAGAAAAGATCATTCCTGCTGGAGGGGATTTCTTTTTCCCCTTTGAGATGAATGAATGTGGGTTGAAATACAACAGGAGAAAATAGTAATCTAGACAAAGGGGAGCAATATAAATAAAATGAGGCATCTGGGGGTGGGTGGGAAGTGGGACTGCTTGAAGCACAAAAACAAATTCTTAATTGGCTAAAGATTTAGTTTGAGAAAGAAAGTAATAACAATCTTTAATAAAATGTTGGATCTAGAACATGTAGATGCCTTGAGCATCAAGCATTCCCTCATTTAAAAAGTGCAGAAAATCCCAAAGACAAGTCAAAGGAAAGATGCTGCGCCCTACAATCCAGACTTAATTCACTTATAAATAACTTTAAATCAAAGCAACAAAGATAGGGGTATCTTTGAAAAGATAAAATATCATCAGTATTAAGTGAAGCTTGACTTGACACTGTGTACTTTTTGCTTTCAGATCAAGCAGCTGGATCCAAGTAAGTGCCACTCAGCATTTTTTAACTCTCAGACTAGTCTAAAAAGCTTGAGATGGAAAAGTTGTTGTAAGGTGCCAACAAACAGATGGAGACCTTGTCTGAATCTGGACTATTCTCACAATCCTCTCAATGACTGAATATTAGTTTTTGTTAATCGGTTTCATTTTTAAAAATGCTCACTAGTTGGAGGGCAGAGTTATTATATTCGTCAACAACCAGTACAAATAGACAAGAAGAGGAGTGGGTAGAGGAGATACACACAAACTTGGGGAACAGGTCCCACCCTCCTTTGCATTCTTCTCACATGCCCACTCCCTACTGAATTCAGTGTAAGTCAGTCCCCCGTCTCCTTCTCAGTTTACTCTGCCAATATTCCTCCTCCTCGACTCCATTCCTGTCAAGCTAGCCCCACTCTCCAGTTCTCCCCCAGCCACCACCTGCCTACCTACAGTCCCAGACCTCTCCTCTCGGCCAGTCCCCAACCACAGCTTGTCCTCCCGCTTCAATCTCTGTCTTAAAAAAAAACAAACCACACATTCCTCAGCCCTCTTCTCCTTTCCATTCAACCAGCCCGTAAGTCCTCATTCCTCTCTCCAGTTCACTCACGCAGACACCCAGAACCCTCTTCCAGCCAGTCGACAACGACCTCGCCCTCACCCTCACCTTGATCTCCTCCACCTGCCGGGTCAGGCGGCTGATCCGAGTGCCCAGATCCTCCTTCTCCAGCCTACCCGAGTGTGCTAGAACTTCTGTCACGAAGGACGCCATCGTCACAATCCACACCAACAGTTGACAGGGTCTTTGTAGCTCTTGGCCAGCGCGGCAGCTCCAGTCCCGCCAGAGGCCTTGGCGCGCGGCTTGCTGGGAAATGGAGTCTCGCTGTCCCCAGTCTCACGGCTGAGAAGCCAAGATCTGTACTACAACTCCCAGGAGGCCATACGCCAACAGTACTCTGGGATTTCCACGGTGTCCCGTAGTTGCAAATTATAGGGAGTTGCGTTTCCCTTCCGTGCAGTTTTCAAATCGCTTACTTTTTCCCGCGGATTCTTCACTGGAAGAAATGGAATGCTTTTGTTTTTTAAAGGTAAAAAGTAATGATAGATTTATTAGAAAGTTACATCCCAAAGGGACGGACCTTCCTCCTTGAAATATGAAGGAGGCCCCTTGCTAGTAAGATAAGGAGATATTTACTGCTTTCTCTACACAGGCCGTTGTCGTCCCCCCCCTCCCCAAGGAGTTGCAATCCCGAAGGCACATGGTTCGAGGCCACCGGCCATTCAGTGAGAGAAGGATGTGCGGTCTCCTCTTATGCGATTAACTGTCTCTGAAAACCCGTCAGAGGGTCAGCTATGAGTCTTTTCTGACTCCATTATACTCCACAACAGCAACAACCAACAACTACAAAGGAATCTGGTTTATATCTGCAGAAAGAACTGTTGGGGAAGCTTAGTATCACTTTCAACCATCAAGGTTATAGCCAAGTGCTTCATGGTTGGGTCACCTACGCCTCTTGCATATATTACCTTGTGTCCTTAGGTGCTGTCAGGTCAAGTACAACTTATGGTGCTCCTGTGAACAACAGATCAGAGCCCTGTCATATAATGTGCCAACCTCGTCATCTCTGACACACTTGAACCTATTGCAGCAGTCACTGTGTCAGTCCATCTCATGGAAGGTCTTCCTCTCTTCTGCTGACTCTCCACTTTTGCAACCATGATATCCATTTGCCAGGAATAACATGCCCAAAGAATGTGAGGTGAAGCTTCATAGTTCTTGCATTTAAGGAACACTCTGGCTGCACTTTCTCCAAGACATACTTGTTTGGCTTTTAGCAGTCCGTGGGATATTTAATACTCTTCTCCAACACCACAACCCAAAAGCATCAATTCTGTCATCCTTATTCATTGTTCAGTCCTTAGATGCATAGAAAGTGATTGAAAAGACCCTGACTTGAATGAGACACACCTTAATCTTTAAACTGACACGATTGCTCCTCAGTACTTTGGAGAGGTCCTTGGCAGTAGATTTCTGAATGTATTACATCTGCTGATCTCCTGACGGCTTGTACCAAAGGTGCTGATTATGGATCCAAGTAAGATGAAATTGTTGACAATTGTTCAATCTTTTCTCCATATTATAATGTTGCCTATTGGCCCAGTGGTGAAGATTGTTGTCTTCTTGACGCTAAGATACAATCCATATACTGAAGGCTAGCAAGGTGTGTCATCTGCATAACGCAGGTTGCTAGTGAGCCTTCCTCCAGTCCTGATGCTACATTCTTCTTAATAAAGTCTAGCTTCTTGAATGATTTGCTTAGTATACAGATTGAATAGGTATGAGCAGTGATACAACCCTGATGCACATCTTTATTTTTAAACCATACAATGTTCCCTGCTCTGTTCAGACAAAAGCTTCTGGGTTTATATATAGGTTTCAGATGAACACAATCAAGTGTTCTGTGATTCCAATTCTTGTCAGTGTTAGCTATAGTTTGTTGTGATCCTCACAGTCATATGCCTTTCCATAGTCAATAAAATACAAATATACATTCTTCTAGTATTCTCTGATTTTAGTCAATATCCATCTGACATTAGCAATTATATCCCTGATGCCGTGCTTTAACCCAGCTTTAATTTCTGCAGTAACTAAATATACTACAATGAAGTAGTGCATTTCATATTTCTTTAAAATAACAACAAAAGGACATTCCTCTCAAAATTGGATCAATAGGCAGCATCATAATAGATGGAGACAATTTCACTTTCCTTGGATCCACAGTCAACATGCATAATAGCAGCAATTCATTATATAATAATCGCAATACATAATAATATATATAATAATCATAATAGCAGCAAATAGTTGACAAATCAAAAGATGTTCTGTATTAGACAAATCTGCCATCAAAGACCACTTTAAAATGCTAAATAGCAAAGATGTCCGTTTAAATACTAAGGTGTACCTGACTCAAGCCATGGTATTTTTGGTTGTTTCATATGGATGTGAAAGTTGATTTATGAATAAGGAAGACAAAAAAATTATATTTTTGAGTTGTGACACTGACAAAGAATATTGAATATCCCATGGACTGCCAAAAGAGCAAATCTGTCTTGGAAGAAGTGCAACCAGTCCTGTGGACTTTGGGTTAGCAATGAACTCCCTACAGATTATGCCACCACAGGGTTCTTTATTTGTATTACCTAAAAGCTGGTGCTATTTAGCCATTACATTAAGCTTCATCTGTTCTCCAGCTACCTTAACTGGAGAAACATGGCCTTGCAAATTTATCAACAGCTGTGGGACTAGACTAAGAGAAGGTGTGCTTCCCACAATGAAGAGCAAGACTCTGTTGAGAGCAAGAGTCTGGTGATGGTGGTGGAGAGACTGTGGCAAGGTAAAACCTGAAGCTTCTTGCATTTGAGCTGTCCACAGTTAAAGCTTTTACTGATCTTGCCAGATGCTGGAAGGAGATGCTGACTTATAACCACTTTGAGGCAAACCTTGATGGATGATTTGGATTTGACTGCTGAACCAAAACTAGACCCTGGACTAATTGAGGAATTTTGCCTTGGGACTGTTGGGCTAAAACCTGGATTTGCATTGTATGATATTCTTTGCCTCTGCCACTCTCCAGCCCTAATAAAACCTATTCTTGCTACCATAACTGTGAATCAACAACAAATAAATGACCCTCTTGCTGCTGGTGCAACTCTAGAGGAACCATGGGGCTGGACTATGTACTCTTTATCTACTTTATGGTGAGAGGCTGTGCTATTCTTATTCCCTCTGACCCTTTCAGAAAAAAATGCTTACAGCCTGATGGTAAAAAAACTGCCTACAATCCTGAAGGTACATAGTTTGAATCCACCAAAGTACTCCACAGGAAAAAAATGGGCAGTTTCCTCCTATATGATTAACTTCCTCTGAAAACCTACTGGAGGGGTAGCTATGGTTCTGTTCAAACTCAACAGCACATAACAACAGACACCCAGGTATAAAATACCCCCTTATCTGCACTTTTCCTCCTTATGCAATAAGCATATACTTCTTTTGAGAATGATTAAATGGTTACCTTTTTGGTTTGTGTGTTCTACTTTTTTTTTTTAAAAAAAAAAAAGACGTTTTATGAGAGCTGACTCTAAGTAGGTGCCAACCCAAAGGACTATGACAATATTAAATGTTTGTGGGACAAAGCAAGGGACATTCCAGATGATCCTGCTTGCCTGCTTCCACCCCTATGTTACTTGATAGTCGCTGGTATAGCAGGTGTCAGCCAGATAAAATTCAAGGTAGTTCTCTTTTCAGATGCTCCTCCTTGTTGGCTAGCCCATATCTTTGTTTTCACTTTGTGGTATGCCACAAAGATGCACTAGTTGAAAGCATGAATAGGTGAGCATCCTGGTCACATGTTTATGTTGTAAGTTTAATAAATTCACAGTTTCTTCTTTTGCCAGGAAATACAGTCTTCTCATGCTGTGTGACCAGCGTGGAGGAACAAGACAGAAGCAAACACTGCTGCAGCCTGGATGGTAAGCTCATGAAATACCAAAGTCCCAAGTCACCTGGCTTAAGTCTTGAATCAGTTGTTGATCAGCTCAGGGACCTTGACACATCACCCAACAAATACTTTACAGTACCAGTGTGAAAATCAAATAAATATAAAGTAAGCAGATAAAAGTCTGTCACTCTGTAGCACTCAGTAAGTGCAAATTATTTCCTTTCCTGTCCGAACCTGCTTTTTGGAAGCAGCCACAAACACGAATGGAAGCTGGTGTGGTTATCTATTTGTAGCCATTGTCGGGGCTGCAGCATCTGAGGAGGCAGTATTTCCTGTTGGTGTATTCTGGCCTTGAGTCTGGCTTCCTTGAGTTGAAGGATGTTTAATTAAAAATATAAATAAATTAAAATAGTATTTGTGTGTGTGTTTTCCCTGCTTGCAAAATGCTAGATGACAGCTTTGGAAAATGTATAAAATATAGGTAAGTACATATAAGAAAAAGCACTCAAAATAATAATCCTACTACCAGATAAAATCAGTAAATGAGTGTCTATGTGTGAGAGAGACAGAAAAGGGAGAGTCAGACCCAAGTGGTGCAAGCAGCTAATGCTTAACTGCTAACCAAAAGATTAGAGGCTTGAGTCCACACAGAAAAGATTAGACATTTGAGTCTACACAGAGGCACCTTGGAAGAAAGTCCTGGTGATCTACTCCCCCAAAATCAGCCACTGACACCCCTGTGGAGCGCATTTCTACTCTGACGCACATGGGGAATTCATGAGTTGGAATTAAGTGAATAAATATAAATATATATGAATACATGTATATACAACTATATCTATCTATCTATCTAATCTTATCTATTTTATCTTGTGATTAGCTGTTGTGAAGGTTATTGTTTTTCTTAGTTCCAACTCTGAATTCTCTTTGTCACTGTAGAGAAATCTATCAACTATCTACCTATCTAGTTGTTATGACAGCTCTGAGCCCTGACCTTTCCTGAGCTAGTCTCACTCTGATAGACCTACCCCATTGCCCAAGTCACTGAGTTATTCCATCTCATCCATGGTCTTCCTCTCTGACACTGTCCCTCCACCCTTGCAGGCATGACGTCCTTCTCCAACCTTCCCAAAATATGTGAGATGAAGCTTCAAAATCCTTGCCTCCACAGAGCAATTTGGTTTCATCCTCTCCAGGACAGAGCAGTTTGTTCTCTTGGCAGTCCATGGAGTTCTCATGACGTAGTGGTCGGGAGCTGCACTGCCAAACCCAAGATACATGTTTAGAATCTACCAGCTGCTCCGTGGGAGGATGGGCTGTCTCCTCCTGTGCAATTTACCGCCTCTGAAAGCCTACTGTAAGGTCAGCTATGGGTCAGTTCTCACTCAACAACATTTATATGTATATATTTTATGTTGGAAGCAGGAGTGTCATCCACTTCCTAAATAACATGCCTCTGGAATGTCTATGAACTTTGATAAATGTTGATAGTTATAGAGGGGCTTCAGGACTTTTTTTCATAGGATTGCTATGAGTCATGCTCAACTCGAAGGCAATCAACATCACAACAACATTTTATGTAGATGAAAAATAAATATTTAGAAGTGTACATATATACACTTTGTAAAATAAAAATCAAATTTTACTCAACATCCTCAATATGCCCCTTGTCATCTTTTCTCACTTCAGTTCACACCAAAACCATTTTTTCATGACATTAAAGTTACTTCCACAGCATCACTTTAAAATATCTGCCTAGTATTGACCAGAATGTAGCCATTATTAATATTTCAGTGGATATTTTCTTCCGAGTATGTCCAAACTGAATTAGGGTAAATTGCTGGAAGTAGGAAGCAGTGATCATGTATGCATACTTTACAAAGTACAAAATATGTAGTCATACCATTCTCAAAAAAGATCATATCAATGTGCATTCCTGTTATTCAAACAAGGCAATGTTCAAGCTCATGAGTGATTTTAACTTTAGTGATCAAATAGATGTCTTACTGTATATTACTGATGGGACTCTCCTCAGAAATCCACGTCCGCTTCCGACCTTGGGCACATCTTTGAACACAAACATTGTCAAATTCCTGGCACCTGCCTCAACTAAACTAAAGCTAAAAGCAGAAACCATTGCCAAATATGAAGACCTTTTATTCAAACATGCCCCAGTCCCCCCGCCCCCATCCCTACCTCTGCTTCTTTCTGCTTCTCAGGTGGTATCAGTTAGGGCCTGGTGTTTCCATTAGAGAATCCAGCTTGAGGAACTGCTGTCACCACTAGCTTGCCCCAGTGGCAGACCAAAAATCTGGAACTGAATGAAATGGAGAGCGGGTGATGGGGTCGAGGGAGTTCTGTGGGAATCAGGGGGCAGTTGCTACTATATGTGAGGACTTTGAGTCCTTTCCATCTCTGCTCCAGGAACTCCAAGGGTCCCGGATCTTCATGGTAGTAGCCTCCAATTGGCTGGGACCAGTGAGACTTTTACTCTCTGGCTTTGGATCTGAATGTTTCCTGCTTTACAAGGTAAGAGGCGTTTTACTCAAGAGGCAGTTTTACATTCTGGGAGAGGCAATGGGAGCACAGCTTCCTACAACCCTCTTTGCAGTCCTTTGGGTGATCCACATAGGCATTCAAGACTTCCCAGATGGCAGCATCCCTGAGGTTGTACCTCTGGGAATTTGGAGATGCCCTTTACCTGGGCTTGGCCACTGAAATATTCATGGTCCGGAGTGGGGCTATTTACCATCTTGGACCAGATATGGAGGGATTCTAGAGAAAAAAGACAGGTGCTAGGGAAAGAAGCCATATCCTCTCTCTGGGTGACTGATTTCTGTCTCCCATCCAGCAGATGACTCAGATGGCTTCCACACTCTAGAATGGGTACAGCCACTCTAGAATGATCAGTTAATCTAGTTTGCCTGGGACTTTCCTACTATAAAAGTCCTGAGTCCCAGAGCGCTCTCAGTCCCTAGAAACTGGGACATTTGGCCACTCTGCCTCTTAGTCTCAATGCCACCACTAACTTCAATTCCAGCTGTGAGGACAGAGTCAACCATTCGTAATATAGTGGACAGAAGGATGCATCCCTGATTTGGGATGTTAACCTATAAACAGCAAATGCATATTGCAAAGCTCCCTTTCAAATTGTACATCTGAAGTTGACTGAGCATGAAGAAGGTTCTTCTCTTGTGCTTCAGTTAGGATATTCTGGGCCAGCAATACGCTTTCATTTGCTAAAGGATCTTCTTCAGCTTTTCCATCTAGATATTTAGTGACTTTCAAATGTTAGATTTTCTATAAACGGCTGCAACTAACTATAGAATATACTTTCTCTGGCAATAAAAGAATCAAATATGTAGTTACTATTAAAGTTTAAAGCCATTTTTACATAAATAAATTTTCAAATCACAAATACATATTTGTTAGACACTGTTGCTTTTCATTTCGATTCAGTGCCACCATATCAGCAAAATGCAAGACAGTTGAACCCTTAACAAGCAGAACCACATTGTACCACACACACATAATGAAGCAGATACAGAGTGAGGAGAGGTAATGAAAAGAAGGCATTCCTGATCCTGGAGCAGGTTTGTAGGAGGTAGTGTAGGGTGTGCCCAAGTGTGGACATGCCTGTATAAAAGAATATTAGCTTTTCAGAAATGTCCCTTATCATGTGCAAAAGTGTAATATAAATCTCTTAAACATTTACCTAAATGTCAGGGTCCTACTGAGGATATTTTGTGGCTGCAAATAAAGTTTCAAATAACAAGAATATGTCAATTTCCTTTTATAAAAAAATCACAACTTTTTAATTGTATTTTGAGTGAAAATTTACAAAGCAAATTTGTTTTCCATTCAACCATTCATACATATTTTGCTTTATAACATCAATTGCAATACACATAATGTAATTAAATGTTCCCCATTTCTTTTTAATAAAATTTTGTGAGTTTAGTGAACGTTGACAGAAAAGTTGTTTTCATTTATTCATTGTTGCTCATTTTACTCCCTCTCCCTCCCTTCCCCAGTTCACTTTTTAAAAAATATTAATTGTTGCCCAATTACCTACCTACCCCCTCTAGTCCTCTGTGAAAAGATATACCTCTTATTCTGTACTTTCTCCATTTCTTCCTTGTGATCCTCATTTCCTTCAATCCTATTCCTTCCTGCCTTCTGATCTTTATCCTTGGGCACTTGCTGTTCTTTCAATCTTATATAGTTGTTTATTTCTTTTTTTAAATTTAGGTTGTTTATTTTTCATTTCAATGAACATCTACAGAGATTTTGGGATTCCATTCACTCATTGTTGCACCCTTCTCCCTGCACAAACCCCTCCCCCCTCCCCCCCATTTGCTCCTCTCCTTGAAACGCAAAAGAAAAACTCCCTCATTGGTACACAATCCCCCCCCCGCCCCTCCCCAAACCCCACCCCCTAGCCCCAAATATAATCCACTCTACAACCCTCATTGCATACTCCTACGATAAAAATAATGCCCTAAAATATAATACTTTTAGACTATTCTCTCCCCCATAGACTTCAGTGCCGTAAACATATTTCATCCAGTGTGACTGCCTCATTGGTGTTGTTATTCACCTTATTGGCCTTTTTATTGCTTGGCTGAGGGAGCTTTTGTGGCCTAGTGGATAAGGGGTTGTACTATTAACCTGAAGGCACAGTGATTGAATCCACCAACTGCTCCCATGCAATTTACAGCCTCTAAAATGCCACTGGAGGGTCAGCTATGAGTAGGTTCCAACTTGAGGGCTCATAACAACAAGGTTGTTTGTCTGAATTAAGTTCCTTTTCTTGTTGCACCTGCATCGAGGGTGCCTTACTCCTGACCCAGGTCTCTCTGGGCATTTCTGTGAGACCTTGGCAAGGAGCCTCATACTTGCTCACAATCTGTCATCTGAGATCACACACAATATCCACCCTCCTCCCCTCACTCACATAACCAGTTGCCAAGAGTCACCATTGGCTCTGTCAGTAATTACCATAGGGCAGCTAAGTGTGATGGTTTCTAATGTCTTCAAATAGGTCACTTCTCCAGGTTAGGAGAAGACTGGATCCCTTGTCGACCTGGGAAGACCTCTCCCTCTGCAAGCTAGTTCTACATTTGGCCGGTTGAGTTCCGAGGTTGTTGTGCTGTGCTAAAACCGCTCTGACACTGAGACAGCCACTGTTCAAGCACAAATCTACTCATCTTCATGAGAGTAAACAAGAACTCCACCACAGCACAGTCCACATTCCTCCTTAGAAAGAGGATATTCTCTCCCTCCTTTGAGCAAAGTCTACAGATGTGCAACTTGGTCTTTAACAACTTTTACATCTCACCCAGGGCAGGTTTCTCTTGGAGCCAGTTATTCCAGAATGCCCCCCTCTCTTTGAAGACCCAGCCCTGCATTTACAAATACAAATGACCTTTAGGTGAATACTGAGTAGAACGGGACAGATTATATCAAAGCCATGTTCTGGTCTCTCTTAAAACAGCAAAACTGGTTCCAGTGCCAGATTGTACGGCTACTCAGTCACCACAGAGCTGAATCTAATTTGGGTCCACTTACAACCAGGAGGCTCACATTTCCTAGTGTTTTCCAGGCTATCTCATTATCGACAAGGAATCATCTCATTATTCAGCTATCCAACCATTTAGCAGTATTTGAGCACCTGCTTTGTACCACAAATGATCCATAATGATATCCCCAGTGCCGTGGTCTCTTCTACATCCTGCTTGAACTTCTGGCAATTACCTGTCAGTGTTCTGTTCTAGACATTTTTGGATGACCTACAGCAATATTTTACTTGCATATGATATTTATGAGATTGTTTTGATAATTTCCCCATTCTGTTGGGTCACTTAGAATTGGGAACAAATATGGATCTCATCTCTTCCAGTCAGTCAGCCAGGAAGCTGTCCTCCAAATTTCCTGGTATAAATGATGAGCACATCCAGGGCTGCATCTGTTAGTTGAAACATGTCAGCTGGCATCCATTGATCTTAGTTTTGCCTATGCCTTCAATGCAGCGGGAACTTTCTCTTTCATTACCATTGGTAATCACATGGTACTTCCTGAAATTTTTGTGTCAATGAATTCTTTTTTTGGTACAGTGATTCAGTGTATATCTTCCATCTTCTTTTGATGCTTCTGGGATCATTGAAGATTTTTGTTTATATCATCTCTCAGTGTTAAAACTTGAGGCTTGAATTTTTCAGTTCTTTCAGCTTGAGAAATATCGTGTTAGTTATCCATTCCCATTTTACTCTCTGACCCCAACTCTTTCCCCATCTCATTATCATCTTTTGCTTTGTCTTCTCTATTTGTTCTCTGAACTATTCTGTTCATCTCTTTTACTTTGGTTTCTCAATGCTCTGATAAAATTTTCAGAGCCTCTTCTGACATCCATTTTTGGTTTTTTTCTTTTATTTCTCCTTTGTCTTTGTAATGACCTTTGCTCTCTTCATGGATGATAACCCTGATGTCCACCCATAGTTTTTCTGGTCTTCGACCACTGCATATCAGATAGATCTTGGCTGAAAACAGAGAATACCAGAAGAATACCTATTTGTGTTTAATTGACTATGCAAACACATTTGGCTGTTTGGAACATAATAAACTATGGTTAGCATTGTGAAAATGGAAATCTCAGAACACTTAATTGGTAACAGTATACCTAGATCAAGAAGTTGTTGTCTGAATACAGCAGGGAACAAACACTTCATAGTTTAAAATCAGGAAGGGTGTACATCAGGGATGTATCCTTTCTCCACACCTATTCCATCTGTATGCTCAGTAAATCATTGGTTGAAGCTGACCTCTATAAGGAATGTGGCATCAGGATTGGAGGAAGATTCATCAGTAGCCTGTGTTCTGCACATAACACAACCCTGCTTGCTGAAACTGAGGAGGACTTGAAACACTTGCTGCAGAAGATCAAGGAATACAACCTACAGTATGGATTAAGAAAACAAAGAGATTTCAGTCACTGATTTTTTAGTAAGAACCTCATCAGAGTTTTCTTCCAAAGCATCTCTAGATGAAATTGAACCTCCAACCTTTCAGTTAGTAGCCAAATGTATTAACCATTTGTACCACCCAAGGACTTCTATGGGTACCCTATAGAAGTGACAGTTGGCTAAAAGCTAAAGCATACTTCGTAGTTACAACAAGGGAAGAAAAAGGGCAAGACTAGGAAAAGAGGTAGGGTCCAGGCTGTGTAGAGATTTCTATATACTGCAATATAATGCTGCTTTACTCTCAAGGCCAACAAAAATCAAACATGTAGTTCAGGATAAGAACTCAGGTCCTATGTGGTGCAATAATACCCACCCTCTGCTTGTCCACCTTTTTTTCCCGAAACACCTCGTTCCTGTGCAGTTTCTCTATCACACAATCATACTGGGTGTATGAATGTGCCACATACCTTTACACATTGTGATTTACATATGTAGATAGCATGAGAGTTTAGTCAAAATGACCATGTTCATCTGAGTAATCAGCTGAGCAGCACAAGAACTCATGCAGAGTTTTGGTAGGGCATTCTGTTGCTTCATGGGATTGGTTGCTTTGACTCTCCATAAGACCAGAGGCAAAACTAGCACTACAGCTTAAGAGAAAAACAAAGACCTACACAGGAAACTTCCTTCCAGCTGATGATTAAGTCCAAGTGGTCTTTGCTTCCAGGCAGTTCGCCTGCTCCTAATGGAAATTTGCAGCCTTAATACTAATTCCATATTTACTTGGGATATATTTGTTTCATTAGACTAAGGATTTGCTTTAAAAATATCATGTCTTTGAAAATAGAAATACCACAATCTCCTCCCCTGTGATTAACAGCCTCAGGGGAAAACATGCTTTGAGTCAGCTATGGGTTGGTGCTGATTCAATGGTACACAACAACATCATCTCACTACTAGTAATATACCCTAAAGAAACCAGAGATAGGACACAAACAGATGTATGCACACCAATGTTTATTGCAGCATTATTCACAATAGCAGAGTTGAAAGTAGCCCAAATGCCCATTAACAAATTAATGGATAAGGAAACTGTGGTACAGTCACATAACCAGTGTGAAACATTGGAAAAACAATCATGAACTCCCAAAATACTACAAAATTTGGATGAGGCTAGAGGACATTATGCTGAGTGAAATAATACAGTCACAAAAGGACTAATATTGTATAAAATTACTTATAAAAATGGGAAGATTAGGGGAGGGTAGCAGGAGAGCAGGAAAGAATGGGTAAAAATGAGTATTGTATTGAAAGAGGTAAAGGGAAGGTCAATCTGAAATGAATGGATAGACGGCGAGACATGTGTTTTACAACTAACAATCTGGAGCAGTTTGCACTACAGATTGAATGGGAGGAAGGGAGTAAAAATCTGTGTGAATGATTGAATGAAAAACCAATTTCTTGGTAAACATTCATTCAAATCAGTATTTTATATCATCTTAATCAAGTTGTAACAAGAGATGTGGAATTAATGTTCAGATAGTAACTGATGTTAAGAAAGTCTGATTTGACAACTCCTTATAAATTTTCCTTCCTTCTCCTGTACACTTCCCTTTGACATGAAGCCATCTACTTTTATTGACCTTGCGAAGCAAATTCTTCCCTAGTAAGCCAAGGTTATACGGTGCATACAGTCTTTTGTATGATGCCATGAAACTTCATTTAGTGAAATTCTGGCAATAAAATTCTTGGTTAACAGGAGAAAAAAATATCATGTCTTCCTGATTCTTATAAAGGACACAGACAATATGGAAAAAATGGGGTGAAGGCACAAATTTCATAACTAGCAAACAACACGCAAGGCAGCACTTGGACAATCAAAGCAAGCATGCTAATAAAAGTCCTCTTTGTTTAAGGAATTAATTGTTTGTGGTAATTAAAAGAAGTTAATTATCTAAAAAATGGTATGTTATCCTGTTGTTGTTACAACCTGTCTAGCTACAATCAACTCATAACTGAACCTCCAGTGTGTTCTCAGAGGCTATAAATCGCCTCGGAGGAGACTGCCCATATTCCACAGAGAAGCTGCTGGATTCAAGCCACATGCCTTTGGGTTGGCAGCACAACTCTTTACCACTATGTCACCAGAGCACGGTGGTGCTCTCTATCTTTACTGAAATGGAGTTTAACTTACACTAAGAAAAATGTGCAGAACATGTGTTAACTCAAAAATTATGAAAGCTTGTAATTGTTGAGGGAGGTCCCTGAGACTTTTACGAACTCATAGAGTGTTGATAATAAAACAAAAGACACTCTTTCTTTGGTAGACCTGGAAGTTCTCAGCAGCAGCAAGTAATTTTCAGCTGTGACTGCGCCCAACTGCGCCCATAAACCTCAGAATCACCTGTGCCATTTAAGCAGACGTGTGTCAAAGCCCCAGCTCAAATCTAACAAATTGTTGTTTGAGGGTTAGAGCCTGGGAAGTTGTGATTTTTTTTTTTAAGTGAAACAGCTGACTCTGGATTAGTGGGAAGGTTTAAAACCACTGCTGAAGAGCTCGGGAGCGGGGGCGAAGACATTATAAAGGGTAAAGAAAAGGCAAAAAAATAGTTCTTTGAAAAAACCAAATCAGTATGTCTTTGGCAATACTAAATAAAATCAAAAGCTAGATGATGCAGTTTACTCAGTTATGTAAATAATAAGGGAAATCACTATAGATACAACGTAATTAATACTCCAGTGACATGTGAAAAAAATGTATCATCACCAAATTCTATTCTGGCAATGTGTGTTTTGTTTAACATTTGAAATAAATAAATAGAGCTTGTATATTAACAGAATGAAGAACATCTACACAATCATTTCAGTAGACACAGAAAAATCATTGAGAAAATTAAAGATATTCATAGTTAAAAAAATTGTTGAAAATCTCATAAAGTCCATTAGGATTGATTAAGACTCACCAACAACCTGCATTATGCAGATGACACAACCTTGTTTGCCAAAACTGAGGACCGGAAATGAAATGTTTGCTGCAGAAGGTCAAGTACTGTAGTCTTCAATATGGGTTGAAGCTAAACATCAAGAAGACCAAAATTCTCACCACTGGGCCAACTGGCAGCACCAGGATGGATGAAGAAGAGATTGAGGTTGTTCATTTCAGCTTGCTCAGCCCCACAATCAACACTTTTGGCACTAGGAGTCAGGAAATCGAAAGGCAAATTGCATTGGGGAAATCTGCTGTCAAGGAACTCTACAAAGTACTAAAGAGCAATATGTCAATCTAGAGAGTAAGATGCACCTGATCCAGGCCATCAGCTTCACAATTACTTACTATGCATCAGAGAGCTGAACAATGATTAAGAATAACAGAAAAATTGATGCATTTGAGTTGTGGTGCTGGAGAAGAGTACTAAACATACAATGGACCACCAGGTCTGTCTTGGAGAGAGTGAAACCAAGTTTCTCCTTAGAGGCAAGGATTCTGAATCTTCATCTCATATACTTGGTACATGTGGCTAAGTGAGCCCAGTCCTTGGAGAAAGACATCATGCTTGAAAGGGTGGAGGGACAGTGCAGGAAAGGAAGGTGCAACGGGATTAGGTGTGTCAGAGTCAGTGAGACTGGCTCAGAACAGAACAGGTCACATGAGTTGTGGGCAACTTGATGGCACATAAAACAATGCCAAAAATCTGAAAATTTACAGATAAATTATTAGAATTAAAAGGTGAATTTAACAAGCTCATGGAATTTAGGATGTAAAAACATGTCTATATACTAGTAATGCATAATTAAAGTGAATTTAAATAATTAAAAGAGCTTCAAAAACATCAAAACCCTAAGAGTTTAATAAAAAGTTTACAAGAGTTTTAGATAGAAATTGAAGACTTAAATGAGGAACCATTTTACATAATTCTCATACATCTTTCTTCCTCTTTACCTCACATCTTTCTTTATAATCCTAAGAAATGTAAAACTGAATCTTAGTCTGAGTAAGAGACAGGACTGGACCTAAAGGCAGTTGTCCTGTGCCATCAGGCCAATTCCTGTTCATAGTGACACCCAGAGGAGCCACTCGCTGCCTCTGCCTCAGAGCCCACTGAGAGCTACTGGTGGATCTGAACCTCCAGAGGAATGACCCAGTAGGATTCCTGTCTTTACAGAAGATGTCAGATCTTTCTCCTACACAGTGATGGTGGATCTGAATAACCAACCCTTTGGTAAGCAGCTATGGACTTCAGTACTGCATCATTGGGACTCCTTAAAAGCAGCTGACCTACAACCAGGAGAGGATAAAATAGATGAATAGGACTTTCTAAGAATCAAATCCCTATGCATATCCAAAAACTTCTCCAACAAGGTAAAAAAGGGACGCCACATATGTTGGGGAAAAATATTTGGTAATGACATGTCTAATAAGGGACTTATATATAGAATTTACAGAATACTCTAGCACCACAAGATAAACAATTGAAAAATGGGCACAGGATATGAACAGATGTGTCACCAAAGAAGACATTCAGCTGGTGAACAAACACGTGAAGAAGTGTTCAAAATCCCTAGCTCTAAGAGAGAGAGATGTAAATAAAAACAACTATGAGATATCATCTCACCCCAGTCAGAATAGCAAAATAGAACAGCAACCAAATGCTGGCAAGGTTGCAGAGAAATTGGAACCTTTATTCACCGATGGTGGGAGTGTAAAATGGTGCAAGCACTCTGGAAGGAAGTATGACGCTTTCTCAAAAAGTTGGAAATAGACTTCAATGCAGTAAATAGAATTTATCCAGTTTTTCTTAGGGCATTATGTTTATCATAAGAGTACAGAATGAGGGTTGCAGAGTGGATTATATTTGGGGTGGAGTGGGGGGTCTGTGGGGGGATTGTGTATCAATGAAGGAGTTTTTATTTTGCTTTTCAAGGAAAGGAGTGAATGGGGGGTGGCAGGGGGGGTGGGCGGTGAGAAAAGTGCAACAATGAATGAATGGAATTCTGAAATCTCTGTAGATGTTCATTGAAATAAAAAAAAAAAGTTGGAAATAGAAATATCATTTGACCCAGCATTTCCACTAGTGGGAATATATCCTAAAGAAACCAGAACTACCTCCCAAGCAGATATATGCACACCCATATTTATTGTGGCTTTGTTCAAAATAGCAAAGAGTTGAAAACAACCCAAGTACCCATCAACAAATGAATGGGTAGAAAAGCTGTCTTATAGTCACACAATGGAATACTATGCTGCATTGAAAAACAAGGAACTCATGAAATATTATACAAAATGGGTGACCCTAGAGGACATTATGTTGAGTGAAATATCTCAGTCACAAAAGAACAAATATTGCATAGTGCAACATCAGGGCTGGGGGAACCTAAGAAAAGAGGGGATAAATTATGTATACTGCATTGAGACAGATGAGGAAGAGAACTGTATAAAAGGAATATATGATTAGGTATTATTTTTATGGCAAGAATCCAGAATAAGAGATACATAGTAAAGTGGGCTGGGAAGAAGGGATTATTTGGCAATGAAAGAAAATTTTTTTCCAAAGAAAAAAGAGAACTGGGGGGCGCGGGGTGGGCAGGGAGGAAATTGTGCAACAATATATGACTTTAAATCAAAACTCTGTAAACGTCCATCAAAATTTCAATAATAATAATAATAAATGCAGCTGAGCGAGGCCCGACCTGCCCGGGAACTGGAAGTAGAGCTCCTCCTTCTGCAGCCTCCTCCTAGGCTGAGCTCACCCTCGTGTGTGAGGTCTCAAGTGTGCAGGAGGGACGGCGACTTCAGTTGGGACAGCTGGACATCTAGGACGACCCTCTTGCATACCCACAAACCTCAAGTGGGCATGACAGTAGCTGTGGGGAGAAAGCATTAATTCTCGGCTTCCAAGCCACCTAGCATCCTGCTTCCGCTCTTGTCCATTACGTGGCCCCTTGGCGTTTGCACACCCCATTCCCTTTATCCGCGGGCCATGAAAGATGTGTTGGTGGCGTTCAGCCAAATGGGCTCTCTCTGCTCAGCCTTGCGCAGAAGAAACTTTACGGCGATGTCATGAAATCTGGATGCAGTAGTCATTGAAACCGTGTGTGATGGGCAGAAAGTATCCACTAAACAAACAACAGTGACATTCAGAAAGAAGCCCAACATCTTCTGCCAGTCCAGGGAAATCTCTAAATCACGTGGAAATGAGGGTCAACGTGCAAACCAAGCGGGATATTTGAGACGTTGAAAGCACGGCCATGACGAGCGTGCAGAGACCCCCAGACCTCCTGCCGCCAGCATGGAACATTACCCTGTCCAAAACAGAAATGAGACTCACAAACAGATGGAACGTTCCCGAAAGGCGTTATCACTCCCTGCCGTGGGGAGCCCAGTGAATGCAATGCAAGTGGAAAGAAAGCCTTTTCTGCTGCTTCACAATCGTAGACATGTCAGTGATGGAAGTTAGCCTCACTGATGGATGTGAGCAATGTGGGAAGACCTTCCGGTGCTCCTCCCTCTTAGCTGCATATACGCAGAGGCACACCAGACAGTGGCTTTATCCCTGCACCCAGAAGGCTTCACTCAGCACTCATCAGGTGGACGCACACGGGGAAGAGGCCTTAGAAGTGTGCACACTGCAGAAAAGGCTTCGCTTAGCAGTCCACGCTGGCAGCGCACGTCTGTACGCACACGAGACAGGCCTCCCGCGCGCAGACTGCGGGAAAGGCTTCGTGCAGCACTCCTCGCCCCGAAAGCACACCTTGACAGGCACCTGCGTACCGACTCTGCAGAGGCCATACAAATGCACACGGTGTGGGAAGGGCTTCAGTGAACTCACCAGCCTCAAGCAGCACATGGGAACTCACTCCGAAGAAAGGCCTCCTTAGTGTTAATATGGAGTGCGGGAAAGGGCTTATGAATCTCACATCCCCTCGGGAAACATTTAAAACTCACAGTGGATGGGGCAGGAGGAAGGTCAAGGGAGGATTTGTGTATTGACCCTCAGTACACACATGAAGATTGACTTGCAGGACGGACAGTCATGAACGTAATTTTAGAGTCTTTCTTGAACTCGAGTCTCACTGGACATAGGTGAATTGACACTGAACACCGAATGTAAGGACGTGAGGCATCCCTTAGCTCTAACTAGGATATTATTCCCATGCCGGGCCCACACTGCCCTCGAGCCCTTATCAACATCAACAATATGGTAAGGGGTTTACTGGATCACATGCCTCAGAAATTGGATCAGAAATCATAGGAGGGAAGGCCTTATCATTGTGACACATTTAGGGATGTTTTTATTTGAGCTTCAAACATCACCCCATGGAGCAGAACTCATAACTTAACTAAATACAGGTGAGAACAATGTAAGACCTTTTTTTCTTTCTTTCCCCAAATTTACACATTCACAGAAGTACCCACCTTTTCTTGAAAGGGCACCTTTTCTTGAATCCTCTTCTACCGTTTCACACAACCCATTGCTATGTATTGGGGTGGTTTGTGTAGGTGTGTAAAATGCTAGCTGCTCACCCACCCGACTCCCCTTAAGCAGTCATTCTCTCACTTGCCACCACTGAAATTTGTGCAGTGCTGCATCTTTCTCCCAGCCAGGAAGCATTCTGTTCCAAAAAACTAATGTCTCTCAGTTTGTCTTCAGGTCTGTTTTTCAGTTTGCAAACACAAACCTTGAAGGACTTTCCCTCTGGGAAATAAGCCTCAACACACTTCCACTGGTGGCATGGGTAGATCCAAGTATCTCTGCATGCTGTGGATTTCCCTTGGATCTTGAATCACACAAATATTCCTAAGGATCCCCACTTGGTGCTGTCAAGTTGAGTACAACCCACAGTGACGACATGAACAACAGATTGGAAACCTGCCCTATTCTGTGCCATCCTCACAATCTCTGACACAGTGGAGCCCATGGCTGCAGTCAATGACCAGGGAGTAGGAATAACATGTGAAAAAGGTACAAGGCAAAATATATTCTGAGAACACCAGGGACAGTTGTGCACTTGCTAAAAGCATATAGGCTTTGAAGTTGGACACATCAAAGATTAGTGTGCTATTCTACTTCCGAGGTCTATTGTTGGGTGCAATTTTCAGAGGCAGTTAATCGCATGGGAGAAGACTGCTCATCCTTCTCCTGCAGAGCAGCTGGTGGATTCAAACTGTGTGCCTTCAGGATTTCAAACAAAAAGCACTTCTGCAATAAGGGTCTTAAGCACAGCAGATTGTGAGAATGGCACACAACTGGGCAGGGTTTGTGCTTATGTACATAGGGTAGCTATGAAGTAACCTTAACAACAACAAAACATTTATAAAAGTGGTTTACTGTCAATGTTTAGGAAAACAAGACAAGTTTTAGAGTGGAGATAATAACAAGAAGACAACTGGCAAGTGAGATGAGATGTTATCACCTACCACTAGGTGATGCTCAGGAACTGAGTGCTCCCTGTTCTTATTCCAAACAGGACAACTATCAAGCTTCTCAAATCTTTATCTGCTAACTTTTAAAGGAGAAAAATTGAAATAATAGACATACTTACTGGGCCCAGACATTTCTAAAATGGTAAAAACATTAAAAAAGAGAAGTCATGCTGTACACCAAAGGTAAGACAAACATTTTATTGCACATTTATAAAATCTGCATAGTTAAATCAAGTGGTCCTCCCTCCCACCATTCCTCCATTGATCTTTAAAATTTGGCTAAAACAATACCCAATTAAGAGGCTTTAAAAAAAGGGCAACAGGGATATTTCTTTTTACATATACACATACATACTTTTTTTTTTTTTCCTTTCTACAAATCTACATCCTGTATTATTTAAAGAAGGAGTCAAAATGTTCTTCGGGGCCAGCAGCAGCCTTAGATACCTGTTTTTTAACAGTTTTCAGATGCTAGCAAAATTTAACCTAAATGGTTAAAAACTACTAAACATTATCGCAAGTGAAGGTTGATAATGCTTTCCTTTCTTTTACTCAGGACAGAAGATGAGGTTTTGTGCTTTATTTAAAAAAAAAAATGTAAAAGAGGGGAAAGAAGAAAATAAAGAGGCAGAAAATTCTCTTGATTTGTCAACCTCTCACTGACACACAGCCCTTATTTTCCACCCACACATCAAAGGGTGGTGGTTCACCAGCAACCCATTTTGTTATCTCTTGTCAAGTCAGTCTGTTTGTGTTTCTAATCTCTTGCAGTTAACAGGTTTAAAATGTCATTAGTATTTGATAAAATAAGTAATGGCTGCTCATCCGTCACATTCTGATGAATCATTTTTCTTTTCTGTCAAAAATACTTAGACCTGAAGAAAACATAAGAAGAGGCAGCAGTCTAGGAAGAGCCCAGGCTTTCCTGTAGGTACTAAGGCATTTTAGGTTTTCTGACGTAACTCAATACCTCAATACACTGGGTCCGGCCTTTTCTAGTAAAAGAGTCTTCACAAACTCTGAACCTAAAAAGTGCAATTTTATTTTAAATCCTATATACAATATAGCACGGTTGGGGTCTCAACCCGAATATCACCTACCCAACTAATCATTCTCCCAAGGTGGACACTGTAACAAGGGATTTGTGTGCAAGGGGAGGCACGCAGAGACCAGATGGCCTTCAACACACTGGGGCTCAGTTCACTGTCACTGCAGAAACACCTTGAATTGACTCCATGACAGCTGCAAATCGACTACAAAGGTCATAGGGAGAATTGGGCCGAATAGTAGGAGGCTCTTTCAAGACAAGGATTTCTGCAGAGGGATCCAGAAGCCTTGGTAGAAACTCCCCTAAGCAGAGCTGAAGATTTTCTGTGGAGGAAAAGGGATAGTTACATGCCAAGCTAAAAAGATCTTCAAGTAGAAAATATGCCTGCAACTATTCCAGAAAGCATTCAAAGACCACCACCCAATTCCAAAGACCAAAGTGCTCTGCTGGTCAGCAGCGTAATGACTTGTGGCAGAATAATGTCATATATGTATTCCTTATGGACAGATCTTCTAATCAATTATACTTTTAAAATTGGAGAAAGTAAATATGATACTGTATACTATAAATACAACTTACTACGCTCTAGCAATTAAAATATATCAGCACCTCCATGTGCAAATTGAATACATTAAAAGGAAATATGATAACTACCTGTTATTTGACAATTTCTCAACAAAGGTTATACGCTCAAGCACTGGAATAACTATATATCAGTGAGATAAAAATGATAGAATTTTTCAACTTTCTAAATTTACCTAATGCACTTTAAAGGCTCTCAGCCTAAGATGTTTTTGATGAATAAGGATCTTTCATGTACTAATTTATTAACCTCACAGCTATGATTGTTAAAATTGAACTCAGGAAAATTTACTTACGGTATCACCAAGTAATCAAATTCTGAATAAATGAAAAATTTAAAACTGTATGAGAGTTCAGATTTTAGCAGATGAAAAAGTGATGAAATCTTTTCATTCCTAGAGAGCCTGTTTTTCCCCAACCAAGCTGGTTCCACCTGGGATCACAGGGCAGGAGGCTGCCCATCTCTCTCCCTCTGATCTACTGGTGGCTGTGAACTGCTGGAGAGTTGGAGGTTTTGTGAGAGCAGTGCAACCCTCAGGGATTACACAGCTGGAGCTCACTGTAATATTGAGACTTCTTAAAAATCCTTAGAAATGATTATAAGTACTAATAACACACCTGCAATGTCTTTCCCAAGGTAAGAGCACCAATGGTTTCTCATGACCTCGATAGCATCCAGGTCATCCTTAGAGATGTCATTATTGATGATAAGGTGAATGCAGGGAATGATTAACTCATTCATCACATTTATGCCCTCGGTTACAGAGTGGTCATCATTTGTTTCAAAGAGAGAAGCTGCTTTGGCATTTAGCTCCTGAAAAAAAAAAAGGGCAGAGTGGAGAAAGTCTGAATAAAAACAAAATTCCAAATTCTCAGGAACCCTAGACATTCTGGAGCCACAGAGGGTAGATGAATCTCTAAAATTGCCCTATGATAATCTTTAAATAAAAGTAACCCCTAAAGCCATACTAAAAATGAGCATAACTAGTTTTAAAGAAAGGTCTACCTTAAACATTTTGCTCTTTTAAGAACTACTTATATGAGATGTAACTGATGACTGCAACTGAAAACATTAGGAAAAAACCTTAGTGAGCAGTGAATCTGTTAATAAGGGAGGAATAACTCAGAAAAGGAAGGTGAACAGTTGAACAATTTAAAGCATATAATCCAATGTCACTAAATCATACATGTAGAAACAAGTGAATCAAAACGCATATCATGTGCATATTCTCAATGAAAATTTATAAAATTTATAAGGGAGAATAAAGTTTGAATAAGTTAAATCCCTACTTAAAGAGCCTATACAACTCTAAAGAACTCGTTTCTATGGTAGAGCCATTCTTGAGATTCTAGAAGGAGTCTAAAACATATTGGAGATAATAATTTTTCATTGGTTTGCTTACAAAATTCATATACATTGTGTTTCACACTATTCTTCATTCACATTGTTTCATACAATCATTCTCATGCATTGTTATAAAAATAATCATCTTTGGGCCTTGCTCATCATTACCCCATCTTTTCACCCAGGCCTTTTCTATTTCCTTACCCTCCTCCTTCTAACCACAAACTGTGCAACCCTGTGGTCCTGCCGCTACCCATCTTCACCCCTCGGCTCCCACCCCTTCCCCCCTTGGAGATAATGATTGTATTTAAGTTATATATCTTCATGGCTTTAAGAAAGAAGTAAACCTAAGAAAAGAAAATCTTAAAGTCTTACAAACAGCACATACCAGAAGGCATTTTCTTCGATACAAAGCAATCACGGACTCCTTGACTCCCCGCTGGGGCCCCTTTAGGAGTAGAGACACATTGCTCTGGTAAGCATACACCAGGTATGAGAGGGCCTCTTGGTACCTTAGAAAATGGAAGAAAACAGCTGAGTGCTCTTCCTCAAAGTCTAGAGTTTAGATGTCACTGTTCCTCAACACAGAATCTCCTTTGCTTCACAGATGAAAGGGCTTTAAACATGGAAGCAGAAAGGCACACAAGGAAAGGCTGAGAACCAAAGACTAAAGCCAGCCCTGCCAAACCACAAATGGGCCCATCAGGAAACCTCCAGAGACTAGCTTCCTCATCGCAAAGATTGTTTCCTTATGAATTAAGGTTCACGCCAACTCTAAAATTCACTTTCTGAGTTTACCTTCATTTATTATATGGAAAGTCTGGCACAGTACACCTTTAGTTGTTGAGTAGCGTAGAGTCAGAACCGACGCATAGCTGACCCTCCGGTAGGTTTTCAGAGGCAATGAATCGCACAGGAGGGAGCAGCTGCTGGATTCGAACTACTTGCTTTCTGGATTGCAGTGCAGTTTCTTACCAGAGCTCTCTACCTTTATAGTAATAAAGCTATCATTATGGGAAGTAGTAAGAAATATGTATAGTGTTGAGAGCAGAAATGAAAAGTTAATACCAGAAAGATCAGACACACACTGAATTTTGTGACAAGGAACATGGCTTAAAGCTGTGATTCTTGGGATTCAATAAACAAATACTGATCTATATAGTCTTAGTAAAATAAAAGACCAACGTACTTTCCTTTTTGATAGAGTTCCAAGCCTGTTAGGAGATACACAGACACCTTTCGAAACAAACTATAATCTTCATGCCATTTCTGAAAAGGAATGATGACTATTAATGATGATAATCACAAAACTATTTCTAACCTTCCATTGCAAGAAGTTTAAAATGTCATACAAATAGTTATTAAGCACATAAAACAAAGGCAAAATCTTTCAGATTTTCTGATCTTAATTTTAACTTCTTGATCTTTCTACAGAAAACACATATATTTATATGTTAAAAATGTAAAAATATGCTCTAGGTCTTAATTTCAAAGGTGTAGGCATTTAGCTTTGGCGTAAAACAATTATCATTTAAGTTGTCAAAACACTGCTCACATGAGTAACTGGAAAGACAAAACAGTGCTGGAGTCACACAGAACAGAATACCACCACTCCAACTGTCAGGTCAGCACAGACCCTGAGTGACCTATAGGCTAGAGAAGAACACTCGTTAGGGTCTCCAAGGCCATATCATCTTATGACTATCACTTCTTTCTTCCAGAGGAGTTAGTGGATTCAAATTATCAGTCTTCGGGTTAGGAGTCAAGTGCTCAACCATGGCACCACTAGGGACTGATAGCTTACTGCACAAAACAACAACTCACTGCCATCAAGTCAGAAACAACCTTCGAGTGAGTTATCAGAGGCTGTAAATCAAATAGGCATAGACTCTGCCATCTCCGGTGGAGGAGCACCTGGTGGATTCAAACCACCTGCCTTAAGAGCTGGCAGTACCACTTCTTATTACTAGGCCACCACTCCCGATGGCTTACCACTGGGGGTCCTTAAGTTTGTTCTAGGTAGAATTTTTTTTAATGTACCATTATATCCTATCCTGTGCCATCCTCACATTTCCCAACACATAAATGCATATCAGCAAATTGTAATATTTAACCTAAACTATGATTTCAAGAATCTTATTGCCTAGAACAAAGTGGGTGTTCTGGGAGACTGAAATATTCATTCATTCTAATGTTGCTGTTAGGTGCCGTCAAGTCAGAACCGACTCATTGATGATCCAGTCGCTTTTTGGAGGCAGTAAAGCTTCTTACCTCTGGGCCATCAGAGAAGAATGGAACAAAAGAAGACAGGTACTGATTCTTCTGAGCTTAAGAATAGACTGTCTATAATCTTTCAGATTATTGGAAGGTGTTTTTTTTTTTTTCAAGAAAACAAATTCTGTAATAACACAAATTTACTAGTTTTGCCTCATGTATCAAGTATCTCAGGAATTAATATTAAAGCTTACAAACTATCCAGAGATTTTAAAAAAGACTTCACCTTGTACTCTTCCATATTCATATCATCTGGACCGATTTCTTTCAGTTTAGCTTGAGCCACTTTCATAATGCTGATTGATCTGTAGGGGCAAGTTTCAGAAAGCAATGAAGGAATGCAGCAGTTTCCCCACCAGAAAGAAGAATTCACGTAGCTAGACCACAAGGGTGCTAGCCACGCAAATAGTCACTTCTCACCTTTCATCATAGCTGAGATTTTTATCAGCAAACTGTTCCAAAAGGGTCCGTTCTACCACCCTTTTGGGTGCTTCATTTTGGAAAAAGTAGACAAGGACATGCTGAAGTCGAGGGTCACTGTGAGAGGTAGGGGTCTCCTTGGCAAGCTGATAGAGCCTGGAATATTCTTCATGGAATGCCTATTAAAGACAGGACTGGAAGTCACAAAGGGCTCAATAGGGAGTTCTGCACACAGAAACTGATGCTATGAGTAAGACTCTTCTGATATTAAGACATGAGCACTCACAAGCGAGACAACTATGGAATCCTTCAAGTGTTTGCATTTCACAGGAGATTAAGTTCCTCTAGTGTTCTGATAACAAAGACACACTATCCTCAGGAGAAATGAATTTTTCTTACAAAGTTACTGGACATGCAAACACTTTAACTGTTTCAGATACATCCTTTGTATCTCACTGACATGAATTTTATATATCCACACATATACCATCTTATCCTAGTATGTTAAAAAGCCTAGACTACTTCCATATATTATGGACCCCAGATTACGAAGGCAAAATCCCAGAGTGGTATTAATAGATTATCTCTACACAGCAACAATAACAAACCACCCCCCCTCGGCTAGATGTAGCATAGTATGACTATGCTAGTCAAGGCTGCCTTACTAAAGAGAAGAGGAATGCTTAGTTTAGTAGTATTGCTGGCTCATTAGTTGACAAGAAACAGAGAAGGAGCTTTTCAATGAAAAACATTTGTAATCCCAGTATTCTCATTTTATAGAATTAGGATACCTGCGTTATAAGGATTAAAATGTGAGAAACAGCAATACCTTGATAAGCCCTGCTTCAGACCCATCCCGGTCAAAGGTCTGACGGGCTTTAGCTATGGCCAGGATGACGCCTTGCATGGCAGGGCTCAGCATCACCTACCACAGGAAGGCACAAAACATAGAGAAGGGACAGAAGAAAGGTTCAACAGAACACATGGAAGAGAGATGAACAGAGTATTGATGGGATGCATAGCTGTATACTGTTGATTATCCACTACTGCTAAGTAATGTTTTATACAGACATTTCTTCCAATTCTTAAACAACATGCCTCTGGAAACTCTATGAAGTTTGATAAATGATGAGAATTATAGAAAGGCTTCAGGTCTTTTGTTCATAGGGTCGTTATGCATGGTGCTCGACTCGATGGCAAACAACAACAACATATAATATTAACACCTTGCCCACACAACCTTAGCAGGATGAAGGAAGTTGTCTAAAGATAACGTCAATATGGTAATGCTGAAGAACTGAGGTAAATGACAGTTCTCAGAGAAGTGACTAAGGTGAGCATTCTAATACAGTACTAGAGTTTGGCTGTATATCCTGAATCCACAAATGTTTTAGAGTTTTACTGAGATGAATGGCCAGGAAATCAGAGGTAAAAACTGATTTTATAAAATAAAATCAAAACCTCTCAATAATTAGGAAAAAAAAAATCAGAGAGGGACAAGTCACAATTCATGTCTGTTTATGTGCAGTGATGATTAAAAAGGAGACAGACAATGAATACTGTGTGATTCTATAGCTTCTTCCTAAAGCCTTAGAATTAAAAACAACTCTGATTCATATTTGTTTTGATTACTGAACAAATGAAAAATAATTTATATTAGGAAGGAAAAGTAGAGTAAGGACACTAAAAACAAAGATTCCCGATTTAGGATAAGAATGTAACTTTTAATTTATTAATTTAAAAAGAAAAACTAAATTCTCTGAGTCATCTAGATTATAGTGGCCACTATAAGTATAAGCATGTGTTGTGTGTGTATATATATTTTTATATATTAGAAACAAGGCAGTACCATATCTTTAAGAATAGCAAGGTCAAAACCAGACAGGTCTTCCATTATTAGCTTCAATGAAAAATATTAGCTATTGTCAAATACCTTAAAAAGACAATATTCAACCACATAAGAAAGAAGTTCAGACTGACCACACATCGCTAGACCCTGCACTTGTCTATGTACCTCCTCATCATATCCATCTGCATCAGATCTAACCAGAATCCTTCCCACACTGGGAATCTCGACTTCAGAGACCTCAGAGTTAGGCTGGGCAGTAGACTCTGCTTCATTAGCCTTGTGGGGCTGCTCTGACTGCTCTGCAAGGTTTGTTTCCTGAGGCATAGGCTTCTTAGGTTCAGTTTCCTTAAGCTGTGGCAGCAGAATGGAGAGAAAGAGTAAGGGGAAAAGGAGAAATGAAGAGGGGCTGGTTAAATGTAGCAGAGATGCAGAACAACAGAAATATGAGAAACATGTGGTAATTGCTGATGAAAGGCTGAGTGTCCTGGATCCAGACTTCTGTCTTTCTCACCTCACTCAGGGCCGCTTCGACACCACTCTTCTCAAAGGCGTGGGCTGTGTTGGCAATAGCCTGGGCAGTCTGTTCTTTGGCAATCACAGCGTGCTCAGATGACAAGCAGCGAACCCCGTGAGAAGAGGTTACTGGAGGCTCTAATGAAGAAGGGGACAGAGGTATTACTAGCATATGAGGACTTTTTTTTTTTTTAAAAAAAAAAAAGCCTAACATATCTTGACATAAAATAAGCAGTATAAATACAATTAAGTTTTTAAAAAATCCTCCTAGCCAACTTCCCCACTCCAAAAAGGCAAAATATTCTTAGAAATGATTAACTAAAACAAATGGCCACTTCAGCAAGAATGTATGAGTCATTTATAAAATTTGTTGTGCCTCCAATTTTATCATACTTGGCTTTATGCCAAGAAAGATTCCTAAAAACAAAGGATGGTTTGGAGAACAGTATAGGTATCCCCTGACTATCCATGTTATGCTGAACTATACTTAAGAATGTCTGAGGGTATTGTATTTAAAAAAATCTTACTGTTATTAATCTGTATAACAAACAATGTTGCAGCCTATAATTTACTGATTTTGTTACAAAGATACTGATAATAAAGGCAAAGTTGAGGTACTGCATTTCAGAAATTACTTATAAGAAAGTCACTGGCATTTAACCTCCATTTTAAGTCAAGCACTACTTATATTAATAAAGTCTACCTATGAATCTTATCCTACAACTTTTAAAATAAGCAAAAACTATCTACATGATTAAATACAAGTAGCTACTAGTCATTCGAGGTTAACTTCTGGTCATCAGAAATCATTCTAAAAACACAAGTTATTCCATTTAGGTTGTACTTTAAACATATGACTTGACTTTAAACACATTATGTATGCAGACTATGGCATCAATCAGTTAGTCACTGGAGTACAGGTTCGCTCAGGGAACACGACAGGAATGACATCAGTAAAGCACTCCTCTCTGATACCTGGTGATGTAGGGAAATCCTGCGATGATGAGGTGGTAGAGGATTCCATCTGAGGGATTTTGCAAGACTGTTCTTCTTCCCACTCCTCTACCTCCTGCTCAAACCTCCAGTTATCTTCCCGAATATAATGCTTAAGTTCAACAGACAGGCTTTCCAGTTCTTCTAACATATGATCTGATTCATCTGGGGCTGTCTCTGAAGAAGAACAAAGGCACAAGTAAAATGAAATCAATCCAGCAAAAGGTCTTTTCTCAAAAGGAAGTAAGACATCTTGATTTTTTTTCCTTCCTACAACAAAAGTACATCCATATATGTACAATGCACACTGGAAATATTAACAGTATAATGCCAATAATCACAACACACCAGTTACTAGTGCCTGGCCTATCAGTTAGTACTCATTAAAGATTCATAAAATGACTGAATAAATGAGCAAATGAATAAATGGTAAGAGTAAAGCTAAGGAGCAGAGGGTGAGAGGATGGGCAGGGGGTAATCATAGGATTGCACAATTTGATGGGTAAATTAGAGGGATTTGTAAAGGAAATGGGAAAGATCTGGTGAGAAAAACAATGCACACAAACTTTGTAAGTAAACCAGTATAAAATAAAAATTTTGTTTTTAAAAAAAGAGTAAAGCTAAGGATTAGAGACCAATCATTGACAAATGTAGCAAGATCAAACATCTGTGAGAAATTAAGAAATAAAATTTCAAGATAAACAGTTTGTTTTATCAATTTAACCATTTCATCTATTGATGATGAGAATGTCCATCTCATGAGGATTAGAGATAAGTCACAGATATTTAGAAAACAAACAAAAATCTCCCAAACCAATTAGTTGCAATGAGTCCATTCTGATTAACAGCAACCCCACGTGTGTCTGAGCAGACCTGGGCTACCAAGGGCTTTTAATGGATGTTCTGGAAGATCACCAGGCATTACTGAAGACTTTGAACCGCCAACAACTGAGCACATTAACTTTTTGTACCACCCTGGACTCCCAGGGAAATCCGTCTCACAAAATTATACACAATTTAATATTATCAGAAAACAATTTAATATAATGGTTATACCTAAGGCTGATAGTTCTTGCTTTTTAACTGAAAATTATAATGGAATATGGTCCAGCAATTCTAACCTATGTGTATACCTAAAAGAATTGAAAATTTGTAAGATACGAGTATACTGATACTCACTGTTCACAAGAGTCAAAAGATAAAAACTTAAATATTAGGAAATGTATGGATAAACAAAATATACTGCATACATATACTTGAATATTTTTGTGCCATAAAGATAGCCAAATTTCTTACATATACTACAACATGGATCAATCAGGAAGCATTATACTGAGTAAAATGAGTTCATGACAGAAGGTCAAATACTGTGTGGCCCCATTTTTATGAAATATCTAGTATGGACAGAGCATAGAGACCAAAGTATTCATTGTTACTGAGGCAGAAAAGACGGGGAAGTAGGGGTTGCTGCTTCATATGACGAGCATAATTAATCACATGATGAATGTAATTACTATCAATGAATTGTATATATGAACAGTGTTGTAATGGCAAATGTTTTGTTAAGTAAAAATGTAATAATATTTTTTTAAAAAAAAACTATGATGAAAATAAAAAAGAATATCAAGGAGACATGAAATTTCCTTTCTAAGCTTGTAACCAAAACAAAAATGAGGATGAATTACTGTTACGGGATTATTCTCCTTAACCTGTAGCCCTGAAACCACTAAGCAAATGAGAATTTTTTTTTTAAAAAAAAAGCAAAGCCTTATCTGGGTAATATGTGATTGTTTTATTTATACAACACAGTAGAATTTGAATACTGAATGGAAACACTCTTTGTGATCTTAAATGTAAAATGCTGGCCAGTAATCCAACTCTCACAGAGGATGTATAAGCAAGAGACAAAACAATGTAAATGTAAAATAGCATGGAATATGCAGTGAGAACTGGATTTGACTCTTGGACCTGCCATTTATTTGCCAGCTCTGTGACTTCTGACAACTATAGAGTCTATTGCCTCACTGAAAAGTGTGGAAAATAAGGATGTCTGCACTTCTGATGACCTATGGGATGTAAAATAAAGCTTGAAAAAAAAATGATAATAAAAAGTACCAATATTACCAAAGACATATGGTCAATAGCAGGTATGTAGGCAGACAGGTAAGACAAACAGATATGGGTAGGTGAAAAGGATTCTAGTTATGACATCCACAGGTCTGGCACATATTTCTACACTCATACTAGTATATGCTGTAAATTATTGTTGGTATTAGGTATGCTCCTGAGTCAACACCAACTCAGTGACTCTACTTAAAGCAGATCGAGCCACCCTAGCAATCACTGTTGCACACAGGGCCATGTGCCAGTCCATCTCTTTGATGGGCTTCGTCCCCTTCAGTGACACTTGCATTTTCCCAAATAAGATGATGTCCTTTCCTGAGGATAAGCCCCTCCTAATAACACACCAAAGCATGTGAGACAAAAATCTCACCATTCTCCCTTCTGAAGAGTATTCTCATTTCCTTATTCCAAGGCAGACTTATTTGTTCTTTTGGCTGTCAGTGTTATGTATATTCAATACCCTTCACCAACACAGTTCTTCTTCACTCTTTCTTTACTCATTACTCACTTTAAACATACATATGAGACAACTGAAAATACCACGGTCAGATGCATCTCAAGTCTTTTAAACTGACATCCTTGCTCTCTAAAACTTTAAAGATGTTCTTCACGAGCATATTTTCCCAACGCAATATGTTGTTCTGAGTTCTTGACTCTGCTTCTGTGAGTGTTAACTGTGGATCTAAGTAAAAGGAAATTCTTGACAATTTCAATTAAAAAGAAAGGGGGAGAAGATTAAACTGGTTGTAAGGAAAGGATCTAAAACTTGTTCTCTACAAGAAAAGCTCAAGCAGAAGGAAGAAATGATGAAATATGAGAGTTGAACAGACGATTCAAAGGGCAACTTGAGGAGTCAAAATATTATAATGAAATATGCAAACACGAGTTAGAAATTAAAAAGGAAAGAAAATGCTTAGTATTTCTATAGTTGAAAGAACTGAAAGTAAAAAAAAAAATCAAGCCTCAAGTTGTAATACTGAAGGATTTCATAGGCAAAATATGGCATGGCTCAGGATGCATCAAAAAATGCTAGGGGAAATAATACATTGTCATTATACCAGGGAGGTAAAAAAAAAATGGTTGACACTGAAATATTTCAGGAAGTAGCATATGATCAAGAACCAATAATACTAAAGGGAAAAGTCCAAGTTGCACTGATGTCATTGGCAAAAAAAAGAAAAAAAAAGAGCTATAAATATATCTATGTGTATGTTGTTGTTATGTGTCATGGAGTTGCCTGTGATTCATAGCGACCCAATGTACAAAACAGCCCTAAACCCTTCTCTATCCTGTGTCAATCTTACTGTCTCTGATACACCTACCCCATTACCCCAGTCACTGAATCAATCCATCTCACAGAGGGTCTTCGTCTCTTGCACTGTCCCTCCACCCTCCCAAGCATGACATCCCCCCCCCAACATCCCTCTTTGCAACATGTCTAAAGTATGTCAGACGAAGCTTCAGAATCCTTGCCTCCAAGGAGCAGCCCGGTTTCATCCTCTCCAACAAGAACCTATTTGTTCTCTTAGCAGTCCATGGTATATTCAATACTCTTCTTCAATACCACAGCTCAAAGGCATCAATTTTCCGTCTATTATCCCTAGTCATTGTCCAGCTCTCTGATGCATAGCAAGTGATTGCAAAGTTTATGGATTGAATCAGGTGCACCTTAGTCTCCAGACTGATATTGTTCCTCTTCAGTACTTTTAAGAGGTCTCTGACAGCAGAGTTTCTCAATGCAATAAGTCTTTTAATTTCTTGGCTGCTGGTGCCAAGAGTCTTGATTATAGAGTCAAGCAAACTATAGCTGTGAACAATCTCAATCTTTTCACCATCTATCATGATGCTGCCAATCGGCCCAGTGGTGAGAATCTATGTTTTCTTGATGTTGAGCTTCAATCTATATTGAAGGCTGCAGTTCTTGATCTCCTGCAGCAAGCACAAGTTTCAGCAAGCAGGGTTGTGTCACCTTGTTGATAAGTCTACCTCCAATCCTGATGCCACATTTCTCCTCATAGAGCCCAGCCTCTCGGATAATCTGTTCTGTATATAGATTGAAAAGGTATGGAGATAGGACACATCCATGGCATACACATGCAGTGTTTCCTTGCTCTGTTCTGATGACTGCCTCCTGGTCCAAGTATATGTTTCACAGAAGCATGATCAAGTGTTCTGGGATTCCCATTCTTCTTAGAGTTAGCCACAATTTGTTGTGGTCCACACAGTCTAATGCCTTTGCATCATCAATGAAATACTGATAGACATTCCTCTGGTACTCCTTGCTTTCAGCCAAGATCCATCTACATTAACTACAATATCCCTAGTACCACGGCCTCTTCTAAACCCAGCCTGCACTTCTGACAGTTCTCTGTTGATTGTTCCAGTCATTTTGGGATAATCTTAAGCAGAATCTTGCTTGCATGTGATATTAATGATATTGTTCGGTAATTTCCACACCCTAACAGGTCACCTTTCTTTGGAATGGGAACAAATATAAATCTCTTCCAGTGAGGTGGCCAGGTGGTTGTCCTCCCAGTGGGTACATCTGGGGCAGCATCTGTTTGCTGAAATATATCACCTCGTATACCATCAATTTCTGGGGCCTTGTTTTTTGCCAATTCTTTCACAATAGCTTGAACTTCTTTCATCTCCACAGGCTTCTTGCTCATATGCTGTTTCATGAAACTATTCTGTGTCCTCTAATTCCTTTCAGTACAATGACTCTGTATAATTCTTTGCATCTTCTTTTAGTACTTCCTGGATCATTTAATATTCTGCCCAAAGCATCCTTAAGTATTGCAACATGTTTGAATCTGTTCTTCAGTTCCTTGAGCTTAAGAAATGTTGAGCGAGTTTGGCCTTTTGATTTTCTGACTCCAGCTCTTTGCACATTTCATTATAATATTTTACTTTGTCTTCCCACTCTGTCTTTTGAAATCTTCTGTTCAGCTCTTTAATATCGTGATTTCTTCCCTCTGCTTTGGCTTCTCAGCACTCTAGTGCAATATTCAGAGTCTCTTCTGACATCCATTTTTGTCTTTTCTTTCTCCTCTGTCTTTGTAGTGACCTTCTGCACTCTTCCTGGATGACATTCTTGATATCCTCCCACAACTCATCTGGGCTTCGCACATTCGTGTTCAAGGCCTCAAACCTGTTCCTGAGATGGTTTTTAAATTCTTATAAAACATATTTGCAATGAAGAATCATTGATTGCACAAAATTCGATCATTCTATCTCCAGCTCCATTTCTGTCACCAAGTCCATGTTTTCTAACTACTGATCCTTCTATTCTGTTCCCAACTTTTGCATTCCAGTCACCCTTTATTATTACTGTTAATGCATGTACAAAACAGGGACATACTTTGTAGATTCTTAATCATAGCCAAACACCTTGAGGGAATGAGTCACTGATTCTGGGGCCTTCAGGCCACCACCTTGAGAAACATTAAAGGCTGGCACACAGTAAAGACTACAGAAACATGTTCTACAACAAATTTTTTGAATAGCAACTGGGGTCTTAAAACTTTCCATGAAGCCATCTAAACAAAGTGCAACTATGGAACTCTCCCCCTTTGGAACAAAGATGGGGGGAAAGCAAAGATGGACTGAACAATTAACTCAAATGGCTAATGGACCACATGAATCTCAATTCCCTGACACTATCAGAACTAGATGATGTCTGGCTCCAACTTTGATCACTTTCAAAAAGGTCACAGCAGAAGATCTTAGTCAGAGTCAGGGAAAAAATGTGGATCCTAATTAAAAAAAGCATTAAAAAGGTCAGCCTTATTGGTCTTACATAGACTGGTGGAGTCCTGTGACTATGACTCTTACCCTCCAACCCCCCCCCCGTGGCTCAACTTTCATCCAAGCAACAAACAAGTTTATAAAGTGACCAACACACGACAGCAGCACCCACGTCTTAGAATAACCAATCATTTAAGGCCAAAAAGGCAGCATCTGCCCAAGAATCAAGTCCTAAGGGCAGGAAGAGGTAGGATAGAAGGTTCAATGGAAATGAGAATTACGAGGAAGAAGCAGAAGAGTGTGATAACATTGTAAGTATTGTAGTTAATATTATAAAACAAAATATGTATGAATAGTTGAATGAAAAACCTATCTACTTTATAAAAGAGGAGGAAAGTACCAATATAAATGAGAGCAACTGTAACTTTTCTTAGCATAAACAATAATACTACAAGGAGTAAGGGAATCATTCAAGCAAATACACTTTTAAAATGTGGCTATTCTCCAAAGTGTGCAGAAATGTTATGTAAAATAATATAACCAAACATGCAAAAATACCTAGCATAATATGAATGTTTAGCAATTTGAGGTTGCTTAAGTAACTTATATTATAAACATACAATGGAATTATTATGCAGTTGTTAAAAAAAATGAGTCTATTCCACTTATAAAAATACAGAGATTAGTAAGGTATGTAATATAAGGGAAAGAATGAAATTCATAAATGAATCTGAAAACATTCCAAATGGCCAATAGAAAGGAGATATAACTTAGTGTATGCACAGAATATTTCTTAACGACAACATAAGCATCCTGATCAGGAGTCAGGAATAGACATAAAAAGGCAAATCTACTTCTCCTTTGATTCACTTGTCCTATTATCAAAAACCCAAATTCAAAATTCAAAGCTATCGAGTTCAAATCGACTCACAACTGATGCTCTATTGGGTTTCTAAGGCTGTAAATGACACCAGAGACTGCCGATCTTTCTCTCTTGCTGGTGGCTTCAAATGGCCACAGGCATGGTCTTTGAATAAGCAGTGCCACTCGGTATAGAACTTGCCCACAGAGTTTTCTTCTGTACCACTCATATTTTAAAAAAAATGCATCGCTACTTTACAATGTTGTTGATGCATGCCATCAAGTTTGAACAGACTTACAGCTGACCCTCTAGTGTGTTTTCAGAGGCAATAAATCACATGGGAGGAGAATGTCCATCCTTTTCCCTTCACGCAGTTGATGGATTTGAACCATGTGCCTTTGTGATTGCACTGTAATCACTAGGTCCCCGCTCCCTACTTTAAAATGGCAATCATAATAACAATAAAGGATAGATCGCATTTTAAAAAAGAAGTACAAAAAGGTTTCTCCAAATTTGTCTACATTTCAGGATTCTGCCAAGTTATTTACCTGCATTGGCTTGGGGTAGCTTGTCATTAATATACATCAGACAATAAGCGCTAACATTTCTCAGGCCTCCATAAGAATCCCTTTCAAGTTCTTCCCAAGAAGATTCAGTAACAGAGATGTCATTGTACTTGAGCCAGATCTGTCGAGGCTGATTATAGATATAGGCCCAGTAGTGTCCGGCATTTGCTTGTCCCTCATGAACAAGAACAGCATGCAAGCGGTAAGGCACCTACAAATCAGAGTATATATCACTGAGGTAAGTAAGCAAAGTACCTGATAGAGTTTAGGTTATTAAAATAAAAATTACTCAACTATCAGCTATGGGAAAACTTACGACACCAGAGACATAATTTACATTATGTGTTGTATATGAGGAGCCCATCAAAACATCTCACTGATTCAAGATGAACAAACAGAAGCACAGCAGCCTAGGCCACTGCAATCTATTACTGTATCTCAGGTCCCAAGTCGTTAAAACAATGCGGTTACCCCGATAATGAACTCTTTGAGGTCTCTTCCAAGTTCTAAAAGACTACAAAGCTAACCTAGACCTGTCCGCTGTGTTCTTCACCTAGACCTCCAACTCCAAACTTAGTTTATCTTGAAATTAGGATGCCTTAGGGAGCTCTAGTGGCAAGATGCTGTGCTGCAATCTCAAAGGTGCATGGTTCAAATCCACCAGATGCTCCACTGGAGAAGGAGGAGGAATCTCCTGTGCCAATTGGACTGGATTCAACGGTACACAGCTAACTAACTAACTAACTAATTAATTTTAAAAACATCATGCACAGGTTATTTGGAAAATATCTTAAAAAAAAATAGGAAGCCTTGACCAATCACTTTGAAAAACAGTCACCAAAGTTGGAATTGACATGTTTAGGAGTGATCTGGTATGATTCTGCATTTAGTACTAATATTGAAAGGTGGCCTATTTCACATGTGCCTATACTTCTGATGTGGTCCTTACATCTTAATCTTTCTAGGGCAAAGACCATTTGAATAACATACTGATTGTTTTAATAACTGAAATGCAAGCATTCCCCTCCCCCCCATATTGAGAAAACTTAGCAGTACTAAAATACTCAGTAAATACAGGTGAAAAATAAAAAACCCATTACAAAATTAAACAGAATTAGCATTGTGATGCATTTTTATTGGTGTTGAAATTCTTTTAAAAAAATAACATGTAAGAGAAAAGGCAAAAAATCTAGGATATATATGATTCATCCCCACAATATGGATCTGTATGGTTCTAGACAACAGAATTGCTCCTTATTACCGTTCTAGAAACAAAGTTTCTGCTGCTATAGCCATCTGTCCATCCAGAAGTCAAGGACTAAGTCATAATGTTGGGGCTGAGGCTCTTCATCTCTCTATGCCCACAGAGTTACTCTAAACAAAAATTTATATGCATAATAAGAATTGCTGCCCTGGTTACTTTTCATGTTACGATCTTTGTTGTGGGCGGTGTGTGTGTGTGTGTGTGTGTGTGTGTGTGTGACGTTTTAAGGTATTAGAGAAGTAAACCTTGAAAGCATGCTGCCAAACTGAGAATTAGGGAGATCATGGCCCTTTGGAAAAGATAAGCACCGACTGCTGGTCCCCATTTTACCAGTGACACCAGCATTTTGTGAGAAATTTTTATTAACATTAGACAGCAAATCTTTCTACCATATGAAAAAAACACTGTGTGACAAAATTACTCTTTAGGTTGTATTGATGGTAAAGATCTATGGCTTCCTTTGGCCTGAAATAAAGAAAGGAAACAATATTGATGGTTAAGTTTATTTTTACATAACAGGGAGATTTCTATTTGATGTCACAGAAAAAAAGATCTAATTTTCTCTCTGTATCTATTAACACTATTTGAATACTACCTTCCCATCAATTTTCATTCTACCTGACGAAGGAGAGGGTCACAATACATCTGCTCAATAGTCCGGGTAGTGCTTGCAATACAATCCTTTAAGTCTGTTATAAAAGAATACATAAAGTTAGGTTTACTTTAGTCCATATCACATCAATGACTTCAATCACGTAAAGAGCAGTTGCTCATCTTGTACACAGCGTCCTGGTGACTTCAATGTCACTTTATAAACCACAGAGGTCTCAGCAGTCACAAAGCAGCTAATCCTTTAGACTATGAAGTCTTTTTAAAGATAATTACATTGATTATTTTTAAAAAAACTGATCATTTATAACCAGCATCAAAATTTCTTAAAGAAGAAACTGTTCCAAAAGACCTAAATGGGTGATGTGGGTGTAAAATATACATCCCAGAGACAGTATCTGAAAGAACAAAGAACAAGAGGTGGGCAAAACATCTCTGAATAAGAGCGTAGGAGGAATTTGGCTTTTCAGTCCTTATTTTTTTCTTCACAGATAAAGGGAGAAAGGAAGGTGAGAATATCTAGTATGAGTAATAAGGCAATGTAGCCAAAGAATTATTAAGAAAAAAATGCTGAAGTAATTCAATTTACATTGCTCCAACATTCTCTGCTTAATCTTCAGTAAAATATGCTTTGCATAGCCAAGACTTCAAAAGTAGAAATAAAAGGAAAGTTAAATTCAAAGATTGAGTCAAGTGACACAAGACAAATGACTGAAAGAAATTAACAAAGGTGGTATAATCCCAGTCAGGAAATCATGAGAACCTAAGTAAGCTCCCCACAAGTCTCTAGAAATCTTTAGGAGAGACTTTCCACAGTAGTATAATGGGAGTGTGAACCATTTTTATGAAAACTAAAAAAGGAGTCACAATTACTCTTACGGCAATGTCAGTAAGAAACAAAAGGAAGAGGGTCACTCTGCCTGACAAGTTTTGAAAAAGCCAACCTTGTATGTCTTGTTCAATTTCACTCCGCCACCTCTGAAGACAGGTCTTAACAAAGTTTATTTCCTCGTCTGTGACTTTGTGAGGAGCTGGGTGGGCTGGCATTTCAATGGAAGACCGGGAAGACATAAGTGGAGAAATCTCAGAATTATGTAGTGAATCTTCAGGAGAAGTAAAAGTACTTTCAACATCCAGGGAAGAGCTTTCGGCACTTGCTCTGAAATAAGGAGGGGGAAAAAATCATGCTCTTATGACAAGGACAGCTTTGGCCTAAACTAATGCACTTTGGAAAGCAAACTGCACTACCAAAAAATACAACTATAAAAATACTAAGCAAACTTTCTTTATATGTATCATTTCATTCAGCTCAGCTTGCTTATAAGGCAGACACAATTACTATTCCATTTTACCAGCCATAAACCTGAGTTTATAGAAATAAAGCAACACTCAACTAGTAAATGATGTAAAAAGAATTTAAATCCAGATATGACTGACTCTGTGCTTCAGTGTGTACTCTAAGCCCTTACTATTCTCAGAAAGAAAGAACAAGAAGGATGATGGAAAAGGAGAAACTGGTTCTGGAACAATTAAGGAATCACACTATAATTACCATGATGAAAAAGACTAAAATAAAACTATCTAGTGATATAATATACAAAAGTAGAAAAAACCTAAGTATCAGCTGATTATCCAACTCAGGAATATAAACTAAGTGGAACCTTGGAAGAGTACAGAAGTATGACTTTTAAACAGATAATTCCAGCTCTGCCCCAAAACTATTGCAAGAGCAGATTCCACAGCAATCCACTGGACAGAGCAGAACCAACCAGCTCTGAGCTTTGCCAAGGCTAGAGAAAATCTTGAAGGAAGTAGTGCTCCCTATCTCTCTCTCCAGCAGAGCACCTGGTAGCGAAGAATTACTACAGATGAGCACCTGACCACTATGCCCAGGGTCCCCAACCCCCAGCTCTACCACTGCTAGCTAAAAAACCAGAGAGATAGTATTAGCCTTTGGTAAGTAATCTAGCATCTACAAATCTACATCTCTGCCGTAAACTGAGAATAAAGTATGTAAAGCAGCTATTCAGTAAATGTTAATTACCTCCTAATTAACTATTGTCAAACTGAGTATAAACTGTACACAGACAAATGAGCAGGAAAAGAAAATAAGCTTTTAATTGTATTTAAGTTTGTTTCCCATCAATATTGGACAGAAAAATTCCTCTAGCTTTGGTTTACAAGAAGCCCTCATTTGTCTGTCTGTCCCTGCCTCTCTCCCACACACCTCACACACTTAACAGGAGGGAAAAACTCTTTTCTCTAAGGACCCAAAATACAGTCTGAAAAATAAGCACCACCAGAACATCCAAAACATGCAACTCACTGTCCTCACGCTGATTCAGACACTTTGCCTGTCTCTCCCAGTGCAGCTGGTGGGCTTACACAGCTGATCAGACAGCAGTCTGATGTGTTGTCTATCACATCACCATATCACCAGGATTCCTCTAAATACAGGCAGGAGAGCCAAAAATTTAATCTCTGAAGAGTCTGCACAGCTCATACATACTAAAATCTTAATAGTCTAATGGCCTAGTAATAAGATAATGGGCTGCAATTCCAAAGGCATGTGTTTCGCATTCACCAGCTAACTAGCTGTTTCCTGGGAAAAGGATGGGCAATCTCCTGTGCAATTTACTGCTCCTAAAAACCCAATGGAGGGTCAGCTATGGGCTAGTTCCGACTTGAAGGCACACCCCAACAACAACAGTATTATGTACTTTCATTTTAGGCAACAAAGTGAACAGCCAACCTTCCAAAATTTAAAATTTTCCCAGTAAGATACATGCAGGACTTCATTAAAACAAAACCTCTCACGCATGCCACCCCTTGGAGAGAAGTAGTCATACTATTTGATGTGTTCCAATCAGATACATGGTCCTAATGTGTCACTTTGCCCTGACAACTAACTTAAGATTGGTGGTATGAACTCACCTACTGGTACTTAGGAATTAAAGGGGTGGGATCTGCTTCCTTTCAGGTAAAAGCAAAAAAAAGGCTAGGGGACAATTCTACTCTAAAGCACGGGGTCACCAGAAGTTGGAACCAACTCCACATCAACAACTGCCAGCACTCGGACACATGCCTACACACACATGCATGAAGAAATAGTAACTGGAGCTCGGGGAAAGGTGAATGGTTGTGTTTCTCAACATGTAAAAGCATTTCTTTTAAAAAAATTACCTGTCCTTGGATGTCAGGTCAGAAACCGGACAGTGCATTGAAGAAAGTGGTAATGTCACCCGTGTGTCACTTTGAGATGGAAAGGTTTCTGAGGCAGGTTTTGTACTAGCAAATTCAATAACATATTTCAACATGTCCGGAAGTGGGAACCGAGCTGGGCCCGAGCCGTACTTCACATACCTAAGAAGTAAGGACAGTGGTCCTTTACTAGCCAAGTCTGTTTTACATTTGAGACTTGCTGAAAATATGTTATTCATGAAGAGTCTATTAAAAGGCTCATTCTTAAGGATTAATCAGTACTCATAGGTAACTCAAATATCTACAAAGTAAAAATTCTCTATCTACAAGAGTTAAAGCTGGCAACCATTGTTATACCTCACATGAAACATCTTTAAAAAAAGTCATGCCAATTACATATATAGTTTCTAGTCATAAAAATGAATTTCATTTCTTGAAGAAAACAGTTCTGTTGGCTGTAGTTTTTAGATGTCATTGAGCTGTGCTGACTCTGGCTTACAGGGACCCTGTACAACAGAATCAAACCCTGCCCGATCCTGTGTCAGCCTCATAAACTCCAGTGTGCTCAAGCCCACGGCCCAGCCTCTACATCAGTCCATCTCACTGGGGGTCTTCCTCCCCTCTGCTGGGCCTCCAACTTTTCCAAGCATGATGACCTTTTCAGGGCCTGGGCCCTCCTGACTATTTGCCCAAAGTATCTGAGGGGAAAATCTCACTATCCTGGTCTTCTAAGAGCACACCAGCTGCATTTCTTCAGAGACAGAGCTGTTCATTCTTTGGCTGTCCAAGGGGAGCTCTGGTGGCAGAGTCCAGAAAGTTGTGCTGCTAACGCAAAAGTGGGCCTATCTGGTGGTCTGAATCTACTAACCGCTCCACAGGAGAAAGGTGAGCAACCTTCTCCCATGCGATTTACAGCCTTGGAAACCCAATGAAGGGTCAGTCATGATTTGGTTCCAACTCATCAGCAAAAAGAGTGAGTTTGGAGGTCCTTAGTATATTCAAAATTCTTTGCCACAGATATACTATGTGTACTCAAATTTGAAAAGAATTCTGGGTATCCTGTTACAACAGAGCAGGGTAACACTGCATGGTTCAAAATTGGGAAGGATGTACGCCAGGGATGTGTCCTGTCTCCAAACCTTTTCAACCTGTATGCAGAGTAGATTATCTGGGAGGCTGGGCTCTATGAGAAGAATTGTGGCATCAGGATTGGTGGAAGATCTATTAACAATCTGCGTTACGCAGATGACACAACCCTGCTTGCCGAAACTGAGGAGGACCTGATGCACTTGCTGCAGAGGGTCAAGGACTGCAGCCTTCAGTATGGACTGAGGTTCAATGTCAAGAAGACAAAGATTCTCACCACTGGACCAACTGGTAGCATCAGGATGGATGGAGAAGAGATTGAGATTGTTCACAGCTTCAGTTTGCTCGGTTCCACGGTCAACACTCTTGGCACAAGCAGTCAGGAAATCAAAAAACATATTGTGATGGGAAAGTCTGCTGTTAGGGACCTCTCTAAAGTATTCAAGAGCAACGGTGTCTCTCTGGAGACTAAAGTGCGCCTGATACAGGTCATGGTCTTTGCAATCACTTGTTATGCATCAGAGAGCTGGACAATGACTAGGGAGGACAGAAGGAGAATTGATGCCTTTGAGCTGTGGTGCTGGAGAAGAGTATTGAATGTACCATGGACTGCCAGAAAAACAAATAGATTCATCCTCGAGAGGATTAAATCAAGCAACTCCTTGGAGGCAAGGATTCTGGGGCTTTGTCTGACATACTTTGGGCATGTTGCCAGGAGGGACGGGTCCTTGGAGAGGGACATCATGCTTGGGAGGGTGGAGAGACGGCGCAACAGGGGAAGACCCTCTATGAGATGGATTGATTCAGTGACTGGGATAATTGGGATGGGTGTGTCAGAGGCAGTGCGATTGGTACAGGATAGAGCAGGGTCTAGGGCTGTTGTGCATAGGGTCACTATGAGTCGCAAATGACTTGACGGCACATAACAACAACAACAACAAGCTTTTCTTTACTGCCCTTGAGACTAATTATTTTGCAATTTAGGAAAATAAGAGAAATATAGATATGGGAAGTAAATACTGGTAAAAGAGTTTAATTTTTAAAATATTTTAGTCTCTTAGATCTAAACTATTATCATTTCAACACATAATCAAAATAAAAATTTGATATCTTTTACTTTTTATCTTTTCTTGTTATTTCACTGAAAGTCAGAAATCAATCATGCATACATGCCAGTTTTTATAATATTAATTACAATGCATGACTCATGCCTCTATTTTATATTGTTCTTTTTCTTCATTCAACTTGGTAGATCTATATGATTTATTAATTTTTTACTCTCTTCTGCCTCCCCTCTCAACCTTGGTAACCATCTAAGAATGACTCTTATCTGAGGAGAGATGGGGGTGCGGGGCGGGCAGGAGAGAAGTGCAGCAATGAATGAATGGAAATCCAAAATCTCTGTAAATGTTCATTAAATCACTAAAAAAAATTATTAAAAAACAGAATGACTCTTATCTGTGTGTAAATCTTTTCTTAATGGTCTATTCTAATAGTAATCTTGTCCAATATTTATTCTTTTGTGACTGACTTATGCCACTACATATAATTTCCTCTAGATTCACCAATGTTATGCAGAATCTCACAAATTCTTTATCATTCTTTAATGTTACACAGTACTCTTTGAGTCTCCCATAATTTTTTTAACCATTCATCTGTTGATGGATACTTGGGTTGTTTCCAACTCTTTTCTACCATAAAGAATGCTATAATAAACACAGGTGTGCTTTTATCTGTCCATACCACAGCTCTTTTTTTGTTTTAGGAGGTATACCTAGTTTGTATAGTAAAAGTATTTCCATTTTCAAGAAAAGTTTTAGATTTTTAGAACATTAACAAATCTTTCTTCTCTAGGTCTTAAGTATTTTAATTTGTCACATACTCATTCACTAGGCAAAAGACACACATATCATTATGAAGATTTTATTGGGACTATAAATAATAAAAATCTTCATGTATGATGAAAAGAATTCAGAATGTATTCCAATAATAATATTCTGCTATTGCTAGCACATGTTAAGACTCAGTGAATGACTCACTTTAATGAATTTTATAATTCCCTGGTAGTGTAGTGTGTTCCATGTTGCACTGCTAATAGAAAGGCTGGCCATCTGAATCCTTGAGCCAATCTGTGGGAGAAGATGTGAGTTTCTTCCCATTAAGATTTACAGCTTAGGAAATCAAATGTAGGACTGCCATGTGTCAGAACTAACTGGATGGCATTGAGTTTGGTTTTGTAACACACAGTTTAAATTGTATAATCATCAAACAGATTGTACAATAATTGGTACAGATAACCCCTAATTCAGGAATTCTAGTTTACACACACACACACAAAAAAATATCACTCCCTATTTTCCTTTCCTGAGTAAACTGTAAGAAAAAACAAAAATAGAACTAAAAAAAAAAATCTTCTGTGTCCATATAAGAAAGTATATTATGAAATGAAATTAAGCTGGAATGTAAAACAAAATCAACCACTCCCTAAAGAATATACAGACAAGGTATTTCACAGAATGAAAATTCCAAAGGGAAATAGAATTTGCATGCCACAGAGATCTACAAATTTCTTTTCTAAATTTTGTAGAGGAGATGAACCTCAGAGAAATGTTCCATTCTTTGGATATTTTTTTCCCCTGCCTTCATTTCAGTTATTATCAGTTTATAAACCCTTCTTATCCTTCAAGACCTACCTTTCCCAGTTTTCTTCAATGTTTCATTCCCCAAATGCTGCAAAGAGCATCACCCGCTCTGAAGTCCCACAAAATATGAACTCAATCCTTCTTGTCTATCCCCAACTCATAGTTCCTAATTCTTACTAAGCACTTAATAAATCTGTCAAAGAAATTAAAACATGACGGGCCTGGACTAAAGAGAATGTGTTCTTATCACAATAGTTTCATAGCAATGTAGGAGATTTTTAAATTTTTATCCCTATAATTTTCTCAAGATTTGTTACATTTTAATATGTAATTTATATTGTCAGGAAAATTTCTCTAAAGAAGTTATTCTTGCTTTTATGACATCATTTTTGTTTCTGTATTTACTTCAATTTCTTTAGACAACCTTTAGAAGTAACTACTTAATACAACAGTAATTGTATTAGGAGATTAGAGCATGAAAAAAATGGTTTAAAAAAGATAACTGAACCTCTGGTGGGTTTTCAGAGGCAGTTAATCACACGAGAGGAAATTGCCCATCCTTCTCCCACATGTTGCATATAAGAAACCTTATTTCTAATATTATAGCAAGGTATCTTAGAGAAGAAACAATGCATATCTTTACTTTTTAAATGATGGACGTAATGTCAACATCTGATAAGAAAATTCAAACACAACAAAAAGTTTAAAGCAAACCATTGTCATCTATCTACCTTACATCCAATTCTGCTGTCACACATATATATGAGCAGTTATGTTTAAACTTGAAAAAAAAATACACAAATGATTGATGGGGGGTGTGTGAGGGAAACGGAAGAATCTGGTCTTGAAAACAATGTATTCAAATTTTGTAAATAAACTAGTATAATAAAAAAAATACACAAATGAACTTTTTTTCTTTTTTTTTTCCTTAGTAATTTTACTTATAAAACAAAAATCCCATCTTGCTATAGGAAATGCTTTTGCTTCCTTTAAAAATCAAAATAATTCAGAATGCCTTGCTAGTTACTGGTAAATTATGTATTTCTGAGCTATAAAATAACAAGTGTTTTTATAATAGGTTCTATAGAAATTATTGAAAATGTCCTGTCTTACAGACTCGAAAACGTTAAAATACTGCTGAATTTATAATCTTGCAAAGCACTTCTATGACTTGAGGAATCAATCTTCAGCTCAAACATAAAATAAGACAAATGGATAAAGGGCAGTAATAATACATCTTGGAAAAAGTTCTTATTGACTAAGAGGGAAAAAAGGCAGAGGAGAAGCTATTGGTCTTGGGCCTGTAATGGGAAAGTGCTGTCTCTCAGGGAAAATAAAGACTTAGCAACGGAACAGTGAACTCTACTGATAGCCTGAAAGGGGTTGTGCTGCTAACCCTAAGACGGTATCTCTCAATTTCTTGCCCAAACCTACTGGAGGATCGCACATGTGAGTTGATTCCAACTCAACAGCAATGAGTAAGTTTTGGGAAAAATGAAATAAGTGAAATCAGGTTGTGGTAGCAAGACTGTTACGAGGATAAAGAGAACCTATAGTATTTGAGACCTTTAATTGCTAAATAAAAGAAATCTATATAGACTAAAAAGAAACCATATAGATTTTGCAGAAATAGCTTGCATTTTTAAAAATTTTATTATTATTTTTGTGTGAGTGTACCGTCAAATCAGATCTGAATGGTACAGGAGGAGATTGTCCCTCCTTCCCCGGCAGAGCAACTGGTGGATTTGAACCATTCTCCTCTGGGATTGTAGTTGCAGGTCCTTGCCACTAGGCCACCAGAGCTCCCCTAAAAATAGCTTTTTAAAAGCGGTGTGAGGTACACAGAGATTTCTCTAGAAAAGACAAGACTTTGCGTCTAAATGATTTGCCCTTTGAATTGGTTAGTGCTGCTCTTAGTTGAACCACTTTGCCTTTTCTCTATCCCCAGCATGTTAGGGCCAGCTTTTCCAAGAGAAGTAATTGAGGGTTACTACTCTCATATTGTGAAAAAAAGATAGTAAGAGCAGTAGGAAAAGTAAAGGACTATGAAACCAGAACTTGAGTTCTCCAAAGTACACTACCAATAACTACCTACCTACCTGTGTGGCTTTGGGTCATATGTTCACTGGGACACCATTTGCCCACTGTTAGCTGATCTTAAAGACTGCTTTCTTCTTAGAGCAATTTTATAAAATATCCTACTTAGTATTTGAAACATTGAATTAATTTTTAAACAGAAGAAAACTACTTGATTGTAATATCTACTCTTGCACTTTGAAGCACAAAGGTGTGGATGATGACTTACCTTTCTAGTCTTTCCTGAAGAACTTTGATTTCCTCCTTCAACTTTCGTATACATTTTCTCTTACTTCGAATAAGTTCTTTGCTCCTATACATGTACCTAGGGAAATAATAATTCAAAAACACAAACTTAATTTAAAAATATTAATGTTAAAATATCTTAGCAAACTAGGAATACAAGGAAAGTTCCTCAACTAAATAAAAGACATCTGGGGAGCTCTGGTGGCCTAGTGGCAAGAAGCTGCACTGCAATCCAAGAGGGACACGGTTTGAATCCACCAGATGCTCTGCTAGAGAAGGAGGGCAATCTCCTCCTGTACCAGTTGGATCTGGTTTGACAGTACACAGTCAAAAAAGTAATAAATTTAAAACAAATAAATAAAAAAGACATCTATGAAAAAGTTGCAGTTAACATCAATACTTAATGATGAACAGTGAATGTGTTCCTCAAATATTAGGATCAGTCGAGGATGCCCACTCTCACACTTTTATTGAACTGAAGGCAATGCCAGTGGAATAGATAAGAAAATGAACTAAAAAGCATACAGATTATAAGAAAATAGTAAAATTTCCTTTAGTTGCAAATAATTTGACTATACACAGGCTTTCCAACCAATCTACAAAACTACAAAGAATAACCAGGGACTTTAACTAAGGTCAAGAAAAGTGAATTTTTTAAAAAATATTAAGAGAAAAATGTATTGCATTTCTACACACTCTTATCACGCAACTGGAGAGTTTAAAATACTATTATAATTTAATATCAAAACCATGAATTAGAGAGACATTTAATCAAGCATGTATAAAAGACATATACACCAAAAATTACAACAATGACTTAAACTCATGGGGTAGATGTACCATGCTCATGTATTAAAGAATTCATTTTTGTCAAAATGTCAATTCTTACCAAACTGAATAAAAGGTTTAACACAGTTGCAACAAAAATCCCCAAATGTGTTTTGCAGAACTGACAATCTAACAACTGGCAAGTTACTACTGACAAGATATGTAAAGAACCTAAAATAGCCAAAACAATTTGCAAAAGGAACCAAGTTAGAGGATTCATGAATTCTGATTTTAAAACTTACAGAGAAGCAGCACTGGCTTAAGAATATATATATATATATATATATGAAAGTGCAAACTCTTGGGCTCCAAGTTAGGACCACTGAATCCATATCTGCATATTAAAACCTCTAAATGATCTTTAGACAAACTACTGTAAGAAAACAAAATCACATGTAATACTATCAAGTCTATTCTGTCTCATTTAGGACAGAGAAAAATTGTCTTCCGTCCCACAGTTGCCAAGACTAGTCTTTACGGGAGTTGACAGCCTTATCTTTCTTCAAGAGCAAGTGATGGGTTCAAATGGTCAACTTTTTGGTTAAAAACCCAACACTTATTCTATTGTAGTTTCATTACTTTGAACAAGCTAATTTCTACCATTATGTTATATATACATAAAGAATATAATCAAGCAACAAACTCACCTGTCTATATAAATAATTTGAGGAAATTCCAATTTACTGTGAATTTTTTCTGGTTGACCAAGGGACTGATTGAATTCAAATCTTGAGAGTTCAAAGGTCAACACTGGAGGTAGCTTGGTAAACCAGCACTATGTCAGAAGCAGAAATGTGGAAGAAAAAGTAATTTTAGGAAATGGCATTAGCCAGATTTGTAATATTCCTTATTAAACTTTCTTCCTTAAGATTATGGAATTTCTATTCAAATCAAACTCATACAAAAGCATTTTTCATCCAAAATACTCAAATAAATGACTCCTTAGAATCATACCTTCTTAGCTGTACCAAAAATCTATACAATTCATTAAGTCATCAGTATTCAAGAGAGGACTGGAATTAGTCAAAGAATTAAAAATATTAATCTAAATAACATATAGGTAAGAAAGGAAATAATTTCCTCCACAAATCTGTTAAAATGACTCATACATACATATATATATTATTATATACTCGGTCTACTAAACATAATTTAGATTCCCCTTATATTAAAAAAAACCCAAAAAAACAATAACCTTGAAACCATTTCATGATTATGAATGTTCAACTTTCTGAAAATTCTCTGAGTTTTAAGAATTTATAAATGTTTCATAAAGAATCCAGTAAAACCAACCTATAAAGTGCCCTTGAATTTCAAATGTAAGCCCTGGCTTCTATAAAGATTGTAACTGTCACTCATGACAGAACAGAAAAAGTTAGGTCAGGAAAGGCATTTCTGTTCAATTCACCTGTATGCCAAAGATCCATGTGAACAGCTTAAAAATGTTCTCTTTACTGAAGATACAAATAACTATGTTCCCTTAAATACTCTGTGGACACTACAAGGCGAATCCAGACAGCCAGAGGATTGATTCATTATTACAGGATATAGCTAAACAAGTAAAATTACGGTTTTTCCTCTCTTTTTTTATAAAGAGTTCCCACCCTTGAAAAAAGAAAGGTCTCTTCTCTTTTTTAATAAGCATTTCAGTCTGCAAGATAATACAGATACATGACCCATCAGCAATCAGTTATTTTCTTGAAAAGCTAGGCAGGCCCTATCCTGGTTTTCACACTGCTCTACAGCTAAGGGTTAGGCCCCTACTTTAAGCCCCAAAGCCTTCATTCTTCCTATATTATCTACTAAGATGGACTTGTCAGTTTCAATTTTGCTTCAAAAGTACATGATGAAAGAAGAATGATCCAAATTGAGTAGTGTTGGTAATTATGATTTGAATGCTACTTACTAGTCTTAATTAACCCAAGTGGAATTTGAGGTATTGGTTACCCTTGCTTTCCCTTTATTTTCCACCTCCCCCCAAATAAAATGAATAAAAATTACATTTTAAAAATGTTAAAGCAAAGGCAGAACAGTAAACACTATAATAGGGAAAATATTCTAAATGGCATACCATAGGTGTTAAGCACTGTACTTTTACCCTCCGAAAATATGGAGGCAGTGGGCTCTCCCTACTCAGGTACAGGTAGGCTTCAACAGAAAGAGAGAGACTTGATCATACTTACAATATCAGAAGCAGCATATAACCTTTACATTATAACTCAAATTCATACTTTTAGTAAAGAATTTATTTATCAAAGCACTAAGACTCATTGAAATATATCAGTTCATGAGAGGAGTAAGATAAATTCAAGTTTTGCTAAGGGTAAAGTCATTTAGCACGTGCCGGAAACTAGTTTGCTTAAAAGGTCAGTCCTACTTAACTGGCTTCATCACTGGCACGGCAAATCAAAACATCTAACTTACCTCTTGTCCATACTTCACTGAATGACCAGAAGTAAGTAGTTCAATGTCACCCTCCACCATGGCCCCTTCCAAACATTCGTCTAAGTTGCGATAACCGTTTACCTGAAGGGGATACTGGCCAAAGGTCTCACTGTTACAAAAGGGCTTTCCTAGGCAAAGAGAGAGATTGATTTCTTTTACAAAGACTTCATTATACCATCTATATTTTCTCTTCTGGCACTAAAGGGACAATATTTTCCCAAATTCACTGTTTCCTGAGAATTTATTGGAAGTGTTTTAAGCCTAAATGTGATAACCTCTAATGAACCAGTGGAGCCAAGCACAGCTGCTAATACAGCAAACAGATGATCAGAAGAGTGAATCCCAATCAAAAAAACACCCTGCCATCTGTGACTCACATTTTTTTTTTAAAAAAAAAAAAAAAACCTTCCCTGAATCTGGGCAGCTCTCTAGATCCTTTATAGGACTAGGAGTAGAGTAGGACATGGTAAACTATTATGGGCATGCAAGTAGCAAAATTCAAACAAAGATACCACAGAAAATCTACCTCAGTTTCTTCAAAACACACTGCAAGGAAAAAGGATGAAGGGAAACCTACAGATTTTAAGAGACTTATAAGAACTATCACTCTGGACACTGACGGGATACTTGATTTCAAGAAATGCTGATTATTTTTGAGTGAATGAATACTGTATAATGTTTTCAAAATAATATCATGAAAGTACATAAGGCATAACTGATAATTGTTACTGGCTTCTGGGAAGACTAATCTTCATATTGCTCTATTTATATGTATTGTAAATTTTCCAAAATTGGGGATGGGGGAAGCACGTAAAATGCACAGCTTATTAAAATACACAGCTCTACAATGCAAACATGTTGGCACTCTGAAGCAAAATCTTTTGAGATCAGTTATTACAACTGAAAAATCACTAGAGAAATCTGAGGAACATCACTATATGCCTGATATTAATGCTCATTTGAGCCATGTGCATATTATATGATTTAATATAATTCTGAGTTATATAATAATTTAATATACTTCTATAGCTCTGAGATAAAGTTTGTCCCCATTTTAACAGAGGAAGAGAACGAGGTTCCAAAAGCTCACATAGTTCATCCCTGATTATAAGAAACACAGAAGCAAAAATCAATGCTGAAATTTAGATTTTTCTGACACTAACATTTTTCATTATATTGCTTTTCCAGAGAAAATGAAACAAGTACTGTCTCCTTGTCACAGTATCAAAGATCTGATCACCAGTCACAAATCTATAGTCAGTACTCTGAGCAGGGAACTTACCGTCACGAACCCCTTCGGTCAGGAAAGTACCGTAGAATAGCTGCACCATTGGATTTTCAGATTTGTTGCTGGAATTGCTGCTTTTAAAGAAGGAGACAATTATGTATCATTTTGATCAGATGTTCACCACTGTAAGCCCAACTATCATTCAAAAGTAACAAGTTTTGTACTGTATAAACTCAGAGAGCCACATTATATTCTACAGTTAAATACTGGGTAAGTTCAGGCCAAACTTTGTGTTGACTTTCAGAGAAATAGATAATAAGGGATGATTCTTGACTTTAAGGAGAAAGAGGAAATCCTTGTGTGGTTTTACAAATAAATACATAAAGGACTTCCCAACAGCACACAAAAAGGAAAACTGAAGTCGGTTTTTTCCTACTGCACACCTTAAATAGTTACTAACTATACACGTTACTAATTGTAAAGCTATTTTATAATAGACAATTTTTCTATTTAGAGCTCAATTTAGAAAATTAATTTCTCAGTGTATACTAGAAAAGTGACACACGAATGTTTTCCCTGAATTTCACTCGCCAGTCACTAAAATATGTCCTCTGCTCAAAAGTATCTTATATTAAATTTAATGTATCCACATTAGACCACCACCATGCTCATTTACCTAGAATTTATTTGACTTTTACAATACAGGTTATGCACAGGTTTTAATAAAGTTAATTATGATTCCTTTAATAAAAAGTTGTCAGATTAAGATAACATATCTCTAGAGGGGAAAACCTAAAGGCAATGGGCATATACAGTATCATCTGCGGAGATAAGGAGTATCACAGTTGTTACCCAATGGGGTTTGGTAAAAACCAATTGTTGCTGCTTGAGAACAGAAGCTTTCTTTCATGCTCTATATTTCACACTGAGTAGGAGGAATGGTATGAGTAAATCCTCAACACTCACTTAGTATTTACAGCTCGCTGGAATGCATCCTCTAGCCAGTCCAGGAGCTTGTGTGTGAACTCACTCACATCTTGCTGTAAGAGATGCATAAATTGCATAAGAGTTAGACTCAAACTATAATTAGGGAAATTAAAGCTATTCCTTACGTCACCAATGACTAAGATTACTGCTGTGAAAGGATTTCATTTTTTAGGGCCAAATATAAGGGCTAATGGAAGCGGATGACTATAAGCAATACTAACTTCTCAATAAAATTTGACTAGAAGAAACCAATAACTCTACCACTTCCTGTCGTATTTATTTATGGTAGAGAAAAATAAGAAACAAACAAAATCTTACAATTAAGTCTTTTTTTTACCTACTTATAAGAATTCTTTTATTAAAAAAATTAATTTTAATGAAAGTTTACAGAGACTTTGGATTTCCATTCATTCATTGTTAAACTTTTCTCCCTGCCCACTCCTCCCCACCCAGTTCGCTCTTCTCTTTGGAAAAAAAAGAAAAAAAAACCCCTTTCATTATTATACAATCCCTCCCCCACAGTCCAGTCCACTCCACTAGGCAGCCTTCATTCTGGACTCCTGTCATGACAATAATACCTAATCATATATCCCTTTTAAACAGTTCTCTCCCTCATCTGTTTCAATGCAGTATACATCATTTATCCCATCTTTCCTTAGTTCTCCCCCAACTTCAATGTCAGTTCTGCTTTATAAGAATGGTATTATGCCATATTTGTCCTTTTGTGACTGAGATATTTCACTCAGCATAATGTCCTCCAGGGTCACCCATTTTGTATAATAATTCATGATTTCCTTGCTTTTCAATGCAGCATAGTATTCCATTGTGTGAATATACCACAGCTTCTCTATCCATTCGTTTGTTGATGGGCACGTGGGTGGTTTCCAACTCTCTGCTATTGTGAACAAAGACGCAGTAAACATGGGTGTGCATATATCTGCTTGGGTGGCAGTTCTGGTTTCTTTAGGGTATATTCCCAGTAGTGGAATTGCTGGGCCAAATGGTTTTTTATTTCATACTTTTTGAGAAAGCGCCATACTTTGGGAAATGAATAAGCAAACCACTCTTTAAAAAGAGAAACAAGGTAGGAGGCATCTCACTCCCCAGTTTCAAATCCTGCTCTGTTGCCGTGATGGTCAAGACAGTGTGGTACTGGTACACAAGGATCAAAGGAACCTGGAAATCAGCCCATCTACCTATGGTCAACTGATTTTTTACAAGGAGATAAAATCAGTTATGTGGGAAAACAACTACCTTTTTAACAAACGGTGTTGGCAAAATTGTAAAACTATCTGCAGAAAACTCAAGCAAGATCTACACCTAACTCCATAAACAAAAACCAACTCAAAATGGATCAAGGACCTACGAATATAAACGTCATTAGAAAAAAGCTTGGAAGTACTCTAGAAGTCCTAATCCACAACATAAACAGTCTTACAAGCATCCTGAAAAACCTACAACTAGAAGAGATAAAATGGATGAATGGGACCTTCTAGGAATCAAATCCCTATGCACATCCAAAAACTTCTCCAACAGGGTAAAAAGGGAAACCACAGAAAAAAAAGGGAAAAAAAATATTTGGTAATGGCATGTCAGATAAGAGACTTAAATCTACAATTTATTGAATACTCGAGTACCATAACAATATAAACAACCCAATTGAAAAATGGGCACAAGATATGAACAGACACTTCACAAAAGACATTAAAATGACAAACACATGAAGAAATGATCAAAATTCTTAGATCTAAGAGAGATGTAAATTAAAACAACTATAGGATAACATCTCACCCCAGTAAGAATAGCACAGTTTAACAGAGCAGCCAACAACAAACGCTGGCGAGGTTGCAGAGAAACTCGAGCCCTTATTCGCTATTGGTGTGTAAAATGGTATAACCACTGTGGAAGGCTGTATGGCACTTTTTCAATTAAGTCTTAAGAAAAGGTCTAAAGAAGAGACAATATTTCTCTACAAAAATTGTAGAGAGCATCTCTAAAAGGAGACTAGAAATGTTTCTAAAAATGCTTTTACAATTCTGTAGAACTGAAGGACTTTTATTTAAACATATAGGAAGAGAAAATATGTGAGCTAGAAGCTGTTCTAAATAAATCCCTTACTGTGCAGCAGTTAAAGATAAATCCCCACAATAAGGGATTTATCTTTAACTGCTCCACAAATTGCTGTCTGTCAGATACTCCTCTAAATCTGAACATTCAGATTAAGACAGACTAGGAAGAAGGATTGGCCACCCACTTCTGAAA